>NC_047095.1:98280127-98594045 GCF_902459505.1 Geotrypetes seraphini | reverse complement strand
TTTCATAAAAGTGGGGGATAGAATTGAGAAAGGAAAATGTAACAATCTAAGAAAGTATGAATGCAAAGATTCCTTATCAAGGATCAAGCTACATCAGTCAAATGAAACTCATAAGTGTGTTTAAGATAGGAGGAAACATAAGAACATAAGAATTACAACCAGAATGAGAGAAGTCATACTGCCGTTGTATCGGGCAATGGTGCGCCCGCACCTGGAGTACTGTGTTCAGTATTGGTCATCGTACCTTAAGAAGGATATGGCAATACTTGAGAGGGTCCAGAGGAGAGCGACACGAATGATTAAGGGCATGGAAAACCTTTCATACACTGAAAGATTGGAGAGACTGGGACTCTTCTCCCTGGAAAAGCGGAGACTCAGAGGAGACAAGATAGAGACCTACAAGATCATGAAGGGCATAGAGAGGGTTGAGAGGGACAGATTCTTCAAACTTTCAAAACATAAAAGAACAAGAGGGCATTCGGAAAAGTTGGAAGGAGACAGATTCAGAACGAATGCTAGAAAGTTTTTCTTTATCCAGCGTGTGGTGGACACCTGGAATGCGCTTCCAGAGGACGTAATAGGACAGAGTACAGTACTGGAGTTAAAGAAAGGATTGGACAATTTCCTACTGGAAAAAGAGATAGAGGGGTATAGATAGAGTGCTACTGCACAGGTCCTGGACCTGTTGGGCCGCCGCGTGAGCAGACTGCTGGGCACGATGGACCTCGGGTCTGACCCAGTGGAGGCATTGCTTATGTTCTTATGCCATCTGTTGTTTCATTACCATTGATGAGGGACATATTTAATGAAGCTATAGCTATGTCATTGCCTGTGCTATACCAGTGTGTCACCTTCCCTGTTTCCAAGATCCCCCAATTCTCTAACTGTCCCTAGTTAGAGAATCCCATCTGTCTGATTACAATGACAGGCAGCTCTGCCCCCTATCTTTGGCAAGGTATCCCTTGCCATCAGTTGATGACACAAGAATCCTCACATGAAACCACAGCTTCTGAGAGTTGTGCAGTCTCAGCTGATCAAAGGAATATACCCTTGCTGTGATCAGTTCTGGTAGCTGCAGCAGAGGCCATATACATCCCTGACATCAGCAGGAAGGATACCTGCTCCCTCATTGTGTCAGGCCCTCCCTCATACCACAAATACCTCACCTGAAATACTCCAGACCAACTTCAAACCACCAATCACTGCACCAAGATACTCAGGGGTGTTGGGGGTATAGTGTTAGCAGGATCAGGATGAGGTGTTGAGATATCAGGTGGGTATTGTGAGGTGAATCTGCAGTGTCAGGGGTTTCAGGGGGTCCCAGCAGCAGAAGAGAATGAGCATTCCTCCTGCTGATCTGGGAATGGAAGAGGTGAGGGGGTTGATGGTATCAGGCAGGCGGGAGTGGCAATCAATCCTGACAATCTCAGGGATGACTGTTGAGGAAGAGGTGGTATGGCCCAGGTAGCTGAGTTGATTGAAGCAGGAGTATTTTCAGTCTGATCAGCGGAGGCAGCCAGCATACTGTGACAAACCCAAGGCCGTTTTGGGTTTTGCCCATAACAAACCCAAATCCGTCCCAAGGATCAGGAGAAAATACACTGAGTCTAGGTATAGGAGAGCTGACCAGGTGGCCGGCTAATTAATAGATCAAGCTGACTACTGCTCAGACAATGAAGTGAAGTCAGAAAAGGCAGGGCAGGAAAAGGTTAGGCAGAAAAAGGTTAGGCTGGAAAGCTGAACCCAGTGCAAACCTGTCCCTGACACTGTCAGAAGTTTGATTACCTTTTGAGCAACCTGTACCTAGGAGAATTAGGACTAGGAAGAATCCTACCTGTAAAAATAGGGAACAGGCTGGTGTGTGGAAAACCCTTCCCCCACCTACTCAGAGGGGCGAGTGTCTCTCCATAGGATAAAACGTGGCTCCTCAGAACAGGAAGAGGAAGGAGGCAAACCGGAAAGAGGAAACCTGGGGAGAGTCAGTCACTCACTCTCACTCCACCAGGAGGAGTCTGATATTACGGACTGGCCTAATATAGAGGCAGAGGAGTTGTCTCCTACCTGGAATCCTTGGGAGCAGCCGGAGGAGGAAGCCATGGAGGTGCAGGAAAGCTGGGTAGGAACTGAGACCCATCCAATAGCCATGGAAACACAGTGAGCATAAAGAGTTGGGTTTTGCTGTTTATATCTCTGAGCTGCCAGCTAAACTGTAGTCCTTCTTTGAAGTACATTAGGATATCTCCTTGCAAGCTAAACTTGGAGGCTACATTTAAAGTAGTGAAATGTGGGTTACCAGCAAGCGTGTGAATGGTTTCCTAGTTTGATATGAAGCTGAGTAATTACGTTGCCTTCCTTCTCAGCTGTGCATAGTAACTGCAGCAACGTTTCCAAGGGAACATATGCATGGTATAATACAGTAAAACCATGTGAAATTTATACCTGCTGCACTGCGCAGTCTGTTATGTTTGTTCTTCTGTTCATTGAGAAACCAAGTATTGCTGACCTTATTTTTGTATGAACTGTGTGTAAAGCCTGCAAAGTCAAAGTATTACTGCTCTGGTGAAGAGGACTGTGTTACTTACCTTGTTAAAGTCCAGAAGCAGGGGACTATATTCAATTCAGTGCTGATCAAACTTGAACATCCTGATTGTGTTGTTTGAACCTTTTTTTGTTATAATTCCATGGAATATAAGTTTATCCTGAGCTGCAAGGCTGAAGCCTGAATTTTGGTTGATTTTGCCAGTGGCTGAAATAAAGCAATGTTGTTTTGTCATTTCTGACTTAGACTCTTTACCTTGCATGCTCATGAGGCAGATACCGTGCCTGAATTAAGACCTGAAGGATCCCTTAGTAGTAAGGAACACGCTGGAACTGAGGTTTTTGGTCATGTCCCTATGTGCTTGCTGCGCCTTACAGGAGCACGGGTGTGATAACACCCAGAAACCAGAGTTTGGCACGAGTAGTCCTGCCAGTTCAGCAGATTGGAGACTTCTGTGGCACAATTGCTTCACCCATTGCAATGTGTACTTTTACATTTGAAATGTGGTTCAGCATGATTCTTACTATTATATACTGGGTATTATAAATACTAAAAGTAAGCACTCACAAATTATTATTTTTAAAAAAGTGGTGTAAAACAAAAAACTACTCAAAACAATTTAAATTACATAAAATAAAGTGATGAATGTGTTCAGACCAACAGAAACACACCGGTCACAGAGGCAAGGGACCAATGAACTGGAGAACTGTCATAGCACACATCGTTCTCCTTACCACCACCAAAATCAAAATAGCATAAGATTGAATATATGCTCAAAATTGGTACTTGAGCTGTAATGTCCACAACTAGCAAAATAATAATAAATAAAGTACTTATCTGAATGCGGCTAGGTTAAGGGTATTCCAAACAGTATGAAACAGACCTGAATTCTAAGTCCATCCTAAACTGTCTGTCCCAGATCACACGTTAGTGTCTATGCTGATGAGTATCACCCAGTGGAGATGATGTCCAAGATGCAGGCTTTATTGAAGATACAAACTTTTAATCCACATGATAAAATGTCTAGGATCCAAAGAATGGGTTCTTAGTTCCCATTCTTTGGGTCCTAGACATTTTATCATGTGGATTAAAAGATTGTATCTTCAATAAAGCCCACACCTGGAATACTGTGTCCAGTTTTGTTCGCCATACCTTAAGAAGGATATGGCGTTACTCGAGAGAGTTCAGAGAAGAGCAACACATCTGATAAAAGGGATGGAAAACCTTTCATACGCTGAGAGATTGGAGAAACTGGGTCTCTTTTCCCTGGAGAAGAGGAGACTTAGAGGGGATATGATAGAGACTTATAAGATCATGAGGGGCTTAGAGAGAGTAGAGAGGGACAGATTCTTCAAACTTTCAAAAAATAAAAGAACAAGAGGGCATTCGGAAAAGTTGAAAGGGGAGAGATTCAATACGAATGCCAGGAAGTTCTTCTTTACCCAATGTGTGGTGGACACTTGGAATGCACTTTCGGAGGACGTTATAGGGCAGAATACAGTACTGGGATTTAAGAGAGGATTGGACATTTTCCTGCTGGAAAAGGGAATAGAAGGGTATAAATAGAGGATTACTACTCAGGTCCTGGACCTGTTGGGCCGCCGCGTGAGCGGACTGCTGGGCAAGATGGACCTCAGGTCTGACCCAGCAGAGGCATTGCTTATGTTCTTATGTTCTTATGCATCTTGGACATCATCTCCACAGTTGTTTTTGTCTTCGTCTGTTCCTTGGATCTGTGGAGTACCCAGGGTCAATTTTTGGTTTGCAAATATCATCCAGTGAAATCAAATGGTGAAATCAGGAAGTGTTCTTCCTAAACAATCCATGTTGTATTAACACTCAAGAATTAAAATAGCAAAGTCTCTACTCCCCTTTCTTTGGGGGGAGAGGTGTAGTTGGGATTTGAACCTGTGACCTCTAGAGAACAGGGTAACTGGTGAGCCAAGACAGGAACCTTGTTTGAGTGTGGTGCAGCTGGGATTTGAACATGCAATCTCTGGAACATGGGGCAGATGCTCTGACTGGTGAGCATGACTCATACAATGCAGAGTATGTGTGTGTGTGTGTTTGCATAGTAGTGTTTACTAATGGTGAGATCAGCCCACCACTAACTCCCCCTTTTACCAAGCCAGAATAGCAGTTTTTAGGGTCTCATAGGCTGCTGACACTGCTCCCCACACTCAAAGAGTGTCAAGTGCAGTGCAGAGCACTAAAAACCGCTAGCACAGGTTGGCAAAAGGGGGGTCACTTTCATGTGTGACAGAGTACATCTACAGTAGAACAGCATTAAGATTAGTGACATGTTGATTTCTGCGTTAATAAACAGCATACACACACACACACACACACACATAAACCCCTCTTTTACAAAACCACGCTATCAGTTTTTAGCACCGAGAGCCCCACTGAATTCTGCGTGCTGCTCTTGACACTCATAGGAACTGTATGAGCATCAGAAGCAGCGCAGGGCATTCAGCACAGCTCCCACATGCTAAAAACTTCTAGCGCGGGGGACCATTGGAATGCATTAAAAACTATTCTACTTAGGACATGGAGAACAGTAGTGTCCATAAGAAGAATGCAGTCACACACTCTCAGTCACAGAGTCAGCTGAGGAAAGGGAAGTCTGCTATTGTGGTGGGAGACTCGATCTTGAGAGAGGTAGATAGTCACGTAGCTGGAGGAAGGGAGGACCGGCTGGTGACTTGTCTCCCAGGGGCCAAGACACGAGATGTCACTGATAGGATCGAGAGGATCCTGGACGGAGCAGAGACAGAGGAGACTGCGGTGATAATCCACATCGGAACGAATGATGTGAGCCAGAGGAACTTCAGCATGGCCACACTGACTGACCAGTTCAGGGTCCTGGGACGAAAGCTGAAGCGGAGTACCCGGAGGATAGCATTCTCGGAGATCCTGCCTGTACCGAGAGCAGATGCAAAGAGGCAGGCAGACCTCCAGGCTGTGAATGCATGGTTGAGGAGATGGTGCCAGGAAGAGGGCTTCCACTTTGTGAGGAACTGGACGTCCTTCTGGGGAAAGAGCAAGCTCTACCGGCGGGACGGCCTGCACCTGAGCACAGCGGGAACTAGACTACTGGCAGCCAATGTGAGGAAGGAGATCGAGAGGGCTTTAAACTGAGGAGAGGGGGAAAGCCGACAGCTGATCTGATGTTGACGCTTCGGACAACAGCATCCAGAACAGATGCTGAACAGACTGACTGCAAGGAGGAAGTAGAGAGACCGGTGGATCTTATGATCAGACAGCGAGGGAAACATCAGGTAAAGGGAGCTTGCTGGGAAGAGACTAAGGGGCATAGAGACACAGGGGGACTGGGTGGCACGAGGGCGAAAACTGAGGGCAATATAGGGGTGCCACAAGGCGAGGGGGATCAAACAGAGCCTCAAGGGATGATAGCCCAGGAGGAGACCGATAGGGCTAGAAAACCCAGAGGAGAAGCTGGGGAGAGGGGTGGCGGAAATGTGGGGAAACCGAAAGCTGCGAGAGTAAAGGCTAAGGGCAAAGCAGAAGCACAGGGAACAGGAGAACTGCCCGAAATTCAAGGGGAGGCGGCCCAGGTAAATACGGAGGTGGAGGAAAAATGACAGGACCTGCGGTGCTTATACGCCAATGCAAGAAGCCTCATGGCCAAGATGGGTGAACTAGAGGTCGTAGCCAAGGGGGAGGACCTGGATATAATTGGAATTACAGAAACATGGTGGACAGAGGAAAATCAATGGGATGTGGCGCTGCCAGGGTACAAGCTCTACAGGAGGGACAGGACCCACAAGAAGGGGGGAGGCATAGCACTATATATAAAGGACTCTATCTACTCGGTCGGGATGGATATGGCAAAGAAGGCAGAGGGGCTGGAATCGCTATGGGTCAAATTGCCGGGAAACAAGGGTACAGGCATAAAACTGGGGCTGTACTATCGCCCACCTGGTACGCCGGAGGAAATCGGACACGACTTGGAAGCTGAACTGAGACAAGAATGCAGGACTGGAAGTGTAACAGTGATGGGGGACTTCAACTACCCAGGGATTGACTGGAGTACGGGTCACTCCAACTGCACTAAGGAAACAGGATTTGTAGAAGCTGTGAGGGACTGCTTCATGGAGCAACTAGTCAAGGAACCAACACGAGGGAGTGCTACTCTTGACCTCATCTTAAACGGATTAGGGGGGCCTGCAAGAGGGGTAGAAGTGGGAGGACCACTAGGCAACAGTGACCACAACGCGATCCGATTCACATTAGAAAGGGGGACACCCACAGTAAAGAGGACTGCAACAACTGCGCTCAACTTCAGGAAAGGGAACTATGTTGCTATGAGGGAAATGGTGGGGAGGAAGCTCAAAAACGTCCTTAAGATGGAGACTGTAGGAAGCGCCTGGACCCTATTCAGGGACACCCTGCAGGAAGCACAAAGAATGTACATCCCAAGTTTCAGGAAAGGTGGAAAGAACAAGCGGTCAAAGGACCCGGTTTGGATCTCAACAGAAGTAAAGAGGGCAATAAACGACAAGAAAGTGTCCTTCCGGAGATGGAAAAAGGACCCAACGGAGGAAAATCACCAGGCGCACAGGAAATGCCAAAAGGAATGCCACCGAGAGGTTAGAAAAGCAAAAGGGAAATATGAAGAGGGGCTGGCCAGGGAGGCGAAAAACTTCAAGGCATTCTTCAGTTACGTAAAGGGGAAGCGACCAGCGAGAGAAGAGGTGGGGCCGTTGGACGATGGGGATAGGAAGGGAGTGATCAAGGAGGATAAAGAGGTAGCTGAGAGGTTGAACACGTTCTTCTCGTCGGTTTTCACGAGAGAAGACACATCTAATATACCAGACTCAGAGGAGCTCATGAGTGGGGAACAGGCTGAAAAATTAGAACACATAGAGGTAAGTAAGGAGGATGTCCTCAAGCAGATAGACAGGTTAAAATGCGGCAAATCGCCGGGCCTGGATGGGATCCACCCAAGGGTTCTGAAAGAACTAAGACAAGAAATAGCGGGCACAATCCAGCATGTTTGCAACCTATCCTTGAAAACTGGAGAGGTACCAGAGGACTGGAAATTGGCGAATGTCACACCTATCTTCAAGAAGGGATCGAGGGGTGACCCCGGAAACTACAGGCCGGTGAGCCTGACTTCAATTATAGGGAAGATGGTGGAAGCTATGATCAAGGATGGTATTTGCGAGCATATCGAGAGATATGGCCTACTGAGAACAAGCCAGCATGGATTCTGTAAGGGAAGGTCATGCTTAACGAACCTTCTGCACTTCTTTGAGGGAATAAGCAGTCGGGTGGACAATGGGGAACCTATAGACATCATTTACCTTGATTTTCAAAAGGCTTTCGACAAGGTGCCACATGAAAGGCTGCTTAGGAAACTGTGGAACCACGGGGTGGGAGGGGATGTGCACAGATGGATCGAGCACTGGTTGTCGGGTAGACTGCAGAGGGTCGCAGTAAAGGGACAATACTCTGACTGGCGGGGAGTCACGAGCGGTGTGCCACAGGGATCGGTGCTGGGGCCGTTACTCTTCAACATATTTATCAATGACCTGGAAAAAGAGGCAAAGTGCGAGGTTATAAAATTTGCAGACGATACCAAACTGTGCGGCAGAGTTAGGTCTAGGGAGGAGTGTGAGGACCTGCAAAGGGACCTGGACAAGCTGGAAGACTGGGCAAACAAATGGCAAATGCGCTTTAACGTGGAAAAATGCAAGGTCATGCATATAGGTAAAAAGAACCCGCTGTTCAAATACAAATTGGGGGGGGCATTATTGGGAGACAGCAGTCTTGAGAGAGACTTGGGTGTGCTGGTAGATGCATCACTGAAGCCATCTGCACAGTGCGCAGCAGCCTCGAAAAAAGCCAACAGAATGCTGGGCATCATAAAGAGGGGCATAACAACCAGGACTCGGGAAGTCATCATGCCATTGTATAGAGCTATGGTGCGTCCACATCTGGAATACTGCGTTCAATATTGGTCGCCGTACCTCAAGAAGGACATGGCGGTGCTTGAGAGAGTCCAAAGGAGAGCAACGAAACTGGTAAGAGGGCTGGAACACTGCCCATATGCCGAGAGGTTGGATAGGCTGGGGCTCTTCTCTCTGGAAAAAAGGAGGCTCAGGGGTGATATGATAGAGACCTTCAAGATCATGAGGGGCATAGAGAGGGTGGATAGGGACAGATTCTTCAGGCTGAAGGGGTCAACAGGCACGAGGGGGCATTCGGAGAAACTGAAGGGAGATAGGTTCAGAACAAATGCAAGGAAGTTTTTCTTCACCCAAAGGGTCGTGGACACTTGGAATGCGCTACCGGAGGAAGTGATCAGGCAGAGTACGGTACAGGGATTCAAACAAGGATTGGACGGATTCCTGAGGGATAGGGGGATCGTGGGATACTGAGAGAGGTGCTGGGATGTAACACAGGTATAGAAAGCAAACCAAGTAATAAGTATAGAAATCCGACCAGGTCGTGCATGTGCAAGAACGGAGGGTTAGGACTTCGATGGGAAGATAAAACTCAATGGGAAACCAAGGTGGCAAGGGGGCCCCTTCTGGTGTCTCAGACAGGCCGTGACCTGTTCGGGCCGCCGCGGGAGCGGACTGCTGGGCAGGATGGACCTGAGGTCTGACCCAGCGGAGGCACTGCTTATGTTCTTATGTTCTTATGTTCTTATATGGTGCAGTTTTATAATAATTTTTATCAGAGGTCCTTGGGGATATCAGATTGCCTACAAACAACATAGTTTGAAAGGGTTATTTCCTCATATTACCCCATGGTACCTCCTCCTCCTCTTGTTCTTTTACTTTTTCTATTTACTTTTTTCTTTTTTCTATTAATTATTCATGATTCTATGATAGAGTATACTTAGCTTTCAGCCTTGCTATATATCCCCTCAACACCAATGCGTTTCGGTCTCTTTTTTCAAGGCAAAATGGGGAAACTGAAAACCAAGAATAAAAACAGTTGATGTAACCTAATTATACATAAACCTATAAAGTCTTTTATTTAAAAAGATTACAGAATTTTGATGGGATTAACACTACCCCCACCACTTCTAGAACAAAAATTCCTTACCTACTACATAGGGCACACCTAATACAGCCGACGATTCTCAGTACAAAGAAAACTGCAGCCTCCTGACTCAGGACTTAAGTACTCCCACACCTATGACATCACTTCCGGGTTCCTAACTCATTCAAACAACCTATAAAAGATTTAAAGGGGCCTCTAATAATAATATTTTTCATAGAATACTATGAATCAACTTGCACTAACCAGTCAGAAGATTCATTAAGGCCTCGAGGTGACATGGAATCTAATTTAAACATCCATTTAAGCTCACACAGGTTTAACCTATGATCTATGTTACCTCCCTCCCACCCTACTATAATGTGATCCAAAACCCGCCATTTAAGGTCTTTTAGGGTATGTCCGCAACTTTTCCAGTGGCAGACCAAAGGGGATGATTCATTTTGGGTATGGACTCTTGATTTATGTTCAGTTAAGCGGACACGTATCGGGCGAGTGGTACGGCCCACATACAACTTGGGGCAGGGACACTGTCACACCTGCCCAGCTCCTGTTCACGGCAGCGAGCTGGAACCCTGTGACTGTTCCTGTCCATACGTGTACCCTTTTAACCAGGGTACCCTTCAGGTTTTCTTAGGCATCTGCCTAAGAAGGTGGGGGTGGTGTATGTACGAAGGACAATTATAGAGACCACCCCCGGCAAAAGAAAAGATGTGATAGTAGTAAAGGCTGCAACATAAGCAATATCAGCAACTCATTTCTTAGTATTGCAACGGAAAGTGAAACGACACAAAAATCCATACGAAAAAGGAGATTATCGCTGAAAAATAGCTGGAAAGCGATGACCACAAATGCTCGCAGTCTAAGCAACAAAGTTCATGATCTGCAAGCCCTGATATTAGAGGCAGATCTAGATATTGTTGCTATCACAGAGACATGGTTCAGTGAATCACATGGATGGGATGCAAACATACCGGGATATAATCTTTTTAGGAAGGACAGAGATGGTCATAAAGGAGGAGGAGTAGCTCTCTATGTAAAGATCAATATCCAAGTCTACAGACCTCCGACTCAATCGTAGCAAATTGATAAGGATCTGATTGTGGATATCCAAAAGTTTGGAAGGAAAGAGGAGGTTCTGCTGTTGGGAGATTTCAACCTGCCGGATGCGGACTGGAATGTTCCGTCTGCGGAATCGGAAAGAAGTAGGGAGATTGTGGATGCCTTTCAAGAGGCTCTGCTCAGACAAATGGTGACGGAACCCACAAGGGAAAAAGCGATATTGGATCTGGTCCTCACAAATGGAGAGAGTATCTCTAATGTTCGAGTGGGTGCTCACCTGGGTAGTAGCGATCATCAAACGGTTTGGTTTGATATAACGGCTAAAGTGGAGAACGGCCGCACGATACTTAAAGTCCTAGATTTCAAACGTACGGACTTTAATGCAATGGGAAAGTACCTGAAGAAAGAGCTGTTAGGATGGGAGGACATAAGAGAAGTGGAAAGACAGTGATCTAAGCTGAAAGGAGCGATAAAAATGGCTACAGACCTTTATGTGAAGAAAATCAATAAAAACAAGAGAAAAAGGAAGCCGATATGGTTCTCCAACCTAGTGGCTGAGAAAATAAAGGCGAAAGAGTTGGCGTTCATGAAATATAAAAAAACCCAAGAAGAGGAGAGCAGAAAGGACTACAGGGTGAAACTGAAAGAAGCCAAGAGAGAGATACGTTTAGCGAAGGCACAGGCGGAAGAACAAATGGCTAAAAATGTAAAAAAGGGAGATAAAAATTTTTTCAGATATATTAGTGAAAGGAGGAAGATAAAAAATGGAATTGCTAGGCTAAAAGATGCTGGGAACAAATATGTGGAGAGTGATGAGGAGAAAGCAAATGTGCTAAACAAATACTTCTGTTCTGTGTTCACAGAAGAAAATCCTGGAGAAGGACCGAGATTGTCTGGCAAAGTTACACGAGAAAATGGAGTAGATTCTGCGCCGTTCACGGAGGAGGGTGTTTATGAGCAACTTGAAAAACTGAAGGTGGACAAAGCGATGGGACCAGACGGGATCCATCCCAGGATACTAAGGGAGCTCAGAGAGGTGCTGGCGAGTCCTATTAAAGACATGTTCAACAAATCTCTGGAGACGGGAGTGATTCCTGGGGATTGGAGGAGAGCGGATGTGGTCCCTATTCATAAAAGTGGTCACAGGGATGAAGCAGGAAACTACAGGCCGGTGATTGGTTTAATTCCTGGCAACCCTGCCTCTGGATCCAATTTTTCACATTCAGGGGCATAGCTTCCAAGAATTGTTCCCTCAAAATTTCTGTTAATAAAGCCCTAGGGTCTCCCACGAATGGTTTTACCCACCTCTCCGCTAACTTGTTGAGGCGCTGTAACAGAGCCTTAGGCCTTTCCCTGTCCTGTAACTGGGTTGACCTGAATGCCTGTCTATAGTGTTCTCTAGTGTATCCTAGAAAGTCCAGAATATGCACCTTAATGGCTGGGTAATTATTAGCCTGTTCCGGCGCAATTGTTTGGAAGGCTGCCATAGACATTCCAGCCAAACAAGGTAACAGGCGTACCGCCCACTGGTCCACTGGCCAACCTGCCGCTGTAGCGATCCTTTCAAAGGAACTTAAAAAGTCATCTGGGGCATCCTCAGCAGTTATCTTACTTAAGTTCATCATATTTAATGTATTTTGTCCTACCATAGGTAGCGCTGATATCACCCCAGGACCTGCAGCCACAGCACGACTCCCAGTTTTAACTTGGACCAGTTGTGCCATAACCTTGCTTTTCTCTCCCATAGCCGACAACAGTTCTCCATGCTGTCGCTGAGTAGCCTCCTGGCTAGCGTTCCACCTCTCTTGGCTGGTGTTCCGCCACTTATTTTTGTCAAATGGGATGATCAGTGACACTCAGAAAAGCACACAGACAATATAAGAACATAAACAATAACCCTTTAATATATATATATATAAATATGAATATAAGAATAAAAAAACATCACCGTAATCCCAGGCAACGACCAGCCTTCACAATTGGGAATCCCTGCAATTGATAGATGGGTGGACACGGGAGACTATCCCTTTAGACGTCTTGGATTCTAATGTTAGGGGCAGAATTCCGTTCTTATATATGATGAAAAACTGCTGAGTTCATAGTAAAAACAGCTGGTCCTGCAGTAACCAGCAGTTCTTTATTACGATTCAGGCACACCCGGTCCTGTACTTTTGATGTTGTTTGGACAGCACTCAGGTCAAGGAGGTGTTAAACCAGTTTCCCATCTGGTTTTACTGTCCTTTTGATGTTGTCTTGGCAACACCCAGGTCCAGGAAGTCAGGATATCAGATAAGCAAGGAGGTGTTGTAGAAATCAGCTTCCCATCTGGTTTTACTGTCCTTTTGATGTTGTCTTGGCAACACCCAGGTCCAGGAAGTCAGGATGTCAGATAAGCAAGGAGGTGTTGCAGAAATCAGCTTCCCATCTGGTTTTACTGTCCTTTTGATGTCGTTTGGACAGCACTTATGTCAAGGAGGTGTTAAATCAGCTTCCCATCTGGTTTTACTGTCCTTTTGATGTTGTCTTGGCAACACCCAGATCAGATAAGCAGACTTGAGGAGACATATTACGTAGTATGTTGAGTTTCAGTTACTCCCTGGCCATAGGCATAACAGTCCACCCCTGGATCCTCAAGTCTGCACCTCCAAATAAGAAATCGTCCGCATAAAGGGAGAGAGTGTCCGTTTGTATACACAATAGGTAAACCCACAATTGAGAAATATTAACATAAGGATAGAGTAAGGAATGAAGAAACACCTTTTATATGAATATAGTTCATAGATGATACGTTTGTTTTATTTTGTTCATCTATTTGTTGCCCATGATAAGTGGGAAACCCTAATTGGGGTCCCAATGTCAAAGGCATCACCGTAAAAGGACACATTGTTTCATTTCAAAATTACACCATTTTCTATCTAAGGGTACAGAATGTGATGTGATTTTAAAAACAAAACACAGTTATCATTGACGACATGTAACATTAACTGATCATATCGTAGTGTTAGTTCATGATTATGTACAGTATTTGGCACCCATTCACCTTCCCATCTAAATACATCTGCTACTCTGGAGCCAAAATATGTTTGTTTGCCAGCCAGTATTTCAGAAACAATAGTATTTACTATACCTCAGGTTCTACATTTATGTAAAGGTAAAATGGGAAAATTAATTTTCCATTCTTAAATTATTTCCTTATGTTCTAAACCTGGAATTCTTGTATTCCCTAATATTTCTTGCTAATTAGGCATTTTACTTGAAAGTATCACATATAGGGAATCATGTAAATTAATAATCTTATTAATATTATATTTGTGCTCTTACTCATGGCTTACATACATTTAGGGTAGCTTCATATTCACCATCGATCACTGCAGTTATCTGGTATCCCGTTTTTCTTACCAGCTTTGGTTAGGGTCTGGCTATGCTCCAGTTTCAATAGGCTTGCTATGCCACTCACATGCCTTCACTCACGTAAGAGTCAAGTGTACCACCCCCAGAGACCAGCCCTAATGTGAAGTGGCAGGATATAGGCTCACTTCTATTCCCAAGTCGGTGCCACATATAGCGTCATGGCACGGCACTGTATGTCTGGTTGCGTGTCATCATCTTCTCGATCTGGTGAAATTTTCTCTTAACCCAGCATGCTAGCCAAATCATAAGAATAATAGAGCAGAGCTGACCAATTCTATCACAAAGGGATGAAAGTCTATATTACATTACATTACATTAGGGATTTCTATTCCGCCTGTGCCTTGCGGTTCTAGGCGGATTACAATATAGAAAATATCTGGGCAGTTCCAGTAGAATTACATTTCAGGATAAGAGTAAGTTACAGGAACAGTAAAGGATTATGATACTTCAATTTCACAGAAGATAATACATATCACAGAAGATAATACATATAACAGAAGATAATACATATCACAGAAGATAATACATGTCAACTAAATCAAATTAAATCGGGTGTAGTGTAAAAGAGTTACAGTACATTCTGGATCACAGACAAAGAGATGCTCTAGGTGGGTGTTTCCAAAGGCGTTGATTGGGAACTCGTTGGGTGGTGGTTAGAGTGATGGGAGATATTTTTTGAACAGTAGTGTTTTTATTTCTTTACGGAACTTTTTTATGTCTGTTGTTTTGGTCAGTAGTTTTGAGATGTCAGAGTCGATTTTAGCTGCCTGTGTCCCCAGAAGGTTGTCGTAAAGTTTCTTAAGACGAGTACCGTTGAGAGGTGGGTAGGTGAAAAGGTTCTGTGTTCTCCTTCTTCTGGATGAGAGGTAGTAGTAAAAACGGTTGTTTAGGTAACTGGGTGCCGTGCCGTGGGTTACTTTGAAAATGAGACAGTAGAATTTGAATTGTGTTCTTGCTTTTATTGGTAGCCAGTGAGATTCTAAGTATGCATTGGTAATGTGGTCGTGTTTGCTGAGTGAGTATATGAGTCTGAGGGCTGTGTTCTGGATGGTCTGTAGTTTTTTTATTGTGTTGGTAGGGCAAGGTAAGTAAAGGCTGTTGCAGTAGTCTACAAGTCTATATGGAACAACATTTCCCAGTACGTGATTTTCCAAGGAAAATATTTCATCATGACTGTTTAGCTTCAATGCTTTAGTTACAATAAACACCGCTAGTGATAAAAGAGAAGATAAGAAAAAGAAGAAAAACCACTTTATGTACAGAATGTGATAACATGTGACACAATACTGGTGTGTAAGGTAGTATTTGTTTGAGATAAGAGAAACAACACTACTACACTTAAAGGTATTCTGTAGGACATTCAGAAAATACACCTTTTTATGTTCTGGACATAATGATTATGTCACTTAAGAGAGACCATAAACACGTACTGATGGTAATACCAAAATAACTTATGTCAGAGATGTGCACTGCACTGTTTATACCTGGTAAGTTAAATAAAGAGAGACCATTTTTTATTTTATTTAGCAAATATCAAATACCAATGAGCACCATTTTACCAGGTATAAAGCTTTCTAATTTTTTCTCTTCAGATATCCTCTTATAATATAACCCCTAACTAAATTATAATTGGGCTGTATGAACCATAGCATAAAATCATTGTGAGCATGGTTTTCATAAGAAACTTTCTTGTATGTGGGGGAATCTTTTTTGAAAAGGGATATGGTACCATTTGGACTAATAGAAGGGGTGGAAAAACTCTGGAAATGGCCAATGTGCAATGTTTATTGGGGTACCCCATAAGCTAAAACAGACAACACATAACAGAAACAGACAAACACAGAGCTCCGGCCTGCATTATTCCATCGGCAATGATTCAGGGTTGAATTTAATCTGTAAATAAGCACACTATTAATCAAAAGAGTCATAAACAAATTTGGTATCCATTGGATTCCCACTATCAGGTCACAGTGCTGGAAGTATTTTAAATATGGCACAGTGAAATTGGTTCTAATGACCATGTCTGGATGCTAAGCTTCTAAAAGAAAGAGAGATAGAAACTTAAGTTAATTGCTCTATAGTTTTGCTGGTCTCCTTTCTATCTTTTTCCATTTCCAAGCTCTGTCACACAATCATAAGAGAATGCAAGCAGGGACGTTTTAATCTATAAAACATACAAGAGAGGTTTACGTGCAGGTACAGTGGTTCACAATGTTAGTGTTTGAGGTAAAAGACATATTTGCAAAATCACTTGGAGTGCAACTTTCTTATGCTATCTAACAAAACTTTATACATTATAAAGGTCACTTAGCATTATTTCTACTCTTTTACTGTCCAACCTACCCCATATGTCACCCCAGATGTGAAATATGTTGCCTCCTGAATCCGAAAAGGCCCAAGTTTGTTTTTTTTTCTTTGGGGAGAAGGGAAGTTTACAATCTTCTGTTTAACTTTCTCTATCACCTCTCGGTATCCTTTTGCCCACTTAATCAATATAGTGTGATAGTTCTACTCCTGCATGTAAGGTATAATTCTGATATAATCTTGTGATAGAAGGTGGGACTATGTAAGTATTTTTGTGGTAGTCTGGTAGATGTATATTGCCTCCCTTGCCAAGTGAATGCAAATTGTTCTGGACATTGCTCCACTATAGGAATAGTAAAAAATGCATTGGTTCATGTTTACATGCATTGGTTCATGTTTACAATTTTAGTGGAGATCGGAACTACTAAAATTAGAAAGCTTTATACCTGGTAAAATGGTGCTCATTGGTATTTGATATTTGCTAAATAAAATAAAAAATGTACGGTACAGGGATTCAAGCAGGGATTGGATGGATTCCTGAGGGATAGAGGGATCGTGGGGTACTGAGTAAACCATGCATGTGCAAGACTGGTCGTGCATGTGCAAGACCGGAGGGCTAGGACTTCGATAGGAGGGCAGAACTTAAATGGGAAACTAAGGTGGCAGGGGAGCCCCTTCTGATGATTCAGACAGGCCTTGACCTGTTTTTGGGCACTGCGGGAGCGGACTGCTGGGCAGGATGGACCTGTGGTCTGACCCGGCATAGGCACTGCTTATGTTCTTATGTTCTTATGTCTCTCTTTATTTAACTTACCAGGTATAAACAGTGCAGTGCACATCTCTGACATAAGTTATTACTATTGGTTTGGATAATTTCCCCACTACTACTGATCTCATAGGAATGTCTGGCAATTTACCAAAACTATAGATTCCACCGGAAAGCTGTAATGTTAACCCTTTTAGGATATCTAGCCCTATTATATTTTATATTCCCAAATTGGTAATTGTCCAATTTTAAAATCGGAAAATTTTTTTTTTCTTCCTGCTTGTATAATTTTCCCCCCAATCCTGATATTTATATTCCACCACCCCAGTGTCCACTACAGCTTGTACCTTTTGCTCCCCAGATTTCCACTAAATATTTATCTCTACATGCGGACGCTGTTCTAATTTGGTCCAGGCAAACACTAAGGCTTGGCATTCACATCATTGATCCTCCCAACACTTTCCCTCTTTTTAAATCAGGATAAAGAATGGAAGCAGTTTCCTCAGGGGGAGCCGTTGGCACCAAAATATCCTCCCTCTCTCCTTTGTTCACTTGTGCTTGAGACATAGATTTCTTTCCCAGTCCTCTACTTTTGTACATTTCCCATAACGACCCTGTATCTTTCCCATCTATTTCTTCCCTCTTTACACCATCTTTTATTAATGCCAAAAACATATTCCTCCGAGACACCCGATTAGCCCTGTTTGAATTGGATTGTCCTTTTCTCTTTTTATTAAACATATTTTGAGGTCCCCAGTCCCCCCCGATCTCCTAACTGTCGGACCGCTTCTAAGGCTTCCAAAATAGTCCTGTCTATTTGATTGATCAACAAAGTTATCATTACTTGTTTGTAAGCCGGTGCAGCATACTTGATAATTTTATTTCTCATGGACACTGTAAAAGGTAATGACATATATGTGTCAGCGTGACCTATTACTAAGGCTACCTTCATAGCCTCCTCCTTAATTCTCATTTGAGCATCTTTTAATGTATACCAAATTTTATCATTTGAGGGCCAATCAGATTCAAGTGGATATCGCCTCGTGACACCCCTACTAATTATCTCTAATAAAGATCATTGGGCATATTTTGCAGGATAAGGATCCTCCCGCAACGCATTTTGTACTGCTATTTCTTGACTAATTTGAACAAATTTAGGGGCATCTGTGGCATCCAACATAATCCCTGCTGTGCCCAGCTCCTGCACCCAAATTACTCATTGTATTAGTGGTTCTCCAGGCTGCTGTGTAAAGCGTGTCATCGTATCCATGACTTCCTGTGGAGGTACATCCTCCATAACATTATTTCTAGTCAGATTTTCTCCTGTCTGCAGATTTCCCTGTAATCTTTGTCTCCTCACAGACTTTGCTTCTAAACTTTCTGCCTGTTCTCCTTCAACACATATATTCTCCTCACTGTTATTAGAATTTGAATCCCAAATATCCCCATCCCGTTTGTTTGGATTCCAATCATCCGGCAGATGATAAATTAAGATTTTAACTTTTCTGTAACTCACTTTCCACCTCCGTTTCTTGTATTTATATCGTGCACATTGTACAGCTGCCTTTTCTGTTACATTTTGATAGGTGTCTACCTTATCCATTAACAACTTATTCTGACATTGTAGCATTTTAATGGCATGCTGTTGATTACACCTTTCCTTTTCCAGCTCTCCTAATTTCAATTGTAATTCATGTTTAGCTTCATGCAAATTCCTCCAGTCTGACAAAACCATCCTTCCTTGTCTAGAAAGTCCTTCTTGCTCTTCTCCTTTTGAGATTTTCACCTTTTGTAAGGAGGCACATAATTCATATGGATCCCTACTTCCAAAAGTACAGGATTCACATAATCCTGCTTCTACAGACCACTCAGTGGCCATTAATTTACCTATACTGTCATTCCAATCCGGAATGGAGGGATTGGGAGCCTGCTTGTTTTCTGGGTAGCTTTTCTGACCACATTGATCACCCCACTTCTGGTACCAATATGTTCCGCCACTTATTTTTGTCAAATGGGATGATCAGTGACACTCAGAAAAGCACACAGACAATATAAGAGCATAAACAATAACCCTTTAATATATATATATATATATATATATAAATATGAATATAAGAATAAAAAAACATCACCGTAATCCCAGGCAACGACCAGCCTTTACAATTGGGAATCCCTGCAATTGATAGGTGGGTGGACACGGGAGACTATCCCTTTAGACGTCTTGGATTCTAATGTTAGGGGCAGAATTCCGTTCTTATATAGGATGAAAAACTGCTGAGTTCATAGTAAAAACAGCTGGTCCTGCAGTAACCAGCACTTCTTTATTACGATTCAGGCACATCCGGTCCTGTCCTTTTGATGTCGTTTGTACAGCACTCAGGTCAAAGAGGTGTTAAACCAGTTTCCCATCTGCTAGCTTTACAACTAAAGCTCTCAAGCTGCAATTAACAGATCATTATCAGCAGGGAGAGAAATACAACTCCCCTTCAAACTATCACTGGTATAACTGGTAGCTTCACTACTGTGGACACAGGCAATTCACATCCCCTTACTGCTTATCAATGTCCATGGACACCTCCTCCGGTTCTACCAGACTCTCCTGGATTTCCATGGGTTCCCCTGGGGTTCCTTCCTCACTCCCTGGGTCAGCTGTAAGCTCTTCTGTGTCCCACATTTGCCAGTCTCCAGCCTCCTCAGCATTCCGTTGAGGAGGAGAGGGTTCTCCACCGAGCACACCCTGAAGCCTCCTCGGCTCCTCCTCCTGACTCTCCCTCAGCTGCTCTGTTTTAACCCCCTCTAATTCGCCCCTCCCTGCTCTGCAGAATGGAAAGGGAAAGAAAACTCTCTGCAGCTGTGCCTGTCTCAGTGACAGCTTCCTGTGCTGAGACTGGCCTTCTGGGAGCTGTAGTTTCTTAGCTCCTGGGATAGTCCCAGTGAAGTCAGCGCTTATAACATCAGCAGGGCCAACCTGATCTGCTCTCCTGCAACGGGGTTTCCTGCTCTTCTTCCCTAACTCTGTGTCAAAGCTAGTAAGAGAGCTAGATTTGTCACAGCACTGAACTACATAAATTACATGATCAGAGTTACAAGTAGTCTTGTGCCTGTTTTCAAAAACTTCCCCAGTGCCCGGATGGGTCCACTTTCCCCTGGCAAGGTGTACATACACCATTGACACTGGCCACATGGAAGATGACAACCACGACTCCTAAGAGTGATTTCTTGCAGCTTGTTGTGATTAATATATTCTCCTATGTTTCTCCTTCGTTTATAGGAGAATATAGGGTGATCTTCCAAAGTTGGAATAGCCAGTTTCGCAATGTGCCAGTGCTTCATAATAACTTGGGTCACTCGGTGGGCGAGGGTAGAGTAGTCCTGAATAAAGGCCACTGTCTCCAGAGGATTAGTATCTTTTGTGTTGTCCTGCAACAACCACTCACGGTGGGCATGCTTCGCTCTTTTATACGCATTTTTCATTACCTCATAGGGGTATCCTCGCTGATAGAAGCGGGATTTCATATTCCTGGCTTGAGCTCGGAAGTCATCTAAAGAATCACAGATCCTTCTCAGCCTAAGAAATTGGCTAATTGGTAAACTTCTTTTTAGCCCTTCAGGATGAAAACTGTGGAAGCGTAGTAAGCTGTTCCGATCTGTCCCTTAACGATATAGAGTAGTTGATAAATGAGTGGCCCTTTTTCTCACTAAAATATCCAGAAACGGAATCTCGTCATGTTGTATAGTGGCGGTAAATTTGATATTATTATCCAATATATTTAATTCTTCCACAAACTGGACAAGATCTTCCTCAGTTGAAGTCCATATACAGAAAATATTGTCTAAAAGTCTCTTTCAGATTTTTACATGCTGAAATCCACGCATTGGATAGATATGGCGCTCCTCCAACTCTGTCATAAACAGTGTGGCCAATGAGGGAGCCAGCGATGCCCCCATTGCAATCCCATGTTTCTGGAGGTAGAAATCATTTTGAAACCAGAAATAGCTTTTGGTTAACACAAGAGTGGCCATTTCCATTAAAACATCCAAGGATAGTTGAGGACGTATAGTCTGTTCCATGAAAATTTGTCTTAAAAGTGCCACAGGGATCATGGTATACAGGGCTGTAACGTCCAATGTCACCAATATCCAATGGGGTTCAAATACTTCTATTTCAGCAATTATTCTTAGCATGTGAGTGGTGTCTTTAATAAATGATCGGATAGATGAAACTTTCTGCCTCAGAAAGATGTCTAAAAATTTTGACAAAGGCTCCAAAAGGGAATTCCGCATGGATACAATGGGGCGTCCGGGTTTTTAAAAAAAAATTTTGTGTATTTTCGGAAGAAAATAGATTATAGGTGTGACATGAAATTTTGGATTCAGGAAAGCAGTTTCTCTAAGGGTGATCATTCTAGATTTGTATGCTTTAAACACCAATGTAGAAATGGTGACTTTTAATTCACCAGCAGGATCACTTGGTAGTCGTTGATAGAAACATGTATCATCTAACTGACGGTGGGCCTCACGTAGGTATTGATCCTTAGACCACACCACAATGGCTCCACCATTATCCGCTCTGGTGAACATCATTGAAGTATCGTTCCGTAATTGCTGCAAAGCACACCATTCAGTATAGGATATATTATATTGCAGTGGAATATGAGCCATGTCACGCTCCATTTCTTCAACATCTGCAAGCGCTAAATCCCGGAACGTAATCAAGTTGGGATGAAGAGGAGATGTCGGACACCAACCCGACTTATTGGATATCAAAGTCCCATCATTGTGAATTTGATAATCCTGGAAAAACATTTTTAGATGAAGTTTACGTAATAAACTTTACACCGATAGTCGAGTATTAAAGACATCATGTTTGATGGTGGGGACAAAGCCCAGCCCAAGATTTAATACTGTCTTCTGTATCGGGCTCATCACTAAAGTTGTTAAATTTATTATGGCTGATTGGTTCGTAGTTGTGACCTGGTCTGGCGGCCCTGGGCATATCCCTGCTGTCCTTGGAATCCTACCCGCCTCGATCCGTGGGTCTTTTGTCTGCCTCTGGGCCCTCGCTGTTGAAAACCCCCATGACCACGTTGTCCACTCCTAGCTGGATGTCCTCCACTATGACTGCTAGTGGAACTTGAATCTGTGGACGTACGATCTTCCTGAAAAGGTTGTTTGTGAACAATATTACCTTTGAATAGCCATAAATACACTTGATTGGTGGTGTAATCTCTCTCATCCCTTCTATACTTCTTGATTTTAGATTGCTTAATTGATTCTCTATAATTCTCAATTTTTAAATTATGATCACTCTCTAGAGTAGTAAAATCAGATTCATTTGCACAAGACTATCGAATCATTTGTTTCAGATCCTCAATAGTTTTTTTCAATTCTGCTTCCAGAGATGTAATTTGCTCAATAATAAGCAACATAAGATCCATACTGCACTTATTCAAAATGGCACACCATTTCTCTTGGAACTGGACTTCATTAGAAAAAAGTGTGGGACCTTTCTGTATTCTTAGCCCCTGCGGAATCATCGAGGTTGATACATATTGAGCCAATGTATTGGCATGTAATTCCGCTCTCACAAGTTTTTTATGCTGAATCTCCAGCTCGAACCATGATGGCAATCCCATAGTGGGAATACTGCCCTCAATAAGAGTTGGTCTATTAAGAAGTTCAGTCCGCTTCTCTTCTGAAAATGTAAATACTTGTTTGTTTACTTGCATTTGAGCCTTCTGTAACAATCTTTCTATCCGTGATTACTCAAACAGTCACACACTCTCAGTCACAGTCAGCAATAATATATGGTGCAGTTTTATAATAATTTTTATCAGAGGTCCTTGGGGATATCAGATTGCCTTACAAACAACATAGTTTGAAAGGGTTATTTCCTCATATTACCCCGTGGTACCTCCTCCTCCTCTTGTTCTTTTACTTTTTCTATTTCTATTTACTTTTTTCTTTTTTCTATTAATTATTCATGATTCTATGAAAGAGTATACTTAGCTTTCAGCCTTGCTATATATCCCCTCAACGCAGGACGATTAGCATGTGCTAATGTCTGTATTTACCACACACTGTTTATTTACTTGGCTATCAGCGTGCATCACTGACATTAACACGGCTATCAGTACGCCATAACCTTAACACAGCTCTATTGCATACATGCCCCCTATATGCACTATTTAGCCATGTGCTAATTTGACCATTATTGTGTGCTATATTTTTAGCGCACCTTAGTAAAAGAAGGGGTTAGTTAAATCAATGTAAAATACAACAGTTGTACAGATAGGCTTATATATATAACCCACACCAACTTTTAAGCCCAATTCCCATTTTACTCTTTTCCTAGAAAAATCAATTGTCTAGAATATAACACAGGATGCAACATTTAAAATAAATCTTTAAACAATCAAACTTTAAACTGCTTTTAAAACTTAAACTAGTCTTCAGAAATGTACAGGTCTTTGAGAGTTTATTCCAGTAACTTGGGGCAGCCCAAGAAAAAACACAAAGCCCCCATTCTGACCAGCCTAAAATCTGTACTTGATAGCAAAACCAGATTTCCTATGCTACTAGAACTCCACTTCCTCTGTGGTTCATAGGTCTTCAGAATGACCCCCAAATAAGGGTCCCAATTCCTGAATGACCTTAAAAGCCAGGTTTAAAACTTTGAACAAAAATCATTTTCACCAACAACATATTCAAACATAGGGCTTTAGAGTGGGAATGGCATACCAAATCAGGAAGATATAGGATGCTAGGGATTTTTTAAAAAGGGATGGTTAACAAAACTAAGAATGTTAACATACCCCTGTATCGCTCCATGGTGCAACCTCATCTGGAGTATTGCATTCAATTCTGGTCTCCTTATCTCAAGAAATATATAGATGTGCTAGAAAAGGTTCAAAGAAGAGCAATCAATACGCCTTGCAAAATCATTTCTTCTTAACAATCTTCCTATTAGTACTGAAGCATCAATTAAAATTCTTGGGGTTATACTTGACGACAGTTTATCCTACCATGATCATATCTCTTCCATAGTCAAAAACTGTTTTTTTAAACTTCGTCAGATAAGAGCCATCTCAAAATTTCTAAACCCTTCATCCATAAAAATCTTAATACACTCATTTATCATTGCTAAAATCGATTATTGCAACGCTCTATTCATCAATATCACTCAGAAGGAAAGAAGGCGACTCCAAATCATTCAGAATACGGCTATCAAACTTATCTATAATGCTAAAAAATTTGACCACGTATCCCCTCTGATGATTGACGCACACTGGCTACCAATAAATCATAGGATATTGTACAAAATTATATTTCTAATTTTTAAGACTTTAACATCTAGCGAGCCACAATTCATCTCAAAATCTCTGATTCCTTACAAACCACAACGATCCTTACGTTCATCAGAATCAAACTTACTAACTATCCCATCTCTAAAAATCATCGGTACACGGAGAGCAGACATCTTTACTGTAGCAGGTCCACAAGCGTGGAACTCCCTTCCTCAGTACATCAGAATGGAACACGACATCTCAGCTTTTAAAAAACTTTTAAAATCCTATTTGTTTAGGGATGCCTACGATCTTTAAAGCCCTAATGGATTTACTTTGTTAAAATTAATTTTCTCTTCGAGTGCCTTGTAACAAATTACCCAACCTTTCGTTTTTTCCCTTTTTTCTTAAACCCTTATTGTAACTTTGCCCCCTTTCCCTCGCTTTCCTGTTAGTCATTATTGAAAATTGAAATTCACTGTTTTTAAATGTTTATTAATGTTTCTATGTTTTACGATATTATGTACATCGCTTAGAATATTTAAATAGGCGATATATCAAGAGTTAAATAAACTTGAAACTTGAACTTGAAGATGGTAAAGGAGATGGAACTCCTATCATATGAGGAAAGACTAAAACAGTTAGGGCTCTTCAGCTTGGAAATGAGATTGCTGAGGGGAGGTATGATTGAAATCTACAAAATCCTGAGTGGAGTAGAATGGGTACAAGTGGATCGATTTTTCACTCCATCTAAAATGACAAAGACTAGGGGACACTCAATGAAGTTACAGGGAAATACCAATAGGAGGAATTTTTTTCACTCAGAGAATAGTTAAGCTCTGGAATGCATTGCCAGAGGATGTAGTAAGAGCTGATAGCGTAGCTGGTTTTAAGAAAGGTTTGGACAAGTTCCTGGAGGAAAAGCCCATAGTCTGTTATTGAGAAAGAAATGAGGTAAACTACTGTTTGCCCTGTATCAGTAGCATAGAATATTGCTACTCCTTGAGTTTTGGCCAGGTACTAGTGACCTGGATTGGCCACTGTGAGAATGGGATATTGGGCTTGATGGACCATTGGTCTGACCCAGTAAGGCTATTCTTATGTTCTTATGAGACATAGCAAAAGCCCTATTCCCATCTTCCAGAGGCCATAGGTTCAAATCCCAGCACATATTTTAATTGTGGCATTCTACCTTGCAGGTGCACCTTGATGATTTCACAATGAGGTCAGCATTGTGCAGCTGCACACCTCCATTTGCAATGAAGTAGAATCCATGCTAAGGTCTGTATCTGTTTTTTTTTTTCAGTTTTTAAGCTTTTGCAAATGAAGTTATGTATGCAATTTATATATTTTTCATATGCTTTTCTTGCTTTCAGTAATGAGCTGATTGGAGCACTGTTTAGTCAGAATAAAGGGTAGCTTTTTAGCAAGAAACATAAAGCTGTGTTTTTCATGTGCTGTGCTTCAGTTAAGAACATAAGAACATATGAATTGCCACTGCTGGGTCAGACCAATGGTCCATTGTGCCCAGAAATCCTCTCATGCGGCGGCCCCCATGGTCAAAGACCAGTGCTCTAAAATGAGTCTAGCCTCACCTGTGTACGTCCCAGTTTAGCAGGAACTTGTCCAGCTTAGTCCTGAAACCCTGGAGGGTGTTTTCCCCTACAACAGACTCTGGAAGAGCATTCCATCTCTCTACCACTCTCTGGGTGAAGAAGAACTTCCTTACGTTTGTACAGAATCTATCCCCTTTCAACTTTAGAGAGTGCCCTCTCATTCTCCCTACCTTGGAGAGTGTTCCTATTTCTAGGACCCATATTTTGTCTATCTTTGCCCTTCTTTGCTACGATGACAACTAAAAAGGCTAAAGCATATTCCCTACCTACCAGCAAAAGACTTAAATCTGCACCGCCCTCGCTGGAGATGACAGGCGGAAAAGATGACCACGAGGCTGATGAGGATCCCATACTGGCCGAATTACGGAGCCTCAAAACGATGATGAAAAACCACATCGATATATCTAAAGACATGAGAGTAGAGCTTGAATCTATTCACTCTCAAATCGCTACATCACAACAGCTCTTTGAACAACTTACGCTTTTTTGTTCCCTTTTTACAGCTTTCTGTTTTTTCTTTTGGAAATATATTTTTTTAGTACGTGATCAACATATTCAATTTTACCTAGACCCCTTTGAACGTGATCTCTGTTCCCTTATAGTTTCCTTTTCATGACAGATGTACTTGGTTAACCTTCCTGAATATCAGCATAATAATTTAGTCCCGATATAGATTGTTTTCTAATGTACTGCCTTTGATCATTTTCTCCTTTATACTATTAACCCTGGCTTTATGATATTATCTGTCTTTGAATTGTACTTGTTTTTTTCTATTTGATGTGGACTCCTCCGTCTTCTTAATGATTATGTACCTTCAATGGTTTTCCTACATCTTATTTCATGTTTTTTCTGGCACAGGATTAACTACTATACTTGGTCTCTGCTACTTTCTCGTGCTCTTACAACTAATACATCTCTATTGATATTGTACTGACAATCTACCTTTTATGAGAACCTCTATGCGTCTTCAACCATCTCTTCCTCTTCGTCCAATGAAGATTACTATCTTAATCTTTCTCACCCCTCATTGTCACAAACTCAAGCATCGAGTCTTGGTGCTCCTATAGAGGAGGCGGAGATTTTGGAGGCAATTAAATCATTATCTTCTCATAAGTCACCCGGGCCTGATGGATACCCAATAGAACTCTACAAAATGCTCTCCACTGAACTTGTGCCTAAGCTGAAACAACTTTATGACTATCTCTTCTCTTATCCCAAAGATCAGGGATGTTTTTCAGAAGCTCATATCATAGTACTGCCCAAAGCAGGTAGGGACGAAACTAATGTAGCAAATTATAGACCTATTTTGCTTCTAAATACAGACTGCAAAATTCTAGCTAAAATCCTGGCTTCTAGATTGGACAAAATATTAGGGTTTCTTGTCCATCCTGACCAGGTAGAATTTATGAAAAATCGCTTTATTGGTGATAATGCACGTACTTTTAACTCGGCAATAGATGTTGCTCACTCTTCAACTTCCCCGATGGTAGCAATTTCTCTCAACGCTGAAAAGGCTTTTGACATGGTGGAATGGACTCATTTGTTTAACACTCTTAAATGATTTGGATGTGGTTCTGATTTTGTGGAATGGGTCCAATTGCTCTATACCAAATCTTTCTCTAGATTATGAATCAATGATTCTCTCTCTACACCCGTCCATCTCCATAGAGAAACACGTCAGGGATGTCCATTGCCCTCCCTTCTTTTCAATTTGGCACTTGAGCCTCTTCTATTGACGATTTGTCAACACCCAGATATAAGAACATAAGAACATAAGAAGTTGCCTCTGCTGAGGCAGACCAGAGGTCCATCTTGTCCAGCGGTCCGCACCCGCGGCAGTCCATCAGGCCTAATTGCCTGAACAGTGTCCCTGACTAATTATGTAACTGCCTCTAATCTAGTCCTATCCCTATAGCCTACCTCTACTCCTATCTGTACCCCTCAATCCCTTTGTCCTCCAAGTACCTATCCAATCCTTGTTTGAAGCCTTGCAGCGTACTCCTGCTTATCACATCCTCCGGTAGCGTTTCCATGTATCCACCACCCTCTGGGTGAAAAAGAACTTCCTGGCGTTTGTTCTAAACCTTCCCCCTTTCAATTTCTCTGAGCGCCCTCTTGTACTTGTGGTTCCCCATAGTTTAAAAAATCTGCCCCTGTCTATTCTTTCTATGCCCTTCATGATCTTGAAGGTTTCTATCATGTCCCCTCTAAGTCTCCGCTTTTCCAGGGAGAAAAGCCCCAGTTTCTTCAGTCTGTCAGTATACGAGAGGTCCTCCATACCCTTTATTAGCTTAGTTGCTCTTCTCTGGACTCTCTCAAGTACCGCCATGTCCTTCTTGACGTACGGCGACCAGTACTGGACATAGTACTCCAGGTGCGGGCGCACCATTGCACGGTACAGTGGCAGGATGACTTCCTTCGTCCTGGACGTGATACCCTTCTTAATGATGCCCAAAATTTTGTTTGCCTTCCTTAAGGCTGTGGCGCACTGCGCCAACGCCTTCAATGTTGTGTCTACCATCACTCCCAGGTCTCTTTCAAGGTTACTCACCCCTAGCGGTGATCCCCCCATTTTGTATGTGAACATCGAGTTCTTTTTCCCTACATGCATGACCTTGCATTTCCCTATGTTGAAGCTCATTTGCCACTTTTTGGCCCACTCTTCCAGTGCTGTCAGGTCTTTTTTGAGATCTTCGCAGTCCTCTGTGTTTGCAACCATGCTGTATAGTTTGGTGTCATCCGCAAATTTGATAACCTCACATTTTGTTCCTGCCTCCAGGTCGTTAATAAATATATTGAACAGGAGTGGTCCCAGCACCGACCTCTGCGGAACTCCGCTCATGACCCATTGCCAGTCTGAGTAATGGCCCTTTACTCCAACCCTCTGTTTCCTATCCGCCAGCCTGTTTTTGATCCATCGGTGGACCTCCCCTTGCACCCCGTGGTTCCATAACTTCCTTAGAAGTCTTTCGTGTGGTACCTTGTCGAAGGCTTTTTGGAAGTCAAGGTAAATGATGTCTATAGATTCCCCTTTATCCACCTGGCTGTTTACCCCCTCAAAGAAGTATAATAAGTTTGTGAGGCATGACCTGCCCTTACAGAAGCCATGCTGGCTCGGCTTTAGCTGCCCAGTGTTTTCGATGTGTTCCCAGATGCTGTCCTTAATCAGCGCTTCCATCATCTTTCCCGTTATCGAGGTCAAGCTCACCGGCCTGTAGTTTCCTGGGTCTCCCCTTGAGCCTTTCTTGAAGATGGGCGTGACATTTGCTATTTTCCAGTCTTCCGGAATCTCTCCAGTTTTTAAGGATAGGTTGCATACTTGTCGAAGTGGCTCAGCTATTTCGTTCCTTAGTTCCTTGAATACCCTTACTTATATTCCTATCTAACCCTGCATCTTCAATTCCTATTTTACTCCAAACAGTATCCAAATTCTCGAATGGCTCAGGATATTGCATTAATTGAGACAAATCAGAAATTATACCTTTATATGATAACACATCGGTTTCAGACTGTGGATCTACCACTTTTCGTTGGGCACATACATCTCTGAAATATCTTGGAATCCTTTTTCACCAAGACAAGAATGTTATGATGTCTCTTAATCTTTCTGCCGTAACTACTAAAATTGATGCTTTACTGTGACATTGGTCCCCTTTGTCTCTCTCCTGGTGGGGGCGTATGGAGGTAATACAAATGACCATTGCCCCGATCGTTAACTATTATCTCTCTACGCTTATCATATTAGCTCCGAGGAAGTTCTATAAGTCCATCAAAAGCAAGCTATCTGACTACCTCTGGTGTAAAAAACTCCTCGAATCACTTTGAAAATACTCAAATCTTCCAAAGAGGATGGTGGGATGGGTTTTCATGATTTCTTTCTTTATCATGTTGCCGCTTTCCTTCGGTATGGTTCCTTTTGGATACGAGATTCGAACACAGATGAACAACACTCTGCTTGGTTCTTGATAGAACATCTGATACATCCTATTCCAATCTCCTGCTTACCATATATTCCTATACATATGTTGCCCACTAACTCCGTCACGATTAGTGCCACTATTCACACAATCAATCACTTTGACTCTATCTCTCATATCCTCTCCTCTTTGGTATAACTGTCATTTCCAAATTGATGCTCGTCCTATCCACTGGCGCACTTGGATGGATAAGGGGATCTGTACATTGAATCAAGTTATTGAAAATGGCTCACTTTTATCCTTTTCTCAGCTCATGGACAAATTTGCCCTCCTTCCATCTGAATGTTTTCGATGGCTTCAGCTCTCCCACTGTCTAACCAAATGTTCACCCTCTATTTTGGACTATCCCAAGACTTCTGCCTGTTTAGTGTTGTCTCGATTGGGAGTGGTTTTGGGTCACACTATGTCCCTTTTTTATAAGGAATCACGATCCCATTTATATCCTAGATTAGAGAATGACACGGTTGCGGTTACCCATGGCTAGCCACATTTAGCCGCGGGTAAAAAGACTAAACGGGGAAAGAAAAATAGCAGTCACTGCGTGGACGGGGACAAGGCCATTCACCACCCCGTGGAGCGGTGAATGGTCTTGTCTCCGTAGTGAGGCATCAAGGATCACGCGTTCCCTGCAGCCCCTGCCTGCTCGATCGATCGTAGCATTTAGCCAGCTCCCTCCCTTCACCTCACCTTAGTTTGCAGGCTTTCTTTTTCGGCGACCCACACGTGTGGCTGCTCAGTGTTCAATCTTCTGCTCTGACTCAACCAGAAACAAGAAGTTGCAGCAGAGCAGAAGATTGAACACTGAGCAGCCGCGAATGCACGGCTCTTTGAAAGCGTGCAGGTCGCTGAAAAAGAAAGCCTGCAAACTAAGGTAAGGTGAAGGGAAGGAGATGGCTAAACGCTATGATCGATCAGGCAGGCGGGGAGGGGGGCTGCGAGGACTGCGCAATCGCGCGTGTTCCTGGCTCACACTGGAAGGAGGGAGTGAAATGGAAAAGGATTATGGGCCAAGGGGATGAAGAGGGAAAGAAAAACCCACAGCAGGAAAGAAAGGGGAGGACAGGCAAGAGAGCCAGATGCTGGAAGCAGGGGGGAGGGGAGAAAGAGGGAAAGAAGCTAGATGGGGTTGAAAAGAAGAGACACACTGGTATGGAAGAGGAAGATAGGGGAAAACTGGACACAGGAAGGTAACAGAAAGAGGGGAAATTATGTGCATGGGGCATAGGGACAGAGACATAAAGGGGACATGCCAGGGGATGGTATATGGACACAGGGGAGGTGCAATGGCAGATACATAGGGGAGATATTAGAAATGGGGAAAATAGGAGCACAGAAGCGAGATGGTTTGTGGGGATGGGACAGGGACCAAGCTCGCAGGCTACAGTGGCTTGTACAAATTACATTGTAACGTGCCACGAAAATAAGAGGGAGGAAGGTAGATAGATAGGCCACACGAGAGGAGCTGAAGGGTGGTAGAAAGGAACAGATGGTAAAGGAGGGAGGGAAGGGTGGTGTTGGAAAGGAATAGAACAGACATTGAAGGAGGGTGGAGAGGAACAGACCCTGAAGGGAAATGTGGAAGACAGAGTGGGGAGAAGATGCTGGAAGGGAAGAAGACAGATGCCAGACTATGGGGGAGTGGAGGAAAGAAGATGGGTGCTAGACCAATTGGGGGGGTGAAGAGAGAGGCACAGTAACAGCAAATGGAAGACGCAGAGAGAAGACACACACAGTAGATGGAAGGAACTGAATGGGAAGATGTGGAAAGCAGAAACCAGACAACAAAGGTAGAAAAAAAAAATTCTATTTATTTATTTATTTTTTGCTTTAGGATTTTTTGCTTTAGTTGTGTTGATAAAAATTTATAAACAAAGCCCTGCCAGCTGAACATCTCTTTCTCTAGTTCAGCAGCAGGAACTTTGATTTATAAGAAAGGAATAAGCTAAATATTACAGTACTAAGGCTTATATGAATGCTGCAGGGACGGTGACGGGGTGGTGAATGGGATGGCAGTGGCGGTGACGGGGCGGTGAAAGGGGGGGACGGTGATGGGGCGGTGAAAGGAACGGCAGTGACGGGGCCGTGCAGAGGATGGTGGGCCAGGGACGGGGTGGTGACGGGGACAGATTTTTTCCCCGTGTCATTCTCTATCCTAGATCCAGGAAATCTACGGACATTTGGTCTTCAGACACGACATGGAATGGCAATGACAAAGACTGGGAACATTATTTTAGTAAAATTGTTCACCCCATGGCTTCTTCCAGTATGTCTCAATCTTTGTACTTCCTGTCATATAAAGCTTTTTGGACTCCTAATAAAATGTTTCGTGCCGGACTGAGGAACTCTCTGCTGGCATTGTCATTCGGATATGGATGATCTTCGACACATGATCTTTGCTTGCCCCGTCCTAACCACCTTTTGGTCTCAGGTCTGACATACCATCATACTAATTCTCCCGATTAAATCCGATTTTAATATTGATATTCTCATTTTTAGAGCTTTAGCTATCGCTGATACCCTTACTCTCAATCAGAAATCTTTACTTAACATTTTAATTGCCATAACGATACAAATGATTTTACATAATTGGAAATCTGCGGACACACTCATTACATTTTGGTGGAACACAATACTCATGATACACTTATATGAAGCTAAAACAGCAGAATTCTCTAATAGACAAACAGTTATATCCAAGATTTAGGATACTATAAAGAATTTCTCTCCATAACTATTGACATTCCCATTGCTTACTTGCATTGAATATCCCAATTCACAATTCTGACATTCCTGATGCTCTATATCCTAATTATCTAATTATTTCACTTTTCGGTTTGAGATGCCCAACCTGCTATTGATTAGTACTGGTTCTATTACAGACAAATGATCTCTTCTTCTTCTCTCCTCTCCTCCCTCTCCAGGTTACCCTGCAGTCCTGAATGGGACTACCATGTACAATTTATCTGATTCACTGTTGTACTTGCTGTTTGATTTTCTATTTTGTACTATTGGATGGTCCTATTCGGGTCCTCTCATATATCTGTTATTGCTCTCTTCTCTTTGATAAAATTCTAATAAAAATATTTTAAATCAGAAAGACAGCAGTCAATGAGAGAGAGAAACAAAGAAAGACAGACACATCTATTCTAGCACCCATTAATGTAACGGGCTTAATGACTAGTTGATATATAATTATTTATTTTGTATGTTTTTGCACAATTCACTATGGGGCTCATAATAATAAAAAAGTTCAAAAAGTGGCCTATACAGAATTTGGGCCTTAGAGGCAGGGTAAAGGCCTAAGCTGGTTTTAGATACATCTAAAACCAGCTTTGATTATCGGTACTTGGACGATCTGTCTTTTTGATCAAATCGGTACTTGGATGATCAAAATCGGTACTTGGATGATCAAAAAGACAGATTGTCCAAGTACCGATAATCAAAGCTGGTTTTAGATGTATCTAAAACCAGCTTAGGCCTTTACCCTGCCTCTAAGGCCCAGATTCTGTATAGGACACTGGTCCGGGAGTCCTATACAGAATCGGGCCTACACCTGTCCAAAGTTAACTCGATTCTGCAACCGACGTCCATGTTGCAGATGCCGGTTACAGAATCAGGTTTAACATGCCCAACCCCTTCCCCGCCCCCGAAGATCGCCGGCAGGAGGGTCCCCAACTCTTCCTGCCAGACCCCCCAATGCCCCCCCTAAGATCGCTGGCAGGAAGGTGCTCAATCCTTCCTGCCGACAGAACCCGCCCCCGACGATCACCGGCAGGAAGGTGCTCAGCCCTTCCTGCCGACAAAACATGCCCCCAACAATCGTGGCAGGAGGGTGACCAACCCCTCCTGCCGTCCCCCCCAACGAACCCCCTCACACCAGAACCCCCCTTAGACTTACATTCTCAAGTTGGACTGGACGGCTCCTCGCATGTCTGACCAGCAGGCCTACCTCCATCTAAATGAGGCGGGCCCACCCCTCCCCTGCCCAATCCATAGGATCCTAGGGCTTGATTGGTCCAGGCGCCTAATGCCCCTCCTGCTATATATAAAAAATGCCTCCCGATTGGCTGATTAGTCAGCTGTAGGACGCCTAAAGCTGTCTACAATCCAGGAGCACTTTGCAGAATCAGGGCCTAAATGCCTAGAGCAAAAAGAGGCATTTTTAGAGGAGGGGAAAGGGCAGGAGGTGGGCCAACCTAGACTTAGTTGTACAGCAAGTATAACCTAAAGTTTAACCAGTTTGCCCAGTCGGAACTTGACTTAGACCAAGTCAAAACAGTTATAAGTTCCGAATAGGGGCCACTGAGCTGATAGGGGCTGCTGCAATCATCTCAACAGCCCTGGCAACCTGCCTGCTCCCACCACAATGATTGCAGTAGGAGAGATGCCTAATCTCTCCTGCTACAATCATGATCCTCCCAAACTGCTGTGAACTGCGGCAGGGGGATGCCCAATCTCTCCCGCCGGCACCCTAACCCTCCCGACAATACCGGCAGGAAGGAGCCCAAGCCCTCCTGCTGAGGCACAAGCCCCTGAACCCCCAAACCCTGATAATACTGGCAGGAGGGAGCCCAAGCCCTTCTGCTGAGGTGCAAGCCCCAGAACCCCCAAACCCTGACAATACTGGGAAGAGGGAGCCCAAGCCCTCCTTTAGAGGTGCAGGTCCCCAAATCCCCCTAACAATACCGGCAGGAGGGAGCACAATCCCTCCTGCTGGAATGCGACCCCCACCCCCTTCAAATATGGGCAGGAGGGATCCTAGGCCTTCAAGCCCATGGCACCCCCCCGCAACTCCCCATAAACCCCCAAACCCCCCCAAACCCCCAAACAGCCCCTAAGCCTGGATCAATCAGGCCTGCCAGCCAGATGGGATTGGTACCTGTTTGGCAGGCCATCCTTAAAGTAACTTTAGGGGGTGTTGGGTGTCAGGGATGTTGGGGTTAGGGGGCCCATTTGGGGTAATCAGGGGTTTGGGGACTGATTGGGGGGTCACGGAAGTGCACCATTGGCAAGAGGGCCTGGGATCCCTCCTGCCCATATTTGAGGGTCTGGGGGTTGCCTTTTGGCAGGAGGGCTTGGGCTCCATCCTTCCGGTATTGTTGGGGGAATTTGGGGACCTGCGCCTTGGCAGTAAGTCTTGGGCTCCCTCCTGCCAGTATTGTTGGGGTTCGGGGGCTTGCACCTAGGCAGGAGGGCTTTGGCTCCCTCCTGCTGGTATTGTTGGGAATTTGGTGGTGGGGTGGATCACGATTGCATTTAGGGGCTTAAGACAAAAGGGGACTTAGACTTTTTTTATTATGCCCCTCCATAGGTCCAGGGATGTTACACATTTGAATAATCCTGCTGGGTTATACTTTTCTCAGCTCAATATTACAGGTTTGCCCTGACTTTTGAGTTGTGTCAACTGAGGACCCATCACACAATTAAATTTAAATTTAATTTATTTTTAAAATTTTTTTGATAAATTAATATTTTTTGGTTGTGTTCTCCCAGTATACTTGTTGGCTATATGAGGAATCCTTTTGTCTCACTATATTTCTTTTTCCTTGTTATTGGGTTAGTTTTTTGCTCATACTATGTTGAGCGTAAAATACAGATTGAGAATCATGCAAAATAATCTTGTAATTGTAAATAAACCAATCCCTTTAAGAGTTTATTAAAAACAAGGGATGATAGCAATAAGTCTGTAATTTGATATAGATATAATCAGTTCTTTCTCATTTTGATTCCGGAACTTGGAGGCAGCAGATATGGCTGTGTGAGCTCAAGGCAGCCATTTCCTATGAGCGATCTGCATGAGGCAGGAGCATGGGAAGATTGCTCCTGCCCCAAAAACCCACTAGACCAGTGTTCTTCAACCACCAGTCCATGGACCAGTGCCGGTCCACAGAAATTTCCTGCCAGTCCACATGTGCATCAGGCCCAAAACTGTATTCTTCAACTGCCGGTCTGTGGTGCGATCGATGCGTTGTTAATAAGATTATATTGTGTGTATGTATGAAAAATGAATCGAAAAAATATTGTTACAATTAGGACTATGGGGGCAGTCTGGGGTGGAGGTTGGGTAGAGATGGGCAGGGTCTGGCCCACGACTTAGCCCAGTGTTCTTCAACCGCATGTGCAGACTGATGCTGGTCCACAAAATAATTCTTTTATTTCTGCCGGTCCATAGGTGTAAAAAGGTTGAAGAATACTGCACTAGACCACCAGGTAAGGCTTAAGGGGGGGCTTACAGGGTTTAAGGATAAGCGTGGGTTAGGGGCAGAACTGGCCCGAATATTATTCACGGTTTTTTAATATTTGCAGGCTGACTCTGCCCCTAACCCACGTGGATATGGAGGGAGAGGTGTAATTGAGAGAAATCCTGAAAACCTGACTTGTGAGAGCTGAGGTTGGTCATTTCTGGTTTAAGTTGTCTACTGTATCCTCTTCCGTAAATGTTAATACATGCCACTGGAAGCTAGGGTTCTTCAGCTTGGAAGAGAGATGGCTGAGGGGATATTAGACAAAGGTGACCCAGATGACATAGTATATCTGGATTTTCAGAAGGCACTTGAAAAGGTCCTGCATGAACGACTACTTTGAAAAATTGCAAGCCATGGGATTGAGGGTGAAATACTCATGTGGATCAAAAACTGGTTGGCAGATAGAAAACAGAGAGTAAATGGGGTAAATGGGGGTAAATGGACAATACTTGGACTGGAAAAGTGTTACCAGTGGAGTGCTGCAGGATTCAGTGCTTGGGCCTGTGCTCCTCAACATATTTATAAACGACCTGGAAATTGGAACAATTAAACTTGCAGACGATACGAAGTTATTCAGAGTAGTGAAGATGCAGGAAGATTGCAAAGACCTGCAACAGGACATAAACATGCTCAAGAAAAGGGCCGCAGCATGGAAAATGAAGCTTAACATGGACAAGTATAAGGTTCAAGTTTCAATTTTATTTGATTAATAGCTTATTCAAAATTCTAAGTGATGTATAAATCAATAAAATTACAAATTTCTGGGGGAAACAAAACAAACAAATAGAAACTAACCTGACAAAACATATTGAACAAAAGAAGAGGATGGGACAAGAAATAAAAGTTGTTGATAGTAAATAAAATGTATGGGAAAAAAAACAATAAGAGGGGTGAAAGCAATGTGCTTCAAAAAAAAGTTGTGAAATAGGATTCAATTGAGGCTCCTAATCAAGCTTTCTAGCTATCAAATGCATCGTTAAAAAGAAAGCTTTTTAACTAGCTCTTAAATCTGTCTAGATTGCATTCTTCCCTAAAATAAATAGGAAGGGAATTCCATGTTTGGGGGGGGGGGTTGTGATAGAAAAGATGAATTGCCGCCATGTGTTAATGTTTTTGACTGAGGGAACAATTAATAGATGTTGGTCGTTTGATTTCAATAATCTTGTTGAGGCATAGGGAATCAATAATTTATGAATGAAGGTGGGAGTTTTATAAAGAAGAGATTTGAGAGTTAGCAGACTTAATTTATATGTTATACGGTGAGCAACTGGGAGTCAATGCATTTTCTTAAGGAGAGGTGTCAAATGGTCGAATTTCTTAGCTTTCATTATAAGATTAATAGAAGCATTTTAGATAATCATATAAACGTCTGGTTTCATTTTGGGCTATTCCCTTAAATAGATCATTACAATAATTGATTTTTGAAATAACCAGAGAATGAATTAATGTGTTAAGTGACTTTGGACATAAGAGTTTTGAAACTGAATGAATTTTATATAGTCTGAAGAAAGTTGATTTAACAATACTACTAATGTGGTCGTGATAAGTTAGTTTATAATCAAAAATAACCCCTAGGATCTTAATGCTACTGATCGACTGTAAAGTGGAACCCTCGATAGTAATTGGAAAATTGAGCTTAGGATCATCTTTCCAGGGAAAGAGCATAACATTTGATTTATTAACATTGAGAGCTAATCTGTTAGCATCAAGCCACTGGTGAATCTGTTCGAGTTTCTTATTGATTACTATTGTTTCAAGAGGGTTATTAGAGTCTAATGGATGTAAAAGTTGAATATCATCTGTATAAGGGAACACGTTAAAATCAATGGATTGGCAGAGAGTCATCAAGGGTGCAAGAAAATTATTAAACAAAAGTGATGAGAGAATGGACACTTGGGAAATACCATGTGTTGCTGAGAAACTTTCTGAGGTTGCATTGTTAAGACACAATCGAGGATCGATTAGCAAAATAGGATCTAAACCAAGAGAGGACCTGATCCGTGATGCCAATAGACTGCAGTCTATCTAGAAGAAGGTTATGGTTAATTGTGTCGAAAGCAGATGAAAGATCAATAGAAATTAGGAGAACAGATTTATGATAATCCAGATAGTAAAGTATGGAGGTAGACATGCCAATCAACGAGTGTTCCATAGAGTGATGCTGCCTAAAGCCTATTTGATTTGGGTGTATAATATTGGGCTTTTTTCTATGAACACTGATATTTGTTTGAATATCACCTTCTCAGTCAACTTTGCTAGGAAGGGGATCTTTGTGATTGGTCTGTAATTTGATTTATCCTCAGGACTGGTTTTATGATCCCTAATAATGGGATGAATAATTGTTTCCTTCCAGACTTTGGGCATAATGCTTTGCTGAAGACTTTCATTAATTAAGGCGAGGATGAATGGACTGAAAATTGCAAAATATCATTTAAGAATGAAGGAAGGATTGTTTCAGCTTTGGAACCCTTAATATTAATGGTCTTAATAAGGGATTCAATCTCCCTAAGATTTGATAGTTTGAATTGTGAGCATTTTGAGGATAGTGACATTAGCTCAGTTTGCTCTTGATCTAGAATTGATTGCTGATTTAAGGTAAGATTTTTCCTGATATTATTAACTTTGTCTATAAAATAATTTGCAAGTTCCTGGGCAGTGGGCAGGTTGTTGTTTATCTGACTTTGCCTTTTGGTTGTGGAAGTTACTGATTTTAATATAGAGTAAAGTGCAGAAGAGTTTTTGGCTTTCTCAATTTGGCTTGAATAATATTTCATTTTTGTCTGATTTATTTTTGATTTATACAGTCTTGAATGTTCTTTGAATTTATCAAGATTGGTCTGGGTTTTTTCACTTCTCCACTTACATTCTAAAGATCGAAGCTGTTTTTTTGATAAGTACAAGTTCTGCCGTAAACCAGGGGTTAGAAAGTTTTCATGCTGAGATTGATCTGAGCTGAGTCGGCGTTTATTCAACTAATAACAGTTTTGTAGATACATTCCATTGGGATAGGAAATCTTCCAAAGAACTGGTCTTTAAGTCTGAGAATTCTGATTTAAAGGCTGAGGTAATCGATTCTAAAAAGAGATTGCTAAAGTCTCTAAATTTAATAGTCTGATTTGTTGAATGAACCTTAATATGAGAAATAGTAAAGGTTATTGAGAGAAGATAATGATCTGACAAAGGGACTGGCATAAAGGGACCTATCAAGTAATTGACAGTTGAAGAACTAGGAATTAGAACCATATCTATTGTATGTCCTGCTTGGTGTGTTGGAAATGTTAATAGTGGACATAAATCAAGGTGGTTAATGTGGGAAAGAATTTCTGTAGTGTAATTATTGCTAAAGTCATCAAAGTGGATATTAAAATCTCCAAGGACCAGGAGATTTGTAGTAGAAGAACCAAAATCAAAAAGAAGTGACTGTAGTGGGGTAAGATTTTCCCGATTGATTGGTGGGGGCAAATAAAGTAGAAGATGCATGTTGGTAACAAAAATCTTGTATACGAATACAGGATGTCTGGTGCAGTACTTGGAGAGACCCCCCAGGAAAGAGACTTGGGAGTACTGGTCGACAAGTCGATGAAGTCATCTGCCCAATGTGCGGTGGTGACGAAAAGGGGATCATGAATAGATCAGAGAAGGTCATCATGCCACTGTACCAGGCCATGGTGTGACCCCCACCTGGAATACTGCATCCAGCACTGGTCACCGTACTTGAAGAAGGACACAGTACTACTCGAAAGGGTCCAGAGAATAGCGACTATAATGGTTAATGGGCTGTAGGAGTTGTGCAGCGAGAGATTAGAGAAACTGGACTTCTTCTGCCTTGAAAAGAGGAGGGGACAAGATTGAAACATTCAAGATAATGAAGGGAATACACTTAGTAGATAAAGACATACTTTAGAAGGCTGCCTGACACTTGCCCTTACCTCACAACCTCAGAAGTTACCACCATAGCCCACTCCAGTCAATCCTGATCTGTTTTGCCCTTTTTAGGACACAGATTATATAAGATTGCCCTGCACTGACCTTGCATGTTAAATTATAGAGTAGCTTTCTAAGCAACATTCCTGCCAGTCAAAACACATCTGCATTCCTGACTACTTGATTCACTTGTTTTCTGTTCCTTTATGTTGTAGTGTCACTGGTGTTCTCTGCAACCCTTATAGCTCCACCGTCCTACCTCTCTACCATACCTTAAGAACATAAGAATAGCCTTACTGGTTCAGAACACTGGTCCATCAAGCCCAGTAGCCCATTTTCATGATGGCTAATGTATATCCCCTAGTACCTGGTAAAAATCCAAAGAGTAGCAACATTCCATGCTTCATTTTAATTATGTATTCATTCATTCAATTTTCTATGAATTTCTCCCTGAGGAGCCCAAAATGGTTTACATATATGTATTCAAGTATTTAAGATTCAGGTATTTATGCATTTTTTCCTGTCTGTGCCATTGGGCTCACAATCTATCTAAAAAAACCTGGGACAATGGGAAACCAATCACCTCTTCTACAAAGCCATGCTAGCGGCTGCCGCGTGGCAACAGCCCTGAAGCTCTTTAAGGGCTCATTTTACTAAACCGCGTTAGGGCTTTAACGCATGGAATAGCACACACTAAATTGCCCCGCGCGCTAGACCTTAACACCAGCTTTGAGCTGGCATTAGTTCTAGAAGCGTAGCACGTGGTAATTTCCTGCGTGCGCTAAAAATGCTAGTGCACCTTAGTAAAAGGAGCCCTAAATCTCTATGTGTTTCGGGGCCATTACTACTCAGCAGCCACTAGCACAGCTTTGTAGAAGACAGGGCAAGTGACTAGAAAATAATTTACTCAATGAAAATGCTTGTCATCTAATTTATTTTACAACATTTGACTTGAAGGAAATGAAAATTAAGAGATTTTCTCATATTAATGTATAAAATAAAAAAATCATATACATTGGTACCTTGGAATCTGAACTTAATTCATTCTAGAACTCTGTTCAACTTCCAAAACGTTTGAGTTCCAAGACAATTTTTCCCTTTGAAAAGAATAGAAACTGGGTTAATCTGTTCCTTGGTCCCACAAACTCTGCAAGTTCGGGCCTACCTGGCAGAAACAGCAAGATCGGGATCCCCAGTAGCAGAGGCAGCAAGATCGGGACCCCCCCAGCAGCAGAGGCAGCAAGATCAGGATCCCCAGCGGCAAGACAGTAAGATCGGCAATGGCAGCTGCAAGTGGTGTTCAGCCCAAAGCTTCCCTCCCAGGCGGAAACAGGAAGCAGTGTCAGAGGGGAAGCTTTCGGCTTAGCACTGCTTGCAGTTCGGATTCCAAAGCAACATTCAGATTCCAGGGCAAAAAAGAAGAAAAAAAAGTTTAGATTCCAAATCATTCAAGTTCTGGGGCATTCAGATTCCGAGGTACCACTGTATAAATAAACAAGATTTTAGGATCAATGATACTGAAATCCATTGGTTACCAATTGACCTCATGGAAGTCTATGGTTTGAAATTCTGAGATCCTTTATCCTTCAAGTCAAATATTGTAAAGTAAATTAGATGAGTTAATCAAAATGCAAAATACTGGGAAAAATATTATCAAAACACAGCTTCAAGCTTAAATTCAAATAATTCATAAGCAATGAAGCTAAATATTCTTAATCTTTTTTAAAATTGTTTTACTTTTTAATATATACATCATACAATCATAACATTAGCATTCGCATTCCCGTCACCTGCAACTGAAAGCTAATCACCATCAATCAATAATCACACAACTCAGTTTTATTGGAATAAATATTTGGCCGCAGCTTTATTATCTATCTGAATATTATCTTCACTTACAATGCAATCTGTGTCCAAAAACCAACAAACCCCCAATGCATATTTCACACACCCCAAGGGAGCTATTCGGTGTCGAAACTAGCTCCAGTTAAGTCTTTAAATTTATAACATTCCCCCAAACGGCCCACGGTGACGCAAGGTCATGCTTCCCCTCGCAGCGGTATCGCATACGAGTGTCACATTTATTTATTTATTAACTGCTCATCTCCCAGATCCAACTGGGCCAAACCCCATTTTCCGCCCACTCAAAGCTGCGACCACCTCCCCCCCAACCCCATAAGCTCCACCAAACCCACTCAAGTCGACATATAACAGGTAAACCCCCCACCCCACCCCACAGCACTGACACAAAACATAACATCAGCACAAATGGGAGGGAGGGAGGGATAATCTTTTCCTGAAGAGACTACTCTACTGTTCCCCTTTCCTCACAGAATTCACTCCAGAGTGCCACAACATCCAACCAATCACGTGACTGCTCCACCCCATCACCTTAGCAACCTCCCTAATCATTTTTCTTTCTTACAAGCTCTATCTATTAACCCTTTCTTACCTCCTCTTATAAAATTGTCAATCTTTATTCTACAGACCCTTGATAACACCTCATACATTCCCCTCACTATCTGTCCCTCTTCCCATTTTACCCACACCATCATTCAATAAATATTACCAGCCGGTGACATCAGCTCAGCTAATGTTATATCACACCAGATGAATCTGGTGTTCTTCTTAACATTAGCATTCGCATTCCCGTCACCTGCAACTGAAAGCTAATCACCATCAATCAATAATCACACAACTCAGTTTTATTGGAATAAATATTTGGCCACAGCTTTATTATCTATCTGAATATTATCTTCACTTACAATGCAATCTGTGTCCAAAAACCAACAAACCCCCAATGCATATTTCACACACCCCAAGGGAGCTATTCGGTGTCGAAACTAGCTCCAGTTAAGTCTTTAAATTTATAACATTCCCCCAAACGGCCCACAGTGACGCAAGGCCATGCTTCCCCTCCCCTCCCCCCAAACATGGCCCACGGTGACTCAAGGTCATGCTTCCCCTCCCCCCAAACATGATCCACGGTGACGCAAGGTCATGCTTCCCCTTGCAGCGGTATCGCATATGAGTGTCACATTTATTTATTTATTAACTGCTCATCTCCCAGATCCAACAGGGCCAAACCCCATTTTCCGCCACAAGCGGTGTCAGCCTCGAGCTTGTCACCGCTCCCCCCACCACATAAGCTGCGGCCAACAGCTTTAAAACAAGTCTCCAATAAAATAGGCCAAACCTATGCCTGAAAGGTTGACAGCATCAGGACAATAATGTCCATGGAAAATAGCTGCAACAAACTCATGAGAAACCACTCTAAACCCCCACATGCTATCCATAACTCCAAAAGCTTAGTATTAAACCCACTCAATAGCAACCATGTCCCAATCCTCCTTACACACTCAATAGAGGACCAAACAAAACAAAAAGGGGTGGGGGCATTAGGGAAAACACAGACAGCAGACAACAGATCCTGCCTCAGGGGCAGTATGAAATCCTCTCCCTTTGCTGAACAAATGTCACAACCCACCAAAAGAATCATAAGGGAAGCAGAATAGAAGATTAGGAAACTGTCTTTGCTGGAAAAGGATTAGCAAGGGTCCCTCCCAACAAATGCTCCATATACCTAACCATAAAATCTATAGTCCATGCCCCACTGGATTCAGAAACAGCTAAGAAAATCCTCACCAGCCCAATAGAATGGTAAACAAGATATTGCACATTCCCGTTACTCCACACACACACGTATAAAAGAATCCAAATTCCTGATCCTTCCAAGAAGGTGACCGGGGAATAGGCAATTGCCTTTAACCTGCAGTCAACCCAACATCTCCAGACAGCTACCCCGTGAACACAATAGCAGGTCGAGAAGGTGCCAGTTTAACCACTCGATAATCTGCCCAGTGCTGCAAAAAGGCTAATCGCCAGAGCACCACTATAAATCATGAAGTGCACACATCAGGCAATACTGCAAACAAATGTCACTAAACCCTCATACAAAAAACAAACAAACAAGTAAACCCTGCACATGGACACCAGATCACATGCACCCACAACCAATTTCATAACTTCCATAAAATCCCCACACCAGCAAATGTCAAGTGAACCATCTTCTAAAATCATCCTACAAACAAACAATACAGTACTAATAGAACATGCGGCTGCTCCATATGAGAAAGGAGCAATGCACCTCTGGCACCCAAAATTGCAGAAAATGAGAGCAGTTTGGCTCTCAGCACCTATCCAGCACCTTGCAGTTCCTCCAGTCTGAGGACACAAACAAAGCCACTTAGAAAAAACATAAGGACAGATAAAGACCAAAATGCCCAGCCAGTATACCCCTCCACAGTAACAATTAACTCCTCTCTCCCAGAGAGTCCATGTGCCTATCCAAAGCCGTCCTGAATTCAGAAACTATTTCATGCATCTACTACTCCTACACCTACTGGAATTCCAAAACTATTTCATGCATCTACCTCACCTTCTGTAACAATGTAGCGCCATACCGTACTGCAGAGCCCAGCACTGCTGCACTGCATCCCCTGCCCTCTTACTTTGGATTTGCTGTCAAATAAAAGGGGAGTCATCTCATGTATAGTTAGGCCACATAGGTATTTAAACATCACTATTATCTCCCTTCTCATGCTCCTCCTCAAAGTATACAGATGGAGATCATGAACTCAGTTCCCATATGCCTATAGGACATAGACCATCAACCCTTGTAGTAGCCTTCCTTTGAACTGAACTTAAATGTACACAAAATTCACAAGGAGGTCTCACCAAAATTTGTAGAGGGGCAGCAAACTTCCATTGTCCTGCTGGCCATACTGATTCCCATGCATCCAAACATCTGTCTAGCTTTTGCTAGCACTGTTACAACCTGGTTGCCTCCTGAAGCTCATCACATACAATCACACCAAACCCGCACTCCTCATTCGTACACCAAGGTCTTCACCCTTTAATCGCACCATTCCCTTGTGGTTTAGCAATGCAAATGCATGACCTGGCATTTCTAAACATGAAATCTGAGCTGCACAATATGAAGCCATTCTACAACTTAAGCCCATCCTCGTTAGGCACACCATCAGGACTGTCTGGTCCATTACTGCTTTGGCCTCCTACAACAATCCCACTTACATAATTGTGAAAAGAACAAACCCAATAACAAACCTTCAAACACACTACCGATAAGATCCTCCCTTGGCATAACCATCTCCTGGGACCACAACCCACTGACACCTTACTGACCATCTAGTTCCTGCCCCAGACCACCAGTGGAGCCCTCCATACCGAGAACACTGAATACGATATGCCTATGAAAATGGTAAAATTACTAAAATCAAAATACACCATATTCACCACACTCCCCTTATCTAATGCCAAGATCACCCAAAGAAAGTAAGCAGATTTGTCGATCCAAATCTATCTCTAGTGAATCCCCAAGCTCTGTTGTAAAAGTGTTTCTATTGAGATACTCACCAATAAGTCAAACTTACCGGTCTGTATATCCCTAGTGCTGCCTTTTCTCCATTTGTTGTGGAGGGAAACCATATTCTCCCTGCTCTATTCATGCATTACCCACTCCCTACTCTACAGAAGCAGTGAGAAGGTAGTCAGCAGAGTCACCAGAACTACCCCAAAATTCTTGCAGTACCCTTGGATGTACCAGCCATTCCCCTTGTGGTATCCACCCGTAGTTCTAACGAACCCTCACAAACCCAAGCCACTAAAAATCAATCAGGGTTTTTTACACCTCCTGCCCCAGTCACATGAGGTGTTTGTACACCCTCCCCCCCAAACACTTCAGCTGTGAACCCAGAACAGAAAATATTAGTGAAGAAGTCATCTATCTCTTTACCATCTGCTACTTATTGGCCTCTTGTACCCTTGGGTTCCACAATGCCACTTTTGCATGTCTTCCTATCCCTAATAAATCCAAAAATGTCTTGTCCCCCATCATTATCGTGGCAGCTATTTATCCTTCCATCTCTATCTTTACTTTCCAGACTACTCGACCAACCCCCTCCCCCCCTTAACTCTATCCAATAGTGCTTCTGATGCCTTGCACCTTATAAGAACAGAAGAATTGTGATACTGGGACAGACCAAATGTCCATCAAGAACAGTATCCTGTTTCCAACAGTGGCCAACCCAGGACCCAAGAACCTAGTGAGATCCTATAATCCAAATTCTGTGCCCTAGTAATAAAACAGAAATTATGCTGCCTATCATAGGAATAAGCAGAGGATTTCCCCAAGCCATCTCAATAAGGCCTTCTCGGTTAGGAGAGTACCCAAACCTTTTTTAAACCCCGCTAAGCTAACTGATTTCACCTCATTCTCCAGCAATGAATTCCATAGATTAATCACATGTTGTGTGAAGACATATTTATCTGGTTTGTTATAAATCTACTACTTAATAGATTCATTGCACACCCCCTAGTCCTAGTATTTTTGGAAAGAGTGAACAAGCGATTCACATCAACCCTTTTCACTGCACTCCACTCAGTATATCCTATACATGACATACACAATAGGTTGTTACCCTTACAATAACTTTGTTTAAGTTTGCTCACCACTTACCTAGATGATTCCCCACTAACACCATAAAAACCTTTACCCTTTAATTTCTCCAGCACAAATAAACCAAACCCTCAACTTTACTACAATGAACCCTCTCCCTTTCCACAGAGACAGACACCAAGAAATCTATTTCCCCCTAACACACACACACCACACACCCAGAAAAACACCACAAGTACATAATATGAATATACCTGAAACACCAAGAACAGGTCATCTCCAGCTGAGCTAACAAATCAGGACAGCTGACACCATGCTGAATCACCACAGAAAGAATGGCAGACACAGGAAGATCCAAGAGACCCAGAAAGGCCACAGCACAAAAGGAAAATTAGGAAGATGGCCCCTATTGATACTCCAAACAAAATTTTAAATCACAATACTGTGAATGCTGATGCCATACAGTCATGCAGCCGCTGAGCACATAACTATTGCAATGGCAGCTGCCAGTGCTCCTAAGCTCCCAGACATTGGAACACCAAATCTGTGAAGGCCACAAATCCACAACTCTGCCTAGCTGTAAAAACAAACACCTGAATGCAGCATCGGCACCTCCCAACTCCCTCCCTCTAACACCAGAATTTAGAGTCAAAGCCTCAAACCTATCTAGAAGTGCCCTACCATGTGGCACACAGACCAGCCAGTCACTACCCTCGTGAACTAAAGACCAACCACCTGCCAGCTCCCCTAAACTTGCCTACTAAGAAACAACCTGGCAAAATTACACCTCAACAGAAAGACCTCTCTGTGTCACACAAAATAACCCCAACAGGTAAGTCCCTCTCACACACACCGTACATTAGCGAGCAAACACCTTTCACATCCCATCTCCCTCACAGCCAACCCACTCTGCTCACTGTCGTGCAGACAGCGCTAACTGCAACTCCACACAGGGGACTGTTGTGCTGCCAGGCTGTGAAACCTCCACAGAAGAGCCCAAACTGCCCCTCTCCATTGCAGTCTCTGCTTAATCAGGCAACAAATCCAGCACCTGACAGACAAAATATCCTGCCCTGACTAAAACACAGATACAGAGAAGGTTAACAAGGCAAAAAATTATCTTACTCAAAATAAACCAAACTTCCTAACATTAAAATCACAATGAAGAGGAATATTTTTAGTAAGAATTAATATACTCTGAAGAGAATAATCTTTTCCTGAAGAGACTACTCTACTGTTCCCCTTTCCTCACAGAATTCACTCCAGAGTGCCACAACATCCAACCAATCACGTGACTGCTCCACCCCATCACCTTAGCAACCTCCCTAATCATTTTTCTTTCTTACAAGCTCTATCTATTAACCCTTTCTTACCTCCTCTTATAAAATTGTCAATCCTTATTCTACAGACCCTTGATAACACCTCATATATAACCCTCACTATCTGTCCCCCCTCCCATTTTACCCACACCATCATTCAATAAATATTACCAGCCGGTGACATCAGCTCAGCTAATGTTATATCACACCAGATGAATCTGGTGTTCTTCTTTATTACTAAAATACCTACATTTAAATACATTAACCATGTTAACAAATAAGAATAAAGTACATGAATGCCCATTCCTTTCTCATGACCCACCACCTTCAATTAGTATATGCTGACATGCAAATTACAACAAAAAGCTTTAATGCACTTTCTGATAAATTGTTTTCCCTATATTAAGTATGTGATAGCATTTAATGAAGTTTGGTCAAAAGGGCCCCTTCATTTTTCTTAGGTCCTTCTTGTTGTTCCTTTCAGGCCTCAGCAGAATAATATAGCATTTAGGGAAAAAGATACAACCCAACAGTCCAGTGCTGGAGGTCAGAATAGCAAATATCTCCACTGCCACAATGTACTTGCCCTTGGAGCTCAGGTATGTTGGGATGAAGGTGATCCAGACGCTGCAGAAGATCAACATGCTGAAGGTGATGTACTTTGCCTCATTGAAGCTGTCAGGTAGATTTCTTGCCAGGAAAGCTATGATGAAGCTGATACTAGCTAGAAATCCCAGGTAACCCAGAACACAGTAAAATGCAATTACTGACCCTTCATTACATTCAATTAGTATTGTTCCAATTTCTGATCTCATATTAAGATATGCAAATGGGGGAGCAATGGACAACCAGGCAAGACATAGAACTATTTGAATAAGGGAGCAGGAAAGGACTATAAAATTAGAAACCGTGGAACCCATCCATTTATGGAGTTTGCTTCCAGGTTTGGTAGCTTGGAAGGCTATGATCACAGTAATGGTTTTTGCCAGTATAGAGGAGAGAGCAATAGAGAAAGTGATCCCAAATGTAGTCTGTTGGAGAATGCAGGTGGCATTCTCAGGATACCCAATGAATAACAATGAACAGAGGAAGCAGAGTATAAGGGAAATGAGGAGAATATAGCTGATGTGTCGGTTGTTGGCTCTCACTATGGGAGTGTCTCTGTAATAAATAAAGATTCCCAAGATGACAGTAGTGATGAAAAAGAAGAACATGCTGATTGAAGTTAAAACAATCCCTAGAGGCTCTTCAAAAGATAGGAAATTTATCACTTTTGGGATACAGGCATCTCTTTTCTGATTTGACCATTGATCATCTGGGCATGTTATACAGGTGTCCATATCTGAGAAAGAAGATTATCATCTCATTATCTCATATATATCATGAGGTCTATTTACTAAAGTGCACTTAAATATCATGAGTCCTATAATCTTCACAACTCAGCCAAGACAGAGCAGTCTAATTCATATTAACTGTATGGAGAGTGAAGGACTGTGAATTGCATATTGAGTTAGCTCCTGGTACTTTAACTATAATGTATGCAAATAAAACGGCTGCATGTAAGAGCAGGTAATATATGTACTCATGCTACCCACAAGCAGATTCCACAGACCGTTGCACAAAAAATGCAACCATTCCCCCCAATCCGAATCCTGAAACATTCCCATTCAACTGGTGAAAACCTAACCTTCTCTCGCTCATACTGATCAACCAGCCTTTAATGGTTGTGTCGCTGGGGAGTTAGGCAGGGGGAATGAGCAATCCTCAGACATTTTTTTGTTTGCTTTTCAAGCTCAAATTGAAAATAGTGGCTCTGATCCATGGTACTACAGTCTACCAAATAAGGATGATACAACTTTATTTGACAATTTGACCCTAGAGATAGTTTTGAAAGACTGACAACATGAGGAAATGTGGATCATTATTGCCCCACTTGTAATGCATGCGAAGCACCCATAATAAGTGCTGAGGGTGTGATTTCAGGCTTGGGTTTTTGGCCCTTCATCAGGGATTTATGGGTCAAATATATTAAGAGGAACAAATTTCCCAAACCTTATTGGGATGGTGGGAAATGTGGGCAGGTGAGTGGTATGGTAGTGTCCTATCAGGGGTGCGAATTCAAAACAACAGCATATTCCATTCTTTATACAGCTATCTTCAGACATTCAGTTTATCCTTAGAACTTATTCTCTGTAGTTAATCACCTTAATCCAAGACAGGTCCAATCAACTGTAAGCTGTGCACAATGTGGCTGTCACTTCAATTCAGTTCTTGCAGCCATCCCTGTGGGTTTTAATTAATTATTTTTTTCTTTTTAATATAGTTTCTCTTATTGTAAACCATTTAGATATCTTTGATGGACATATATCAAGAAACTAATAAATTTGAAAGTGTATTCAAGCAACCTTGTGTAATGCTGCAAGCAGGGAACCAGTTTAGACAAGTCCGCATCTCTCAGGAAGAGCCAAGTGATAAAAGAACAGCCTACACTTGTTGCCAGTTCCACAATCCTAGCAATGGAAGGCAAAGAGGTGGAAAGGAGAGCAGCAGCACTGACAAGAAACAGGAAATGAAGCCAAAAGCCAGCCACATTTGGAGAGCAGAAGCACAGCCCCCCCCCCCCCCCAAGGAAACCAGATCATATAGCTACAAGATTCTGTATTTGAATTCCCTGAAACTGAAATGCAGGAAAGGGTTCCTAGGGAAGACAAGGCCATAGTCAAGAGATTAAATGAATGTTTTGCATTTGGCTTCAAAGAGAAAGATGGGCAGATACCAGTACCAGAAATGGTAGTCAATGCTGATAAATCAGAGAATCTGAAACTCTAGAAGATATAATGGGTCAGTTTGACAAACTGAACATTAGCAAAGTGCCTGTATTGGATGGTATACATCCCAGAGTGCTGATAAAATAGAAAAATGGACATGCAGAGCCATTCTTAGTATTTTGTCTTTAAAATCCAGCATTGTACTCGAAGACTGGAGGATGACCAACGTGACGCCAATTTTTAAAAATGGTTCCAGAGGTGTTCTGAAAAATTATAGATCAATGAGTCTGATGTTGGTGCCAGACAAATTGGTAGAAACTAGTATAAAGAACAAAATGACAGAACTTGTACATAAGCATGGATTAATGATAGAAAACCAACATGAATTTAGTCAAGAGAAATCTTGTCTCACAAATCTATGGCATTTCTTTAATGGGGTAAATGAACTTGTGGATAAAGGTAAGACATTGTGCATCTAGTTTTTCAAAAGGCATGTTAATTTTTGAACCTAACTTACCTCACTTTTGTAAACAGGTTTTACAGTAATGGGAGAAAATGTTTAGATTATAAGCCTTCTTGGGACAGTGCAAGTTTCATTTCATTTTGTTAAAAATGTATAAACCTGCCTATTTCAAAGTAATATACAATACCTGCAATGTCTACACAATCTGAGTGTAAGTCCTGCTTCAGCTACAAATGCAGAAGTTGAGTGTTTAACACATCATCTTAAAAATTCTACTATATAATTTTTTTTTAACATTTAGGTGATGGTGTGGCTCTAAATGATATTTATAAGACAAGATTGATGCATTTTTTTATTTCAGGCTATCTCTGTGCTTGGGCTAAGCTGAAGGTCTAGGTTTTCATAGAAAGATAGAAACATTACCTCAGTTAAAGGCCCATCCAGTCTGCCCTACCCCCCAACAGCCATTATCTTCTCTTCTCCATAAGAGACCCCACATGCCTGCTCCTTGCTATCTTGAATTCAGACACAGTCTTCATCTCCACCACTTCCACTGGGAGGCTATTTCACGTATCTAAAGAAGCATTTTCTTAAATTTCTCCTGAGACTATCACTACTTAGCTTCATCCTATGCTCTTTCCATCTGGTATCCTACCCTATGGTGTTCTGTTTTTAAAGAGACAAAGGGCAGTTCTTGAATTATCACCATGACTGCTTGGCCAGCTGGTGGGAAGAGAGGAATCTTATCAAGTATTTTCCCCATTCTGTACAGAAATAAAAGTCCTACCCAGCCTATGTTCTCCTTTTTTGTATCTCTATCCTATCAATCATTGAATTTCCCACAGCTTATCATATGTATGAAATTATGGGCTCCTTTTACTAAGCTGCACTAGCAGTTTTAGTGCGCACTACAGATTAGCGCATGCTAACTCCACGCTACACTCCAAAAACTAATGCCAGCTCAATGGTGGCATTGGCATCTTGCACGCGTGGCAATTTAGCATGCTAGAACCGCTAGCACAGCAAGGTAAAAGGAGCCCTATATGTCTTTGTCTTGAGTTTGTACTTGATACCCCTATATTTATTTAAATTTTTATTATGTGCACAGCTTAGATATAATAATAAAAAATAATAAATAAATTTTATTCTTGTATACCGCCATACCATTTAGTTCTAGGCAGTTCACATTCAAGAGAGACTGAATAGTTCAGTGACAATACATTCTTAGAGAATACAGAGTATAATTGACCTTTAATTTACAAATTTTTCCAAAAGATATGTTTTCATAGATTTTCGAAAGGTGTAATAAGACTTGAAACTTAATTACAGTTTTTAGAGAGTTACATCCCCCCTAATTTCAAGAACAATGATCATAATAGATACCCTATATTTATTTGTATCCCCTGTTTTCCATGATTTCACCTACCAGTTTGGTTGGAGATCTCTCCATCTGCACACGGAATACAGTCATAGCAGCAGATGGGTTCCTCTTCCTTGATTAATTTCCTGTAACCAGGATGGCAACTTGGATTACATCTGAACTGTGGAGGTTTCTGAAGATTGAGAAAGCATGTTATGTAATGTCATTCAATAATGGATGGTTGTTTCTGAAATGGAATGTTCCTTTATTTATTTTTAAATTGTCATCATGTGTAACAGTATATTTCATGCTTAGAAAGGTTCTTGTAAAAATATTCAAAAAGTGTTGGTTCATATCAGTGCTTAGACAGATTAGACCAGCCTCAGATCAGATGTGACCACTTTCATGGAGTTAGATTTATAAAGACTAATTAAGTTATATAATAATATTTAGAGCTTACTAATTATGTTATATAACTAATTAGGTTATATAATAATATTTAGAGCTCACTAACCTAAAAAAGGCAGAACAGCCAATAAATTTCAAAATGGGAAAAAACAACATCATGCTCCCTCACATCCCTCTTACTTCCTGAAAAAGAACACCTTCTCGTTTCTGTTGGGGGAGTGGCCAAGTGGTTCTAGCAGCTGCCGTAGCACCCTGAGGTTGTAAGTTCAATTGTCACAGCAGCTTCTTGTGACTCTAGGAAAGTTGTTTAATACTTAATTGCACCAAGTATAAATTAAAACATGTTAAACACTTTGGAGCCGACATAAGAACATAAGAATTGCCGCTGCTGGGTCATATCAATGGTACATCTTGCCTAGCAGTCTGCTCCCACAGCAGCCCCTAGGTCAAAGACCAGCGCCCTAACTGAGACCAGCCCTACCTGTGTACGATCTGGTTCAGCAGGAACTTGTATAACTTTGTCTTTGAATCCCTGGAGGAAGTTTTTCCTAATAACAGCCTCTGGAAGAGCGTTCCAGTTTTCCACCACTCTCTGGGTGAAGAAAAACTTCCTTACATTTGTACGGAATCTATCCCCTTTCAACTTTAGAGAGTGCCCTCTCATATTCTCTAACTTAGAAAGGGTGAACAACCTGTCTCTATCTACTAAGTCTATACCCTTCAGTATCTTGAATGTTTCAATCATGTTCCCTCTCAGTCTCCTCTTTTCAAGGGAGAAGAGGCCCAGTTTCTCTAATCTCTCACTGTACGGCAACTCCTCCAGCCCCTTAACCATTTTAGTCGCTCTTTTCTGGACCCATTTAATCGCTCTTCTCTGGACCGTGTCCTTCTTCATGTACAGGGACCAGTGCTGAACACAGTATTCCAGGTGAGGGTGTACCATGGCCTGGTACAGCAGCATGATAACCTTCTCCAATCTGTTCATGATCCTCTCCTGAATCTGCTACATATGTGCCTACTCTGCAAAGTGCCTTTAATTAAAATCCCATGCCCCTGCTGCCTTCATACATTCAAAATTCTTGCTAACCTCCTTCCAGTTTGCTATTGTACTTACCAAACCCCAATTGAACAAACTTCTTGCCCCAACTCTCACCATTTCTGCTACCCTGAAATCCCTCCTCAGATGCTTCCACATACAATGCCCCATTCCTTTACTTTCTGTCCGGACTATGACTGAGTACTTCCATGACAAGGTTAACCAATGAATCTTGAGTTCCCTACTAAGTCACATCCATCTCCACTTCATTTTCAAGCCTTTATCCTTTTTCACCTATCTGTTGCATCCGATTCTTTTGATCATCATCTATTCCTTGTTACACTGTACTTCACTTGGATTTGGGTTCTTTTTTTTTTCCAATTCTTATTCATTTTATAACTTACATCAAGTACACCAATATTGATATTAACATTGTAACATATATAATTCACTTGAGACTTTATAATTTAACTTTATCAAATTAAATTTATCCCTTTCCCTTCCTTCATTCATAAAATCATTTTCTTCAATAATAAAATCCCCCCTCCCCCCCACCCAATTTGTACTAAACAGGGAAGAGAAATATATACTTATTCTTTACAATATTCTGATAATGGCCTCCACACATCCTGAAATTTATTAAAATTCCCTTTTTGAATGGTTAATGTTCTTTCCATTTTATAAATATGGCATACTGAATTCCACCAAAAAGTAAAGTTCAGTCTATTCCAACTTTTCCAATTATATGTTATTTGTTGTATGGCAATCCCGGTCAAAATGAGCAATAGTTTATTATTATTAAAGGATATTTGGTTCTTGGCTCTCATTGCCATGCCAAATAATAGTGTGTCATATGTTAATGCCACATGATTTTTCTAGTAAGCAATTTATCTGGCCCCAAATTGATTTCCAAAATTCCATAATAAATGGACAATAGAATAATAAATGGTCTAAAGTCTCTGCTTCAAGATGACAATGCCAGCATCTATCAGACTTAGAGCTATCCAATTTTTTTTAAACGAACAGGGATCCAGAAGGCTCTATGCAACAGGAAAAACCATGTTTGTCTCATAGATGCAGACATTGTACATCTCATCCTCAAAGACCAAATGCGTGGCCACTGAGATGCACAGAGATTTGGATTCTGTCTTGGCCTTCATCTTATCCTTCCCATCACATTTTATATGTCTACTCTGGTAGATCCTCTCCATTGCAATCCCACTATAAGTCAGTGTCTTGGAATCTCCTCTGTTCTCTTTCTATACAGGTACAAGATCTTTTTATTCAAAATCCTTGGGACTAGACATATTTTAGATTTTAGAATTTTTTAGATTTTGGAATGGCAATACCACCAAACTTTTTATTTCAATATAAGGCAAACTTTAAACTCTTCAAACACTTCAGACATAAACTTGTTCCAAATTATCACTGACTTTTACTAAACCACAAAGAAAAAGCAGTATTTCAAGCCACACCCCCTTTCCTTTATATTTCAAATGAGCCTGGAGTTGTTTTTTTCAAGTAAGTAGGCAGATGTGTCTGTAAGAGCTAATTAGTATCAATTAACCCCAATTGACTAAATGCTATATGTACACACCTGGGATCAGCACTCCAATTTAAATGACCTTTACAGAATCTGGAAGCTAACGTTTTCCCCATAAAGCCAAAATACACCATTCTTTTGACCATTTTATGACAAGTTTCATTAAACCTGTTTAGATCAGGAGCTCTCATCACTTAAATCTGACCTGGGTGAATGAACTCTCCCACACGATGGCCTTCTCATCAATGGTGAAATCCTGCCCTGGGGGAGCGTGGGGGTTATAATGTCCAACAACTTCATATTTCAATGTCATATTAGGAAGAAAGATCACATTCATAATATTGTATCCAGTGGCGAGATCTCCATTTTCATCCAGATACATCACTTCCCTTAAACCATTTTTAAAATGGAGGTTCCTCAGATAACGATGGAGCTAAGAAGTGAGAGGTGCATTTTAAGTAGTGCCAAGATAAACAGGTAATTCCAAGCATACACAAACATTTGTCTATAACTATAAGAAGAACTAATTTTAAAGCCATTTCTGGAGGTAAATCACTCTCTATCTCCTCCCACTGAGAGATAGGCACAACTTTAAAGTATGGGTCAACTCCCTGAAGAGCTTAAAAAATTATTTTATAACAGCCATATAAACTTATCTGATTCCATTCTAGAAGTGCAGTATACAGTATAAAAATCCAGTAAATAATGTAATTAGCCAATGAATGGGGAGAAGGAAGGCACAAAGAAAAGAAATATACATTATCTTTTCAATTCATTCTTCTATCTTCAATGCCAGATCTACAGGAAGTTGAGACTTTAAGAGCAAAGACCACACCATTGCACTCATCTTTAAAACAAAAAAAAAATGATTTGAAAGAGGCACCAAATGGCAGATATTTTTCCTTTCATAAACATCAAAGTCTTGATTTTTGAACCTGAGAATTGGGTTGTTTTTATAATACAGATTTTATAAATGGGCTTTGAATTTAGCTCCAGTGGTTGAAATGTAAAGACAGTGCCTTGTGGATTTCTTTGGTATTTGTCCCAGAAATAGCAAAGAAAGATGAGAATCAAACATTTTATATCACATTCATTGTTGGTTTAATCATGAATTAATATGAATTTGACTGTTGGGCAGACTGGATAGATCAATTTTTTCTGCAGTCATCTACTATGTTACTATCAAGGACATAATCAAAAACCTTAGACATTTAAAAAATGACGTTTTATTGTCTAGATTGTTTTTCCTGTTTTATAGGTATGTTTGTCTTTGATCCTACTTATCTGTTATATGTAATTTTATATTTTTGTATGTGAGTGTTATGACCAGTCAGGCTCTGTGCCTGCTAAGGTCCTTGTGGGTGCCAGAAAGAAAGGGGGTCCCCAGGGCCTGGCCCCACACTATTTAGACCTCCCTGAGCGTGCTAGCAATCCAGAGCCAGGGGTTAGGAAAACTTTACACAGGCCTTCACAGAAATACAGCAAAGCAGAGTGACTATTATTCAGGTCACCACCGGAGGAGCCAAGGAGAGGATCAGCTGGGTACAGACTCAGGTAGAGCAAGGCGTGTCTTCCCCTTGATAAGCCAGCAATCCTGAACAAGCTGTTAGGAAAGGTAAGGAGAAGGCTCCTCTTTGCCCAGCCCTGCTCCTTTTTAGGCTGAAGGCTTTTTGTGTTTTGTGCTATGAATGTTTGAATGATAAAGTATATTTTCCAGGAACTGAATTTTGTTCTCTGAACTGTACTTACCTGAAATCTGCTAGGAGCAGACTTAGGAATAGAGTCTTTGGTGGAGAGCAGCTCTGTGAGGAAGTAAAACACATGGAGAACTGTTTACATCAAGAAGGAAAATCCTGAATGCTACCAGAGTTTCCTTCTGGCCATTTTTTATTTTTGTTGTATGCATTTTCTGATATGTTGGAAATCTGAGCCATTCTGAACTTTAACTAGACGAGTAAATTTTATTTTGTTACCATCCTGGAACTTTGTTGATGGTTTTTGTCTAGTTCCTGTAAACCCTGCAGTGTGACTTCATTCAGTCACAAGTCAGTGTAATTTTGATCTGTGGCCACTGGAGGCACTGCAGAGTCCCATTCTAAGGTTTTGGTGATGCATTGTGGGGAAGGGTGGGAGTTTTGGCAGGCAGGTGATTGGGCAGGCAGTTGTTCGGGGCAGGCAGGTAATCTGGGGCAGCAGGAGAGTTGGGGATGTAGGAGGCTTTCAGGGCTGGTTTATTTTTATTTTTTGCTGCTTTTTTCATCAGGGCAGAGCAGGCAGGAGAAGAGCATCAGGACGGCAGGCAGGAAAGATTTGGGGCAGAGAGCAGGGCTGGAGAGTTGGAAAGACGTTTTCGACTGGTCCCCAGCTGTTGCTACTTTGGATGGTCGGCCAGCCCAGTCGGATCGTGAAAAAAGTGTTGTGAATCACGTCCCTGCCTATTTTGCAGCGGTTCTCATTTGCACGCACGGATTCGAATCAGATCACAGCAGAGGTTAATGAATGGGGCCCTAGGGAAATATGGTCACAAAGTGGTCGCAAACTGATCGGTACACAGTCGGTTTGCTTTGTGAATCTAACCTTAAATGCTAAAAAACTTACTCAAATTGAACAGATGTGCACTGGAGGGATTGATTACTATCCCCCACACTTCACCATTGATCACTAAATGCTTCCCAACGCACAAACATGTGAAAATGAATCAGTACACACCTGTGTCTAGAACAGCAACACCTGGTATGGGAAAGCTTGGTAAAGCATCACACAGAGTTCTTAAGTAGTCAAGTGGGTAGGCTAGTGAACCATAGAGAGGAAGAGCCAAGACCTTAAATCACTTTAACCAGTACATTTTTGGTGGAAAATGTGAGGCCACCAAAACCCACTAAAACCCCACAATACCACCTGCAGCCAAAGGGGCTTGTAGAGAGGTGGGTATAATTGATTTGAGGAGAGTTTACGGGGCTCATCATAAATTACTTGGGGGTTGTGGTGAGATGTATGTGTGGCACCCTTTATGTGAAGTTCAAAGCAGAAGCCTCACTTATCTTGGAATGTGTGAGTGGCCAGTCCATTACAATGGTAGTCACTCCCATGTTCAAATAGTATAAATTTGGAAGGTTCCAACTTGGATGCTTTTGTGGAAAAAAAAAAAAAAAAAAGAGATATAAATTTGGTCAAACTGGTCACTTAGATATTAAAGTACATGAATAAAAATATTTGGATGTCTAGCAGTCCAGCTTTCAAAAATGGCAGTTCTTATACTTACAACTTTTGATGTTTTACAGGAAATGTCCAAATTTGGATTTAAAGGGCTATTTTGATAGGATTTTTATGTTACACATATAGTAAAGTACTGGATTCAATACCTGGATCTTAATAAAAATCATTGCTGAGAGTTATTCTATAAATGGTTCTTAGAGTTAGGATGAACTTAATCCAGAAAAAAAACTCCACAGAAACTACAAATAGAGACTCAGAATACTTTTGAGATTCCATTATCTATGAATTGAATTGGGAGCCACAGCTATCATTAGGCATGGCCATTTACACCATCTGAAATGTGGTACAAATATAGACACTTAGGCCCTGATTCTCCAAAAGTGCGTCCCGATTTTAGGCAGCTGTAGACGTCCTACAGCTCTCTAATCAGCCAATCGGGATGCACGTTTTTTTTAAAAAAATGCTCCCCAGGCAGGCCGCCCGGGAGAGGCATTCTATACTAAACGCCGATTCTGTAACCGGTGTCTTTAGAGAATCGGGTTAAATTAGACGCGGCCGCTATACTTATGGCAGCAAGGGATCTCCCTGCTGCAATATGTATAGCGGCCGCGGTTGTTGCGGCCGCCTGTCCCATCACCGACAGGAGAATGCCTAACTCCTCCTGTCGGAACTCCGAGCCCCCCCCCCCCCAAACTCGTAATCGCCGACAGGATGCCAACTCCGCCTGCCGGAAAGCCCAACAACCCCCCGCCTCAACTAATCTCCCTCCCCCAACTAACCTTTCAATGTTGGTCAGCTGGACGGGTCTTGCTGCCGTCCAGCCGACGGGTCTGCCTCGTGGAAATGAGACGGCACGCCCCTTCCCGGCCCATCCCCACTAAATCTAAGGCCTGATTGGCCCAGGCTAGGCACCTAGGCCAATCAGGCCTTAGGATTAGTGGGGATGGGTGGACCCGCTATGCCTAAGGCCTGATTGTTCCAGGCTTCTACAGCCTGGGCCAATCAGGCCTTAGATTTAGCGGGGATGGGCCGGGAAAGGGGCGTGCCGTCTCATTTCCACGTGGCAGACCCGTCGGCTGGACGGCAGCAAGACCCGTCCAGCTGACCAACATTGAAAGGTTAGTTGGGGGAGGGAGATTAGTTGGGGCAGGGGGTCGTTGGGCTTTCCGGCAGGAGGAGTTGGGCATCCTCCTGTCAGCAATTACGAGTTTGGGGGGGGGGGGGGTTCCGGGGTTCCGACCGGAGGAGTTGGGCATCCTCCTGTCGGCGATTAAGAGTTAGGGGGGGAGGGGGTTCCGGGGTTCCGACAGGAGGAGTTGGGCATCCTCCTTTCAGCGATTACGAGTTGGGGGGGAAAGGGTTCCGGGGTTCCGACAGGAGGAGTTGGGCATCCTCCTGTCGGCGATTACGAGTTTGGGGGGGAGGGGGTTCCGGGGTTCGGGGTTCCGACAGGAGGAGTTAGGCATCCTCCTGTCAGTGATGGGACAGGCGGCCGCGGCCGCTATACTTTATTGCAGCAGGGAGATCTCTTGCCGCGATCAGTATAGCGGCCGCGTCTACTTACAATGTAGACCAGCATTTTGCTGGCCTACATTTTAAGCATCTCTTCCTCTACTAGGGAGACGCGTAGGGCCGCCTAAGTTCGCCTAAGGCCTGTAGGCAAGCTTAGGCATCTTGCGGGTCTCCCTAGGCTCCCGGAGGTGCCTTCAGGCCTGCCTGGGGAGCATTTTTTTTAAAAAAACGTGCAACCCGATTGGCTGATTAGACAGCTGTAGGATGTCTACAGCTGCCTAAAATCGGGACGCACTTTGGAGAATCAGGGCCTTAGGGCTCTTTTTACTAAGGTGTGCTAGCGTTTTTAGCACACACACAAGATTAGCATGCGCTAACCGAAAAATTACCACCTGCTTAAAAGGAGGCGGTAGCAACTAGTACATGCGACATTATAGCGTGCGCTATTCCACACGTTAAGACCCTAATGCACCTTTGTAAAAGGAGCCCTTAAATTAAGCAGGGATTCCACCTTATTCTATAATTATGTGTGTCACCTTGAGGAATTCTACTGATCAACCCATAAATCATCCTTCCATGCCCCCTTTTTGGACTGATGTAAAATTTAAGCACAAATTCCACACCTAAATCTATACATGAAGATTTTAATTAATGCCAATTAGCACCAAGAGTTGCTTGTTTGAGGGGGTTACATTCCATGATTTTCTCAGATGTGCAGGGGCTTTCAGGTTTTGTTAGCAAACAAAACAAACTGCAGACCTTGTACACGATGCAGGCAGACTTTATTTATAACAAATAAATCATAAATTAAAAACCTCTTTCTAGGCAAGGGACCCAACACGGTCCGTGTTTCGTATAATCTTCATCAGGGGTCCTAATGAATATAAGCACAATATTTAAAACCAAAATATTTAAAAAAATAATAATAAATAAAATGTTAAAATAATCAAATTTTTCAAGAGTATGAAAAGAGAAGAAGAACAGTTGGAGAAAAAATAAATAATAAATACATATATATATTCTTTATATAATTCTCAAAGTATCTGATAAGTGATGTTTATAAAAAAGTATAAAAGGCAAAAAATAAAATAAAAAGGGAAAAGAGAATGGTAATATTGTAAGCACAAGGTATATAATACATACCTATTAAGTAAAGAAAAAAATATAAAAAAATATAGAAAAAAATAAATAAATAATAAAAATAAATAAAAAAATATATCAAAGGGGTGACCTTAGACATATAACTATCAGGAGATATAGAAAAAGCATATAAAATGGAAAGGGGGTAATTCTAATTGTTATAACTAAAGAAATATAAGATGAATATATATACCAAAAAAATATATATATATAAAAAAAAAAATTTTTTTAAGAAACAGATAGATTTTAAAAGAAAAGCTTTTAAACTGAGCTGGGGAAGGGAAGTTGAAAAGCAAGTGCCGCATGTTAAGAGACATAAAAATTAAGTACGAGGTGAAAATAGAGTAAAAAAAATCGTATAGAAAACTTACCAGTAAAAGTGACAAGCTGTATGAACTGAACCGCTAGTGACACGCTGTGAAAACTGCGACGTTAGTAACGCGCTGAAGAAAACTGCCGAGTGAGAGGATACTGTAAATTTCTAGTGATATAGCCGGAGCGGGACCGTAAAGCACGGTCGTAAAAGTGTTGAAAAATTAAAAAGTTTCTGTTGTTCAAAAAGTTGATGAGATTTCAGGATTGTTGTACATATTTTCATTTATTACTATTTTGTGTTGTTTTCCATTAGCTAGAATGCCTTGTAATTCAATATTTTTCAATGGTTTTATTCCATTTCATTCAATGTCTTTTAATCACTGTTTTCATTATATATTTTTTATATTTTTTATATACATCATTTAATTGTTATTCATTATTGTTGCTATGTTGAAATTTATTGCTGTATATCTAGAAAACCTGTAATGACGACTAACAGGTTTGTTAATCTATCTGTTTCTTAAAAATTTTTTTTTTTTTATATATATATATTTTTTGGTATATATATTCATCTTATATTTCTTTAGTTATAACAATTAGAATTACCCCCTTTCCATTTTATATGCTTTTTCTATATCTCCTGATAGTTATATGTCTAAGGTCACCCCTTTGATATATTTTTTTATTTATTTTTATTATTTATTTATTTTTTTCTATATTTTTTTATATTTTTTTCTTTACTTAATAGGTATGTATTATATACCTTGTGCTTACAATATTACCATTCTCTTTTCCCTTTTTATTTTATTTTTTGCCTTTTATACTTTTTTATAAACAACATCACTTATCAGATACTTTGAGAATTATATAAAGAATATATATATGTATTTATTATTTATTCTTTCTCCAACTGTTCTTCCTCTCTTTTCATACTCTTGAAAAATTTGATTATTTTAACATTTTATTTATTATTATTTTTTTAAATATTTTGGTTTTAAATATTGTGCTTATATTCATTAGGACCCCTGATGAAGATTATACGAAACACGGACCGTGTTGGGTCCCTTGCCTAGAAAGAGGTTTTTAATTTATGATTTATTTGTTATAAATAAAGTCTGCCTGCATCGTGTACAAGGTCTGCAGTTTGTTTTGTTTGCTTTGGATTGTTTTTTACTACAGACAGTTGGACCTCTGACTCCTATTTTTGGTTGTGTTTTCAGGTTTTGTTGCCATCTTGTGTATATTTCAGATCAAGCCCCCACCCCATCATAGGGTTTAAATTTATTTAAGCACTGAATATTCTTAGATAGCACCACACAAGTAATTTAAATGAATATGAACTTTTCCTGCTTTGAATATTTGTGGTTGGTTGATCATGATTGTTGAGTGTATGTATCAAAATCATGGAGGGAAGAGGGTGTTTAAGAATGAAGGATCACTTTCACTACTCCTGTGAAAGCTCCCCTCTCACTCTGTCCCAAAGTGTATCACTCTTTTTCATTTGAATAAAGAATTCCAGTAACAAATACTAAAATTACCTTCCATGGCAATATGTACAAAACTTCCCTATTTTTTCTAGTCCATGTGGTGCCATTTCCTGAGTCAGACATGATCATGTAATGTAGTGCGTGTGCCACGGCATACACAGCATTGTATACACTGTAGCTGCTCTTAAAGTTTGTGCTGAAACAGTGAGGGAAAGAAAGGATCTTATTGGTAGAGTTGCAGTCTCTTCTGATCTTCTTTGGGCAATCGCTGTGACACAGGTCATTCCACCATTGTTTAGCTCTGTAATCACTTGCCAGCCAGACAGGTTTCATCTCACGGATAAATTTTAAAAAATTTGACATAACTTTCTCATATGTTTTGAATATAAAGAACTTGTTGCGTATTTGAAAGTGTAGTTGATTTATTATTACTATTTCTACCTCAGTTATGATGATAAAAACCTGGCCACTTTTCACATTTATTTGAATATCCATTACATGTTGTAGTTCAAATACAACATTTTTTTTAAAATAGTAAATATTCACAGTAGATAATTGTTTAATTGCTCTATTAATTTTATTTAATTCAAATTCTATGATTTTTATCTGGTGAGGAAAGGTTTGATGTAATGCGATGCAGCCACCATTCTGTTCAATCCCTTCTTTCAGGTTCTGGAGAGCTCTCATACTGCTTTCATCATCGGTTGAAAAGATACTGACCCATTTCCAGCCAAAATACTGCAGTAGCTTGCCTATCCCAGCAGAGAGATGCAGCTCATTGGGGACAGTCCGGTAAAAATAAGGATACTGAACAGGGTCACTCATATAAATATTCTGTGAGATATAACTGACCTGTCAGGAAAATATAAAATAATGAATATATAATCCTTTTTCATCACTCTGAGAGAACAGTTTGTGTCTAAGCTCCTGTTAGGCTCTCCTTTATAGAATTAGTTGTCATTTTATAAAGGGATGTATTCTGTACCTCCCTTTGGAGAGATTTAGTCATTTACATATAGACAGCCTCACTTTAGGCAGACTCTCTTCCACCCACTCTCCACACAAATCAGGGACACTCCTAAGAGGGTGGTACATAAATGTATTTAACACTCTCTCAGGAGTGTCCCTGAACTCACAAAGATGCCAAGGATGAACATTCCAAAGAGTGAAATTTATTATACCAAGGAGTGAGATTGAAGGCTTCAGAGTATGAATCTAGAATGATTTTAGTATTGATTTGCAAGTTAATCAAGACAAATTTAAATGGTATAGGCTTCTCTCTGGAGCCTCTTGAAGATTATAGACAAAGTAGGGAGCTTTCTGAGTACATTTATTGAGCTGAACATTTTCTTCAACCCAGTCATTAAAAAGTATGTACCTTTGTTTTAGAGTGAATGTACTTGGTGAAGGTGCTTGAAGTAAAGGGGAAAAGGGACATTTCAAGAGGAAGCAGTATGTAAGAAGATAGGCTGAGATTTCTTCCTACTGGTTGTACCACTTGGTTTACTTTTCAAGGTTTCTTTCTCTTGAAAACAAGATTAGTGCATGGGTAGATGATGTTAAATGTGATCAAGTGCAAAGTGATGTATGTGGGAAAGAGGAACCCAAACTATAGCCACATTAGGAGTCACCACCCAAGAATCTAGATATCATCACTGAGGATACATTGAAACCCGCAGCTGCTAATAATACAAAAAAAGATCTGTGGTGTATCTCCTGCTGATAAAGAGCTTTCTTGATGAGGACACGCTCAAAACCTACCAACCAGTCTCTTAACATGCCTTTCCTGACAAAACTTATAAAATGGACAGTCTGCATTCAACTCAATAACTGATTAAAGGAACATAATTATCTAGATCAGGATGTCAATCTGGCTTCAGACCTGGGTACAGAACAGAGATAGCGCTTGTGTCCCTTCTTGATAATCTGCACACGGACCATTACAGGAAATTAGCCTTCAACACTGAGGATCATAATATCATACTTACAAGACTGGCAGAAAAAGGTATTTGTGGCATAATACTTATAGTACATGGCTCAAAACCTATTTGTCAAAGAGATAACAATGAGTTTTGTTCAGCAACTACATGTCATTACCTTGGGCAGTGAACTGTTGGGTGCCACAGGGGTCCATACTTTCTCCCATCTTATTTAATATCTATCTTAAGCCTCCGGCTGAACGGCTTCAGTCAATGGAGTCAAAATTCTATGTCCATGCCAATGATGTGCAACTTCTCATACCTATTGAATGAGATATACTTACAGCTTTGACTAAACTGACTGCCTGTCTAACCACAAGTCTGATTCAATTGAGGCATCATTCCATGGGTATAAATACTGATTTGATTGAGTGGAGTGAGGTTAAATATGAATTGCTTAGAGATGGTTATGGGAGCTATAAAGTTACTCTGTCATCTTGCTTGGGCTTCCTAGCACCTCCAGTGCTGCTCTTTGTGACCTTAGTAAGTCACATAATCCTCCCATGCAGTTAGTTTTGAAATCCCAAAGCCACAAAAAGATGATATACAAGTCCCCATTCCCCTCTCAACATGAACTGTACAAGGTCTGTTCAAAATGTTACAGGATATTTGGAATTGCATACCAACAGGCTAGGCGGCATTGAGAAGTTTGAAACCTCATGAGTAACCTCCTTTTCCCCATTTGTTGATATCTGATTTTGTCTCCAAGCTATGACAATTTTTGTGAGTGTGTTTTCGTGATTGACTGTTTTTCATCATATTCAACCTAAATGAGCAGCACTATAGTAGGAAGTTCTGTTTTAAATTGGGTAAGACCACTGCAGAAACATATGAAATGTTGAAAGTGACTTATGGGGAACATGTCATGAGTTGTGGAAAGTGTTTTGAATGGTATTCATGCTTCAAAAGTAGTTATGAATCATTTGAAGATGATTCACAAACTAGAAGGCCATCAACATCAACTGATGATGATCATCATGTTGATCAGGTGAGTATTTTTCTGTGCATTACTCAATGATTAACTGTTAGAGAATTGGCAGAGGAATGCATCTCCATTGGTTCATGCTATAACATTCTATCAGAGAAGTTGGGGATGTATAGTGTTATGGCAAACTTTATTCCACAGTTGATGACGACCACAAAAATCACAATGACAGCTCTTCCCAATCTACCTTAATTTCCTGACTTTGCCCCAGCTGACTTCTTGTTTCCTAAACTTAAATCCATACTGAAAGGAAAGTGATTTGACACCATTGAAGACATATTATAAAGCAAAATTTGATGCAGCAACTTTTGTTGATTCCTGAAGATCTGTTTAATGACTATTTCTAGAAGTAGAAATGACATTGGAAAAAGTGTATATGTATGGAAGGGGAGAACTTTGAAGATGACCAAATAGAATAAGATCTAGTCTCCACATGACCAGACCCTTCTCCTTAGATCACTGTGACTTAAATGAAAGTTGTTGGTCAGACTTGCATACCTTTGTTCCGTTCACTTAGCATGTGAACGAGTCTCTAGCTTTCTTCTATATAGCAACAGGGGACAGCTATTGCCCAGACTGGCAATACATTTGCTAGTTCTTCTCCTTCCCCTCCTTCCATAGTTCATAGATACTCCAGTAAGCTCCTGAAAGGATTTCCTACTTGTGGCTGTTCTACATATTTCTTGCTGGACCAGCTCCAGGAAGAAACGGACAAGGCTCCTCCCTATACTTTCCTCCTTAAAGCTCAAATCTAGTTTGGCCACTTTCTCAGCACAGACTTCTTTATATTCAAATTTGATTAGCACATTTTTGGCGGGCAGGCATTTCATATGTTCTTCCTGCAACTGCAAAGGTAAGAACATTATGGCAGCATGACACAGATGAATTCATTTTGAAGATTTATTGCATGCAAATGATGGATTATAGAGGGTAAGGGGTAGAATGTAAAATAAGATTAAGAATCTCTCTTACCTGTGGGTAATGATATATCTGGAATATGTTGTAGAATCCATATGTTTCCTCCTCCGTAAAGCCTTCAATTATGGCAGCTACTGGGTGAGATGATTTACACTTGAAATTTACTATTGTGCTCTGTCCTGCCAAAATTGTGAAGGCTGAAAGAATAATTTTCCTTATATACCATAAAGTCTCTTTAATATGGAGCCCCAGCGTGATGTTGGGTAAGAGCTCTGAGCTGTTGTTAATTTCCTTCACCGCAAACAAAAAGGCCAAGAAGTTATAGGCATGATGTGGATAATAACTGTAATGACATTAATATCATAATTTCATAACAGTGTACATGAAATATTTGCAAACATGCACAAATTTTGTGTATTTATTTTTTAATAGACTATCAGAATACAAAAAAATAGCACAAAACTATGGGCTCTTTTACCATGTAATGTGAAAAAGAAGCTTGCAGTAGCCCTGATATAGGTCTTTCTGGTGTGTTCAAGCTAATTTTAATGCTGCCAGGAAAATGCAGCTTTTTCTATTTTTTGATAATAGCCATGAGCTAATTTCCCCACTAAAGCAAGGCCATTAGATTGTTAATAGTTTCCTTCTTTAATTGCACTCTTCCCTCTCTATTGTTTTCTCCATATATGGTTCTCCCCTATGCTTTAAAAGACTGAATTGTAGTTCTGTTCCCTCTTACCTTGTGTATTAGTCGGTCTGTAAGACTATTTGTCTAATCCATTATTCTAAATTTTAAATTTTTAGCTAAATATATGTTTATATTTTTATCAATTTTGTTCCTCGCTTAGGGCTCCTTTTACAAAGGTGTGTTAAGGCCTTAATGCACAGAATAGCACAACTAAATTGCTGTACGTGCTAGACCTTAACGCAAGCATTGAGCTGGCGTTAGTTCTAGAAGTGTAGCACAGGTTTAGTGCACGCTAGAATCCTGCGTGCGCTAAAAACGCTAGCGCACCTTATTAAAAGGAGCCCTTAGTAAAACTAAATAAGCGATTTATCAAACTAAAATAAAACTTGAAACTTGAAATTGAAACTTGAGCCCTTCCAGCACCTCTTTTGCACATATGAGCTCATACACTATTCCTGAGCTAATCAGTTAGCAATGCACAAGTGCTGATGAATTAGCATAGGTGTGTCCAACCTCTATTCCCTACAAGTATATCTTATAAAACATAAGAACAACCATACTGGGTCAGACCAGTGCTGTCCTGTTTCCAAAAGTGGCAAAATCCAGGTCACAAGTATGTTATGTTAAGTTAGGGTATGTTAATCAGATTCTTTGTTCCACCTCTACCTATTCAGTTCAAGGTCAGATTACATTACAAGAGGTTGGTTCAGTTACCCAAGCAGTTACAATGGACCGATTGACACAGCCATTCAATAGAGTTGGAAGTACAGGTAGATCAGTATGACTACTAATACAATATGTTGTAGATACAAATACCTAATTGCAAGTTACACGTAAAAAGGAGCCTGAGAAGTTTCACTTCATGTACAACATCGAGAGTACTTTATGTACTGTGGTTTCTTGCCCATTATTAATTTAGGTGGGTAAAATATGAAAGCTTTTAAAAATGAGGCTTTTTGAGCATTGAATTCACCTGCAAAAACAGGCCAAGAACTCTCCTGTAGCTCACATTGTTCCATTTCCTACATTCTTTTAATAACTTATGATTCACAGTTTTGGAGACAACTCAGAATAGTCCAAGGGGGAATGGCTTTCATAGGGTCTTGATACAGAAGGAGAGGCATTGGATTTTTTATTTAGCCAGTGTGTTTCCAAATGGCTAGAATCATGAGTGCAGCTTTGGAGCCCCCTTTTTGCACTGTAGGCATTAACTTCCAGCTTAGGGGATATTTTGGAAACATGCATTCCTAGTGTTAGGCAAGTTGAGTGTTGTAAAGGTGTTTATAGTTATTTATTTAGGTGATCCAGAGTGTATATGAAGGGGGTTTTGTGATCATGCATGTTTTTGTGGGGTGGGAGCAGCTTTAAAGTGGTTTCTTAAATAGTCAATGCTACTGATGTTTGGTGGAGTCATTATATATATGATCAAATTCTCTAATATATTTTTCCATTAAACCCTGGTTACTTAATATGTCATTATCTGATTACATACAAGCGAGTTCTGTTAATTATCAAGGTTGTGGCCTCTCCTTGATCCAGGAACCTTCTTGAACCATGAATTGTTTTGAGTTAGTTGAAATAGAGTGAGTTTTGATTTAGGCAATTTTATTCTTGTTAGATGTTGGTATAGGTGGTTAAATATTCAATCATGTTATGGATTTTTCTAGGGTATTGGTGGCATGAATCTCCTGAAGAAGGTTGTGTCAACCGAAAAGCTTTGTTGGTCAGCATTGAGAGTAACATTTTCCCGGCATTGGAGTCTTTGCAGACAGATAACTGGTTGCCTTAAGTCATTTACCAATGTTTGGAGTTGAAAAGGGGATATTGTTTGGATTATTTTTTAATTTTCTGCATACTCTGCATTAACAAGTTGATGGTGACTATTAATAACAGCATGTAAATAGGTAAAAAGAGTCACTTAGGGCTCCTTTTACTAAGCTGCGTTAGCTGTTCTAGCGCTACTCGGCTAGAACTAATGCCAGCTCAATGCTGGCATTAAGGACTAGCGCGCACAACAATTTAGCATGTTCTGTGCATTAAAGCCCTAACGCGGCTTAGTAAAAGGAGCCCTTAATTAAAGGCTTACATCATAAGATCAGGACCTGGAATAACTGTGCAATATAGGAGGCTGTATGATCAAGTTTTTAATAATATTTTTTTTAGATTTTAAATACAAAACAATAAGTGGACAATACTAATGAAATAAATACAAAATATTAGTCATGAGAAGTTATAAGAGTATCATAATATCTTCCATAAGGATATTAATTACAGAATTTAAGCAAAAGTTCCCATAATCAGTCAAATCATAAATTACCACACTTAACTGTAAACATTTTTATACATATTGAGCATATAAACACACCAAATTCCATCAATTGTTATATTCCAATTTAGAAGAGTCTTTCCAGTAAAAAAGGATTGATTTAATACTTATCATAACTAGATTCTTCAGAAACTGGTCTTTATAAGTATCCAACTGCATCTGTAGTGCCAAAAATAATTAATCTATATGACAAAAGAATTGATATGAAACGTATTTTAGAAATGGATAACCAAACTGTATTCCAGTAATATAAGGACACATTTAAAAAAACATGTGTTCCAGAGTACCAACTTCCAAATTGCAAGACCAACAATAATTCCTTTGATTGTTATCAATTTTAGTCAATTTCAGTGAAAAGAGAGATTGCATTATGCTTTAGTGTAAAGAGAATGTAATTCACATCCAAATCTTTTCCCAGTGTGCTTCACCTGGTTAAAACACCAACTTAAATTCCCAAGTGCTTTTAAGACCAAAAGGATGCTTACAAGTGGCCAATTTTAAACATTGATACCATTCAGAGGCTGCTCCTCTATTACTATTTAAAGAAGAGCATAAGGAAATATAGTCTGAAGTCTTTCCTGCTACACGGGTGGGGTGGGGGTGATATGTGGCTGGGATTTCAGGCCAGTGGGAGAGTATGGACATCTCTCATACTGCAGGGGGGTGTCACTACCATTCTAGGGGGGTGTTCACTGCCACTGCAGGGTAGGGATGTTGTGATGCAGCAGGAGAGAATGGGCATTACTCTCGCTGCTTCACAACACTTTCTAGCAGTCTCTGACCCTGACTAGCACTGCAGGACAAGTCATTTATTGTTGTTGCCAAAACCTAATGCGGCTTTTAGAAAATGGCTCAGCATTTTTTAAGAATCCACCGGAGGGCTCTCATCAATGATGAAGAACCCATTTGCATGTCATCATCAGAGATTGCTAGACAGCTTGCTATTGACAGAGATAATCCATTTTGATTATCCACCACTAAAATGCCACCGTCTAAACAGTTAGTAAACAGTTTAGTAACTATGTTAAAGTTTTGAGAATATGGGCCTCAGTGCCGTAACAATGGTCGGATGTACCCCCTCACTTCTTCTGCACCCAACACTACTTCCCTGTGTCCCTGTCAAATGTGTGCCTACTCTTTTCCCATACCTCTTTAACTCTTTGCCAGCACAAGCAGCACCTCCAACCTCCTGCCCACATTGGTCTTGGCTCTCCCTCTGATGTCACTTACTTTGTATCAGTATTACCACAGACCAGCTTATATCTAATCAGCTAGTGCTGCTTCAGTTGCACTGCATTTTCAGTGGCATTAACCAGTCAAGTAGTGATGAAAATCCAGAAGTAGTTAGCTGAATAGAACTTAACTAGGCAGGAGCCTCTCATGATGTGTAACTTCTTCTCTAGGGTCCCCAAACATCTCTGAACAAATCCCCCTTCCTTCCCTTCCCACCTACTTACCCAGGACATTAACTCTGAACCATTTCAATATGTATATAAAAGTGTTCAAATATATTGTAAAGCAGTAATACTAGTCTCTATGAATAACCAAGTTTACATTGCCTAACTGCTTCACTCTACATCAGGGGTGTCAAACTCAATCACATAAGGGGCCGAAATCTGAAAAAAGGCTAAGATACTAGAGGTCCTTCTATTAAGATACGCTAACTGATTTTGCGCACGCTAAATGTGCACCTTAATAAAAGGACCCCTAAGTGACTAAGTCTTAGTCTTACTAGACATATAAGGTTACAACATTTCCAACCCCACACCGGCTCCGTGGTGTAAACAAAATAAATATTGTAATCACAAAACAGAAAATAAAATTATTTTTTCTACATTTTGTTGGTCCCAGGCTCTTGTTGTCTTCTGATAACTCGCTTGCCAGGGTCTCCTGCCAATTTGTCATTTTCTTTTTTCTCCCTGCTAACTATCCATCTTCCATCTCTGTCCTCCCCTTCCATTTCCCTTCCCTTCCTCGGAGGTTTGGCATCTTTCTTTTTTTCATATCCATATCTGCACCTGCAGCAATGGACCTTACCATCCCCAGATCCACCATCTGTCGTTTTCTCAACTACCCTTTCATCCAGCATCTCTCCCTCTTTCCCCACCACCCCAGGGTCCATTATCTCTCTGTTTCTCTTCCAACTACCCTGTTCTAAACCACTTCCAGAAACTGTATACCTCCCCTTTCCATCTTTCCCTTCATCCCCATTGGTCTGGCATCCATCTTCTTCCATTCCCTCCTCCAGTGATCTGGCATCTCTCTCCTCTCCTCTTCTTCCCTTCCCTCTCCCACACCCAAACCCACACCCCCATGGTCTGGCATTTCACTCTCTCCTATCTCTTCCCCCCATTTCCATCAGCATCTGCCCCCTTTCTTTCCCTCTTATCTAAATCCATCCAGTATCCTTCCTCCTTGTTTTCCCCCTTTCCCTGCATACCAATTCCATCAACAGACGCACACAGATGGATCAAGAATTGGCTGGCAGATAGGAAAAAGAGGGTAGGAGTGAAGGGCTACTACTCGGAATGGAGAAGGATCACGAGTGGTGTTCCGCAGGGGTTGGTGCTCAGTCCGCTGCTGTTCAATGTATTTATAAATGATCAAGAAATAGGGACGAAGTGCAAAGTAATAAAATTTGCAGACGACACCAAACTAGGGGCTAGGACTAAAGAGGACTGCAAAGATTTACATAGGGACCTGAACAAACTAGGGGAGTGGGCAACGAGATGGCAGATGAAGTTAAATGTAGAGAAATGTAAAGTCTTGCATGTAGGAAACAGAAACCCGAAGTACAGGTATACGATGGGAGGGCTGTTATTGGGTGAGAGTACCCAAGAAAGGGACTTGGGGGTAATAGTGGACAAGACAATGAAGCCGTCAGCACAGTGCACAGCAGCCGCTAAGAAGGCGAATAGAATGCTAGATATAACCAGAATGAAAGAAGTTATCCTGACGTTGTATCGGGAGATGGTGCGTCCGCATCTGGAATACTGCGTCCAATATTGGTCGCCTTACCTTAAGAAGGATATGGCGATACTCGAGGGTTCAGAAGAGAGCGACATGTTTGATAAAAGGTATGGAAAACCTTTAATACGCTGAAAGATTGGAGAAACTGGGCCTCTTTCCCTGGAAAAGCAGAGACTTAGAGGGGACATGATAGAGACTTACAAGATCATGAAGGGCATAGAGAAAGTGGAGAGGACAGATTCTTCAAACTTTCAAGAACTACAAGAATGAGAGGGCATTCGGAAAAATTAAGAGGGGACAGATACAGAACCAATGCTAGTAAGTTCTTCTTCACCCAAAGGGTGGTGGACACCTGGAATGCCCTTCCAGAGGGCGTAATAGGACAGCGTATGGTATTGGAGTTCAAGAAGGGATTGGACAATTTCCTGAAGGAAAAGGGGATAGAAGGGGATAGATAGAGGATTACTACACAGGTCCTGGACCTGATGGGCCGCCACGTGAGCGGAATGCAGGGCATGATGGACCTCTGGTCTGACCCAGCAGAGGCACTGCTTATGCTCTTATTAGCCCCCTTTTCATTCCCTCCGACCTAAATCCATCCAGTATCCTTTCTCCTTACTTTCCCCCTTTCCCTGTACACCAATTCTATCAGCATATGCCCCCTTTCTCTCCCTCCACCACTCTTTCCATACAGCAACAGCAACGCGCTCTCCCTATAGCAACGGGCCCCCACCCGGCATCGATGATGACAACACCGCCCCAGCCCCCAGCATTGATGGATGGAAATGCAGCCAACCACCGGCATCAATGACAATGTGGCCAACGCAGCTCCAAGAAGATCCCGCAATGACTGCATCTGCCGGTCCATCCCCCTCCGACGTCACTTACTTCTTCCGGCAGACGCAGTCATCGTGGGACCTTTTTGAAGCTGCTTTGCCATTGATGATTGTTTTTTGCTGCATTGCCGTCAATCGATGCTGAGGAGGGGCGGAGCTGTTGTCGTCAGGTGGGGGCCCGTTGCCGTGGGGGAGGGCCTGGTGTTGTCGTCTTTGGAAGCTCATTGCTTAGCTAGGAAGAATTCACTTGTTATAGTATATCATGAGTTTATTTGTTCAATGAAGAATAGAAATATTCACAGATTCTACATGAGGACTCCTTCTAATGTTATAAACACCTTAAAATCTTATACAATAGAACAAGGAGCATGTAAAATCCTAAAAAGACATTGACCACCAAAGATTGTTCATACAGGTACAAGTTACATCTGCAGTTCAAAGTCAACAGCTAGTCAGGGAGCAACTCACAAACACTTCAGAAATTAGAGGTAATACACAATGCTACTTACTATGAGTATCGAAAAGATAGTATGTTGCTATAGGATTTAGTTAAATAACCATCATACTGTTGAACAAATCCTCCAATTATAATGTCTCCATCCATGTAGTAGCCATTTTCTGAAAAGTCAATATACAGCTTTGGACATCGGCTCTCAATTAGCTTCCAGAGATCAGTGTAAAATATGAATAATATCAAAAGGAGATGAGCTCCCATATTTCAAGATGAGAAACAACTGCTCTTCCTGCTCTGTCACTTTGGTACTAAGCAAGAAGTTTCAAACTGACACTGAAAAAACCCTTTGATGGACACAGATCACATTACGGATGGACCAGAGAAGCCTCCTCCTGATGTTGATGGGAACTCTGATCTGAGTGGGTGTCTTGCAGTTGTGTGGGCACCGTGTGATCTTTATAGGACTCTGCTCCTGAAAGGTTCAGCCTCAAGGGACATCAACCACTCACCTGTGCATTTTATATTAAATATAGATTGTTTTTATAAACTTGTTTTTCTGAACATGTCCTTGCAAGAATAATGTTAATTTGAAAGGAGTGATTTCAGAGGAGTGTAATAATAGAGTCAAGCTTAATGATGCTCTCCACAGTGCCTACGTTTTAGGCATGATTTATAGAATCTAGGCTTAGTTTAGTTTAAGATGAAGTATCTTAACTGAGTTTTAGGTTGTATTTTTGAGCGCTGGTCACTTTCTTGCTTTTTCATTGTTTGTGATTATTTAATTGTGTATATATTATTGATTTTATGATAATGTATATATTTTGTTATGACCCACTTTGTGTAAAGTCTGATACAAATAAATAAACTTTAAACTAAACTTCACTTTCACACTGGGCCAAAAACACCCCTCTTTTTCTTTTTAATAAAGAATTACTCTAACAAATACTAAGGGGTCCTTATATCAAGCCGCGCTAGTGGGGTTAGCGCGTCGGACATTTCATCACGTGCTAACCCCTGCGGCAAGCAAAAAAACTAACACCTTTTCAATGGAGGCGTTAGCGACTAGCACGGCAGGTGGTTTAAAGCAGTGGTTCCCAACCCTGTCCTGGAGGAACACCAGGCCAATTGGGTTTTCAGGCTAGCCCTAATGAATATGCATGAAGCAAATTTGCATGCCTATCACATCCATCATATGCAAATCTCTCTCATGCTATTCATTAGGGCTAGCCTGAAAACCCGATTGGCCTGGTGTTCCTCCAGGACAGGGTTGGGAATCACTGGTTTAAAGCACGTATTCCGCGCGTTAAACCCCTACCATGCCTTGATAAAAGGACCCCTAAATGTACCTTCCATGGCAAATAATCTAGAAAATCTCAATTTTCTCTAGTCCATGTGGTACCATTTCCTGAGCCAGACATGATCATGTCATGCAGTACGTGTGCCATGGCATACACCACATTGTACACACTATAGTTGTTTGCAAAGTGTGTGGTCTGACAGTGATAACCAAAGTGAAAATTTTCCTTAGGGTTGCAAACCTTTGTAAAGTTGCATTGTCTTTTGATATTCTTTGGGCATCGGTCATTACACAGGCCCAATCTCCAATTCAAACCATAGTAGTCAATGTGTGAAAGCCAGATGGGCTTTGAAAAGTTTGGCACATTACTCCTATGTGTTGTGAAGATCTTTTGTATGGCAATGGAAACCTTGCTAGGTAGGAGCAGAATTATATATCTGAATAAATCATGTATTTTAAATGCAAAGTTATCATTAAAGTACAGAATGTACACAGCAGATGATTCTTATACCAGTGCCAGAATTTCTACTATTTGCTCAAATGGGATTCTACCGTGGTGAGGGAAGGTTTCATGAAATGCCATGCCATGCCATGCCATGCTCCGTTCAATCTCTTTTCTCAGGATCTGAACAGCTCACACACTGCGGTCATCATCAGGTGAAATGATGCTGACCCAGTTCCAAATGAAATGCTTCAGTAGCTTGCCGATCCCTGCACAGAGGTGCAACTCATTGGGGACAGTTCGGTAGAAATAAGGAAACCTATTGGTGTCACTCATATAAAGATTCTGTGAGGTGTAGCTGATCTGTTGTCAAAAAAGATATGAACATGTCACTGTCTCTGTCACTATGAGAGAAGAGTTTAAAATCACACAGGCCACAGACTGTGGGCGCTCACATGGGTGGAGTTTGGATAGAGTGAATTGCACACTTATGCACACAAGTTTATACATTATAAAATTGAGTGCATATCTGCAGGGTATCCACATGAGCATTTCAACCAGCTCTATGACTGGCTGAAGCATTTGGGTCTAAGCCCCTCCCATATACCTATCCACTTACACTAGAAGGCTGCAAAGGAAAGGGGACACCTACTTTCCTTTATAGAAGAAGCTCTCTTTATTAAGCTCCCTTTTACAGAATCACCTTCCAGAAGAGAAATTTTATAAGGAGATGTACCCACTTTGGGTTATTTTAGCCTTTTTTGTATAAATCTATATATATAAAATCGGAGGTATGTATGTGTGTATGTATGTATGTATGTGTGTGTGTATGTGACGCGATCACGCAAAAACGGCTTGACCGATTTGAATGAAACTTGGTATGCAGATCCCTCACTACCTGGGATGATATGTTCTGGAGGTCTCGCGCCCCACCTGCACACGTGGGCGGAGCTACAAACAGAAAATCAGATTTCTCCCATTCATGTCAATGGAAAAAATGTAAAAAGCTGCCATTCTCACAGTAATTCAAAAATGGCTTGACCGCTTTGAACAAAACTTGGTATGCAGATCCCTCACTATCTGGGGTGATATGTTCTGGGGGGTCTCACGGCCCACCTGCACACGTGGGCGGAGCTATAAACAGAAAATCAGATTTCTCCCATTCATGTCAATGGAAAAAATGTAAAAAGCTGCCATTCTCACTGTAATTCAAAAACGGCTTGACCGCTTTGAACGAAACTTGGTATGCAGATCCCTCACTACATGGGGTGATATGTTCTGGGGGTCATGCGGCCCACCTGCACACATGGGCGGAGCTACAAACAGAAAATCAGATTTCACCCATTCATGTCAATGGAAAAATTGTAAAAAGCTGCCATTCTCACAGTAATTCAAAAACCGCTTGACCGCTTTGAACGAAACTTGGTATGCAGATCCCACACTACCTGGGGTGATATGTTCTGGGGGTCTCGTGGCCCACCTGCACACATGGGCGGAGCTACAAACATTAAATCTGATTTCACCCATTCATGTCAATGGAATAAATGTCAAAAGCTGCCATTCTCACTGTAATTCAAAAACGGCTTGACTGCTTTGAACGAAACTTGGTATGCAGATCCCACTTTGTTTGCTGATTTTAGGTTTTTATTTTATTATAAAATTTATAATGAGGGAATGAATGGATATGAATTTTAAAGGTTGGGAAGATTGGAATTTTTATTATTTTAATGTTTATTTATATTTTAGATATCTAGTAATAATCATTTTATTTAATCATTTAGTCTTCATTTTTAATATTTATTAATTTTTCTAAATTTGTTACGTTTTGGTTGAATAAGATGATAATTTTATATAATAATTTCTACTGTCTCTAATTTTAGATAATATAAATTATATAATTTAATATATTAATTTTAACATTTCATATTTCAATATTTTTTATTTTAATATTTTATTGGGTATCTATTAATCATAAACATTAATTTATTTATTCATTTAGTTTTTTATATTTGGTATTTATTAATTTTTGTGATTTTTGTTTTGTTTGGATAAGTTGGAAATTTTATATAATAAGTTTTAATGTCTATAATGAAAAATGATATTAGTTATATAATATAATTTATTATTTTCAAGATTTCATTTTATGGTAATTTTAAGTAATGATTTTAATTTAATTCATTATTTTAAGATTTTATTATAGTATGAATTGATAGTTTGCTGGTTGGGGATTTCTTTCGATTTCCTGGTCTTTATGTGTGCTGTCATTCACTTATATTTGTTATGGGGGATGGGTGTGGGTGGGTATATAGGGGTTTTAAGGGAGGGTAATTGGATGTGTAATTGGGATAATTTATATATAAGAATTAAAATCTTTTCAGGTCATTTTCTTTGGTTCCTTAAAATAAATATAAATATAAATGTATTTTAAAATGTATTCGTTGAATGTTAATGGACTCAATCACCCTATAAAGAAAAAGAAAGCCTTATCTTTTCTTAAAAGACAGGGGGCAGATATTTATTTCCTGCAAGAAACTCATTTATCTGCATTAGAATCAAGTAAGCTGGAAGGGGGATGGGTTAAACAGTGTTTTTTTGCCCCTGCTGTAGGCAAAAAAGCTGGTATGGCTATCTTGATACATAAAAAATGTATGGCTACTTTTACTATGTTATCTATGGATCCTTTCGGAAGATGGGTCCAAGTAAAAATGAGCTCAGGGAAAGATACCTTGATACTGTTCAATATCTATGCACCTAATTTGAATCAATCTGAGTTTTTTAAAAACCTTCAACAAATAATTTTACCATCATCTTCCTCCAATTTAATTTTGGCAGGGGACTTTAATGCAGTAATGGACCCTATTTTAGATAAAAAGCCTAGTAAAATTTTAAAATCTTTAGGATTAGATAATTTGATAAATTCTTGTGGTTTAAAAGATATTTGGAGGATTTTTCATTTCAATGATCAGGAATTTTCATTTTATTCCCATGTTCACAAATCATTTTCTAGAATTGATTATTTTTTCATTTCAGATAATTTAGTACAGAAGGTTAAGAAGGCGAATATAGATTCAATTATACTTTCAGATCATGGGGGTATTTGGATTGATTTTGAGATAGATGAACAAGAAAATAATAGACCTGTTTGGAGGTTTAATAATACATTGCTAGCAGATTCCAATTTTATAGAAAAATTTAAGTTAAAAATAAGTGAATTTTTCAGTTTAATGAATCAGAAGAAACGTCTCAGAAAATTTTATGGGATGCCTTTAAAGCTACCTTGAGAGGACACATAATTTCGTACTCAGCATATGTTAGAAAACAACTAAATAAAGATTTTTTAATTTTAGAACAAAATATTAGAAAATTGGAAATTAAATTAAAGGAAAAATGGGAACAAAGTATTTATCAGAATTTGCTAAAAGTAAAATTTAGATACAATGAGATATCATCACAATTGGCTAGAAAGGAGTTTGTGTCCTATAAGGCATTGTATTATGGAACCTCAAATAAGGCGGGAAGATTACTAGCTAACTATTTAAAAGCAAAAAAAAGGAAAGCTAATATAATGGCTATTTCAGATGATAATGGAATAATTCATTCTCAAATTAAAAATATTTTACAACAATTTTTGAAATTTTATGAAAGCTTGTATTCTTCTGAGCATTATTTTAATAAAGAGAAAGATGGTTTTGAATTTTTAAAGTTGATTAATGGCCCTAAAGTTCCTGATCATATGAAAGAAAATCTCGAAGCACCTATAACACAAAAAGAAATTCAGAGGGCTTTAAAGTCCCTTAGAGTTGGATCCGCTCCAGGAAGTGATGGATATACGGTAGAATTTTTTAACTCTTTTGTTACCCCATCTTTTCAAATTATATCAGTTTCAACTAAATAAAGGTTGTATTACAGGTACTATGGCAGAAGCTTTAACAATAGTTTTGCCTAAGCCAAACAGAGATCCCATGTTGGTTTCAAACTATAGGCCTATTTCTTTGATTAATGTTGATGGGAAATTGTTAGCTAAAATATTGGCTTTGCGTTTGAATAAGGCTCTCCCTTATATTATTGGTATGCATCAAACAGGTTTTGTTGCTCAAAGACATTCTTCAAATAACACCAGATTAGCTTTTCATATTTTACATTTAACAAAGGATATGAAAGATCCGGCTTTCTCTGTTTCTTTAGATGCAGAGAAAGCATTTGATTGGGTAGAATGGACTTTTATGTATCAAGCAATGGATTGGTTTGGTATTGGTTCTCGATTTATACAAATGATTCAATCCCTGTATAGCTCCCCATCTGCTAGATTATATATAAATAATACTTTTTCAGAAAGGTTCTTTTTAGAAAGGGGAGTTAGACAGGGTTGTCCATTATCTCCTTTGTTATTTGATATTGTTTTGGAACCTCTACTTTTAGCTATTCAACAATCAAAGGAGATAGAAGGTGTTCCTTATGCAGGTCGGGAATATAAAATTTCTGCTTATGCAGATGATATTTTGATTCATTTGAGAAATCCGGAGTCAACCATTCCACATTTATTGGATTTGATTGATAAATTTGGAAAATTTTCAGGTTATAAAATAAATTGGAATAAATCAGAAATTCTTCCACTAAATGTACATTGTATAAAAGGCTTATTTGATTTATTTCAGTTTAGTTGGAAGAAAGATGGAATAAAATATTTAGGAATTTGGATAAAAAGTACATTGGAAGAAACAATGAAGGTAAATGAAAAATCCTTATTACTAAAAGTTACAGAATTGTGTGAGCAATGGAATCCTTTGCATATTTCTTGGTGGGGGAGAGTGCAAACAGTAAAGATGATGATTTTGCCTATAGTTTGTTACCAAATGAGTATGTTACCAGTTTATTTTCAAGAGTCCTTTTACAAAAAATAAAATAATATTTTGACAAAATTTGTTTGGCTTGGGAAAAAAACAAGAATTGCTTTAGTATCGTTGCAAAAATCAATTGTGGAGGGTGGGGTAAATTTTCCAAACTTTTATAGGTACCATCAAGCCTATATATTGTGTCAAGGTATGTATTGGATCCTCCCTGAGCTTATTGATCATCAACCAGATTGGTTATATTTGGAATGGAATTTGGTGTCCCCTATGAGACTTCCACATGTATTAAGTATCAGATTTCATAAATATGCTAAGGACAATATAATTTTATTGGATACTTGGAAAACTATTAAATTTATTGATAAATTAACAGAGGTACCAATAATGAAATCTACTTTACAGTCCTTATGGTTAAACTCCAAGATTCAAATAGGCAGTGCTGGAATCGCTTGGAAGAATTGGATGCAGGCAAATATTAGGACATTAGATGATCTTATTTCTAATGGTAATCTGCTTGAGTTTTCACAACTGCAGCATTCATTTGGTATTTCAAACATTCAAACAATATAGGTGCTTGCAGTTGAAGCAGGCTATTCAGATGGGATTCCCTGAATGGAAAAATTTGAAAACTTATTTTAGCTTGCAAATCCTTTGCTACCAAACAGATTTAATAGGACATCAGGCTGCCCAGTGGTATAAATTGATTTCTGGATTTTTAAATAAAAAACCAAAAAATAGTCTTAGAGATATTTGGAGTATCGAGTTAAAACAGCATATTTCTGTTTCTCGTTGGCCACAAATCTGGACTTGGAGATTAAGATGTACAATGTCAGCATCTATGAGACAAACATGGTTGTTTTTATTACATAGAATTTTTTGGACTCCAGTTAGGTTGAATAAAGTAGATAGTTCTAAATCTAATAGATGTTGGCATTGTCATATTGATATTGGGACTTTGGATCATCTTTTATTTTTTTGTCCATTGATACTTGGCTTTTGGAAGTCGATTTGGGGCAAATTAATAATATTCTTCAATCCTCTATTCCTTTGACATATGAAGCAATAATTTTTGGAACGATTCTGCATGATAAACCCACTTTGGATAGAAATAATAGTCGCCTTTTCATGATCTTATCAGGAATAGGGGTTCAAATGATCACATCTAATTGGAAAAATCATGATAGGATTAATTTTAGTTTTTGGTGGGCAACAGTATGTGCAACATATAAATATGAAAAGATTATGGGAGAGCGTTTAGGGTTTGTTAAATCCTTTAAGGGGATTTGGGGTCCATTAATTAATTTTGTCACATTATAATTAAAGTGATTCCTTTTTCTTTATGTTAGATTCCTTTGCACATCCAGGGTGGGGGGGTGTATTATTTATTTAGAGGTATAAATTTCATAATATTCTATAATATTGATGAGTATAATATAATATCATTGCTGTTATAGGTTAAGAAGGGTTTTAAAATTTTTATTGTAATATTTCTGATGTTAATAGTGTATTTTCATATAGTTTTTTTTTTTTGATTTTTCAAATGTATACATTGTCAAGTTCAAAATATCAATAAAGAAATTTAAAAAAAAAACAAAAAAAAAACGGCTTGACCGATTTGAACGAAACTTTGTATGCAGATCCCTTACTACCTGGGCTGATATGTTCTGGGGGTCTCGCGGCCCACCTGCACACGTGGGCGGAGCAACAAACAGAAAATCAGATTTCTCCCATTCATGTCAATGGAAAAAATGTAAAAAGCTGCCATTCTCACTGTAATTCAAAAACGGCTTGACCGATTTGAACGAAACTTGGTATGCAGATCCCTCACTACCTGGGGTGATATGTTCTGGGGGTCTCGCGGCCCACCTGCACACATGGGCAGAGCTACAAACAGAAAATCAGATTTCACCCATTCATGTCAATGGAAAATATGTAAAAAGCTGCCATTCTCACAGTAATTCAAAAACGGCTTGACTGATTTGAACGAAACTTGGTATGCAGATCCCTCACTACCTGGGGTGATATGTTCTGAGGGTCTATCGGCCCACAACTCTATGTTGCTTGCTCAGGGGTGGGTTCCCCCATCAATTTATATGTTCTTGCTCCTGGAGGTGAAACTAAAAATTTTGTTTATAATCACGTTTTGCGTTAGTTGTATTGTATTCATTTTGTCAAATATTTCACATTATAATTTGCATATTGTACTTTTTATTAAGCTGTAAAACAGTAATTTCATTCACCACTATAAAGTATCTTTATTTGAATCCATTTACAGTTTTATTGCTATAATTAAATACCCGTGCAACGCCGGGTCATCAGCTAGTTGTTTATAAAATAGTGATCAATGCAAACATACATTCCTTGAACTGTTGGTGCATACTTTGCATAAAGTTTCAATTCTGTTTAACTGTTTTTATTGTTTGTGAGGTGTATTTTTTAGGGGGAGTGAGGGGAATCATTTCACATATTTTTTTTAATTCATTGTAACTTAACAAACATTTACATAAATGTTCAAAAGGGCTGATATGGGCTGAAATTTGGCAACCAAGATTTTCCAGAGAAACAGCTGCTCCTGAAAATGCCTCATTGCATTTCTATGGGACAGTCACTTCCAGCATCTATAGCTCAGAAACTTATATAAGACCATAAGAATAGCCATACTGGGTCAGAACAATGGTCCATCTAGCCCAGTTTTCTGTTTCTAAAACTGGCCAATCCAAGTCACAAGTACCTGGCAGAAATCCAAATAGTAGAAAGATTCCATTTTAGCGATCCCAGGGCAAGCAGTGATTTCCCCCATGTTTTTCTTAATATCAGACTATAGACTTTTCCTCCAAGAGCTTGTCCAAATCTTTCTAAATCCCAGCAACAACATCGTATGGCAGTGAGTTCCAGACTTTAATTATTCTTTGAGTACAAAAAATCCTCCTATTTGTTTTAAAAGAATTTCCATGTAATTCCATTGAGTGGCCCCTGGTTAATGTACTTTTTGATAGGGTAAAAAAGTTACTTTTACCCATGTTACACTACTCAGGATTCTGTAGACATCAATCAATATATGAAAGGCACGAGAGGGGAGATAAAATGCAGCAAGCCATGACAAAGTTTTGTATGATTTGGAGCCAGTGGCTGACATGTCCCTCTCCCCACTACAGAAAGAAGTGGTGGTGGTGATGCTGAGGGAATGGGATGGGGGTTTGGATATGGGAGACAGATAAATTTAAAATAATAATAATAATAATTTATAACCCACTATACCTTAATAGTTCAAAGCAATTTACAAAAAAGAGAATCTGCCAGACACAGATGAAATACAAATGGAATTATATAACTAGTATGGTTGGGTTTCTTTAGCCAAAATTGTCATACAAAGGAGATTTCATAAGTTTCCTTAAACATTTGGTAATGGGAAGAATTCACAGAAGAGGTTTCTCAAACAAATTTGTCATACAAAAAAGATTTCAGAAATAAAGACAAAACTGTTGCCTGTTGGCTTACTGGCACCTTACCAAAAACATCTGAACCCATTATGATTCTGGGCAATAAACTACTATTTAGGTTTCCTTCTGAACTCGCAGCTAACATTTCTACTTCAAACTTCCAATTTATGTAAATCAAGCTTCTTTATATTTAGGCATCTGTGCACCATAAGACACCTTAAAGCACAGGTGTCAAAGTTGGTCCTCGAGGGCTGCAATCCAGTCGGGTTTTCAGGATTTCCCCAATGAATATGCATACCAATTATTACAAAAAATGGGATTTATAATTCCTACTCAATAGCTCTCATATATTAAAACATAATTTCATACAACATAAAGAGCTATATATGTATTACCATAATTTTAAAGAACTTCAATGTTGCTTGTAATTCTTTCAGTGAAATAGGCGCTTCCAGAGTTTCTTTTATATGCTCAGGAATTTTAAGTCCCTTGATTAATTTAAAAAACTCTAATCCATCAAGTTCTTTATTGAATAGAGCGCAGAAGAATATAAAGCTTTAAAGAATTTCAAAAATTGTTTTAAGATATTTCCAGAGGAGAGCAGAGGAGAGGAAGAGACCAGCGCCAGGGTTCCCGTTGTCCCGGCCAAGAGAGGAGCAGTGTCGGGCCAGGCACAGCAGGGGAAGCGGTGAGAGACGAAGCAGTAGGCTCGGGGAAGTGGCGAGAGTTCGCTCCGCTCACCCCCACCACGTCAGAGGCTGCGCCGGACTCCCCTTAAAAGGGGCGGAGCCAACGGCGCCCAGCCGTTCGGCGCGCGGCGAAGGCGAAGGGCCTTGCAAGGGACGAGTACCTACTATCAAGAACACCGAGGAGGACTGAACGGTAAGAAAGTGACAAACACAAAAGGTAAGGAAGAGACAGACGCCAAGGGAACAAACCCACACATACAATCAAGGTGAGGTAGAGCGGAGACAGCACACACAAAAGAGACAGCAAGGCAAGCAACATAAGGAAGCAGCAGGAAAGGGACACAAGCACACACAAGGGAAGTAAGAAATGGAATCCCAAGGAAGTCAGAAGGTGAGCTTTCCGGTCTTCTGTATCGGCTGCAATATGTATGACTACCTCCCTTCAGGGATCCAGGCATACATTTGCAATCGATGCATGGAGATGGATAGCTTGAAATGTCAGGTAAGACTATTGGAAGGAACAGTGATGGAACTCGAAGACAGAATCCAAGCACAGGAGAAGATGCTAGTGGAGTACAGCCCAAACGACGAGGTCAAGGAACTAGAAATGTTCATAGAGGAAGCTCATCAGCACCACGTAGAGATCCCAGGGCTGGAAAATTGTACTCAGGAAACCGATGTGAGGAGAGAAGACACCCATGCAAACACAGAAGAAACCGAAGACGAGGTAGGAGACAACCGCACATCAGGAGGAATAGTGAGAGCACAGGAAGACATCGCCCCACCCAAAGAACAGGAAACAAGTTCAAGAGTATCATTGGAGGAAGAAGACTGGCCCTACTCCAAGGACGTGGACCTACGCCCCCCAAGGAATCCCCGAATAAAGAAGATGGGGATCATCGTAGGCGACTCCATTATACGACATGTGGACAGCCACACCGCAGGAGGAAGAGAGGACAGAGTCGTCACCTGTCTGCCTGGAGCAAGAGTGAAGGATGTGACCAACAGGATCTCCAGGATCATAGATGGCGCACGGGGAGAGGACACCGCTGTGCTTATCCACGTGGGAACAAATGATGTGAGCGGGCGGAAGTATGACAGGGAAGAGCTGAAGGGCCAGCTCCGCTCACTTGGAAGAAAACTGAAGATCAGGGAGGTGAATGTGGCCTTCTCTGAGATCCTCCCAGTACCAAGAGCGGATGGAAAGAGACAAGGGGAATTGCAAGTAATCAACGCCTGGATGAGACAATGGTGCGAAGAAGAAGGCTTCGACTTCGTGCGCAACTGGACGGCGTTCTGGGGAAAAAGCAAGTACTACAGAAGGGACGGACTACACCTCAACAAAAAAGGAGCAAGAGTTTTGGCAGGCAATATGAAGAAGGCAATCGAGAAGGCTTTAAACTGAAAGATAGGGGAAAGCCGACAGTCGACCACCGGTCGATGGCACGGATAGCAGGATGCCCCGACGAAGAAGCCAAGGAAAACTACTCCTACACAAGAGAAGACGACCTCACGGCAAATAAGGGAGAAAAAGCAGGAAGGGACAATTCAGACACAGGAGGGGACGACCACACAGCAAACAAGGGTGATAACACAGGAGCAGTAAAGGATATCGTAATTGAAACTACAGGGACGGCCAAGAGTAGAAGGTCCAAAAAGGTAACACGTAGGGAACTTAGATGTATGTATACGAATGCTAGAAGTCTAGGTAACAAAATGGGGGAACTAGAGACAATAGCAAGACATGACATATTGGATATCATTGGCATAACAGAAACATGGTGGAATGAAGAAAACAAATGGGACACAGTACTACAGGGATACAAGCTGTATAGAAGAGATCGAGTAGGGCAGAAAGGTGGAGGTATTGCTCTATATGTTAAGGAGGGAATAGATTCTGTTGAAATGGTTACAACAGAAATGAAAGAGAAGCTTGAGTCACTCTGGATCAAGATTCCTGGTCAATTTGGAGCAGATATGAAAATTGGCCTTTACTATCGTCCCCCAGGACAGGCGGAGGAAACTGACTCAGAAATGATGGAGGAAATCAAACAAGAATGCAAGACAGGCAATGTAATTATATTGGGAGACTTCAATTTCCCAGGGATAGACTGGAAACTAGCAACCTCCAACTGCGGCAAGGAGGCCAAGTTCCTGGAGGTGCTAGGGGATTGCTTCCTGGAACAAATGGTAAAAGAGCCGACAAGAGGCAACGCCACCTTGGACTTGGTCCTAAATGGCCTCACGGGACCGATAACAGTAGTGGAAGTCATGGTTCCACTGGGAACGAGTGATCACAATGTAATTAACTTTAAACTTGACATCGGGAAAGGGAAACATGCCAAAACCTTAACCACCACATTGAACTTTAAAAAGGGTAAATACGATAGCATGAGAGCCATGGTAGAAAAACGACTCGAAAAGAAGGTGGACAAACTTGAAACGGTAGATCAGGCATGGTCCCTACTGAAAAATACTATCACAGAAGCACAAGATCTCTACATTCCGAGGATTTCCAAAGATCGGAGATCAAAGAGCAAAAGAGAACCGGCATGGCTTACCAAACAGGTGAAGGAAGCCATAAAAGAAAAGAAGGACTCTTTCAAAAAATGGAAATACATAAAGACAACCGAAGCCTGGAACAAACATAAAGATGATCAGAAGAAATGTCACAAGGCGGTGAGGGATGCAAAACAGGAATATGAGGAAAAAATAGCGCAAGAGGCCAAAAACTTCAAGCCCTTCTTTAGATACGTGAAAGGGAAAAAACCTGCAAAAGAGGCCCTTGGACGACCAGGGAAGAAAAGGGTACATCAAGGAAGATAAACAAATCGCAGACAAACTAAATTCCTTCTTTGCGTCCGTCTTTACGAAGGAGGACACCTCAACAATACCTGAAGCGGAGAAAGTGTTTGCAGGAGAAATAGAAGACAGCCTCACCACAGTTGAAGTGGACTTAGACCAGATATACTATCAGATCGACAAACTTAAAAGTGACAAATCCCCTGGACCGGATGGAATTCACCCGAGAGTCTTAAAGGAATTGAAGGTTGAAATCGGAGAGTTATTGCAAAAACTTGCAAACCTGACAATCAGAACTGGACAGATACCGGACGACTGGAGGATAGCGAACGTCACCCCAATTTTCAAAAAAGGATCGAGAGGGGAACCGGGCAACTATAGACCTGTGAGTCTTACGTCTGTCCCCGGCAAGATGGTTGAAGCACTGATCAAGGATAGCATGGTCCGGCACTTGGACGCACACGACTTGATGAAACCCAGTCAACACGGATTCAGGAAAGGGAAATCATGTTTGACGAATTTACTCCAATTTTTTGAGACCGTGAACGAGCAAATTGATAGTGGGAAGCCGGTGGACATAATATACTTGGACTTCCAGAAAGCGTTCGACAAAGTTCCACACGAAAGACTTCTCAGGAAACTACAAAGCCATGGCATAGAGGGGGATATACAAAGATGGATAGGCAAATGGCTGGAAAACCGAAAGCAGAGAATGGGCATAAATGGGAAGTTCTCCGACTGGGAGAAAGTGACTAGTGGTGTACCCCAGGGCTCGGTACTTGGGCCGATCCTTTTTAATATTTATATCAATGATCTGGAGGAAGGAACATCCAGTTAGATCATCAAGTTTGCAGACGATACAAAACTATGCCGGGCGATCAGATCGCATGAGGATAGAAAGAAACTCCAGAGCGACTTGTGTCGGTTAGAAACATGGGCGGAGAAATGGCAGATGAAGTTCAATGTGGAGAAATGCAAGGTAATGCATTTAGGCAATAAGAATAAGGAATACGAGTATACAATGTCAGGTGCAACTCTGGGGAAGAGTGAACAAGAAAAGGTCCTGGGTGTACTGATAGATAGGAGCCGTCGGCACAATGCGCGGCAGTGGCAAAGAAGGCAAATAGAATGTTGGGCATGATAAAGAAAGGAATCTCGAGTAGATCGGAGAAAGTTATAATGCCGCTTTATAGGGCAATGGTCAGACCACACTTGGAATACTGCGTCCAACATTGGTCTCCCTACCTAAAGAAGGATATAAAACTGCTGGAGAGGGTGCAGAGACGAGCAACAAAACTGGTGAAGGGTATGGAAAAACTGGAATACGAGGACAGACTTATAACACTAGGATTATTCTCCCTTGAGAAAAGGAGACTGCGTGGGGATATGATCGAGACCTTCAAAATACTGAAAGGAATCGACAAAATAGAGCAGAGAAGATTATTTACATTGTCCAATTTGACATGGACTAGAGGACATGTAATGAAGCTAAGGGGGGACAGGTTCAGGACTAATGTCAGGAAGTTCTGCTTCACTCAGAGAGTGGTTGACACCTGGAATGCCCTCCCAGATGAGATTATTGCGGAATCGACCGTCCTAGGCTTCAAGAGCAAACTAGATGCATATCTCCTTAAGAGAGGCAAGTAAGGATATGGTGGACTATAAATTACGACAGGTGTACACCTGGCAGGGCCTCCGCGTGTGCGGATCGCCGGACTTAATGGACCGAAGGTCTGATCCGGAGATGGCATTTCTTATGTTCTTATGTTCCAATTTGAGAGTGAGTTGCTCGGTGGGCTGCGGGAAACCAAGCCGCAACCTCGTGCCTGCCTAGCCGGAGAGGAGCGTGGGAGCCCTGCTCCGCCCCCTCCCGAACCAGCAGGAGTCCAGCGACGTTAAAATCAAGCCGTACCATCAGAGCACAGCCTTTTTGCTTTGGCTGCTGCTCGGTGGGCTGCGGGAAACCAAGCCTCGACCTCGTGCCTGCCTAGCCGGAGAGGAGCGTGGGAGCCCTGCTCCGCCCCCTCCCGAACCAGCAGGAGTCCAGCGACGTTAAAATCAAGCCGCACCATCAGAGCACAGCCTTTTTGCTTTGGCTGCTGCTCGGTGGGCTGCGGGAAACCAAGCCTCGACCTCGTGCCTGCCTAGCCAGAGAGGAGCGTGGGAGCCCTGCTCCGCCCCCCTCCAAAACCAGGAGGAGTCCAGCGACATTAAAATCAAGCCGCACCATCAGAGCACAGCCTTTTTGCTTTGGCTGCTGCTCGGTGGGCTGCGAGAAACCAAGCCTCGACCTCGTGCCTGCCTAGCCGGAGAGGAGCATGGGAGCCCTGCTCCGCCCCCCTCCCAAACCAGCAGGAGTCCAGCGACATTAAAATCACTACAAGCACATACACTGCAACCAGACCGAGTCACAGCTGGTTCTACCCACAAACAAGCTCCTTTTCAAGGGACAACCCCAACAAGACTGCCTCACCAGACTCAAAGCTCCACGGAGCCAGACTTGATAGCCAAATCGGATAAGTATTACTGCTGCATTACTGTTCGACACTGTGTTTCCTTTCTAGCCCGTTGCATACTGTAACACGACACAGCACCCAGCCCATTCAATCACTTAACAGCGGCCTACATATCCTCATCTACAGTATACGTAAGATAAGAATAACTGAACTAGTAAACCCCTCAGCTGGCCCAAATACTGTGTTGGTTTGTATTCTGCAAATTTGCATGGTTTTGATACTGTTCTGAATTGTATTGGAACATTCTGTTAGATATTACACTGCACTGTTTGATTGTACTTTACTGTATTGCATTTTACTGTATCGCATTTTACTGTATTGCACCGGTCTCTACTATACGGCTCTCGACCAAACCATAGCCATCACGACAGGACGAGCCCTTCACAATGGCCTGGCCAAGCACAAACTGATGCACAGCACTATGCCTACTCTACCTGCTCACCACTAGGATTTGCATCGCAGACAATTCTAATGCTTCCCCCATCCCCATCCATGTCACAACATACCGATCAGCAAAACCCAAAATCCCTAACCACACTCTCCCTTATTCACAAGACCACCCTCACACCAATCCGCCCTCTATCCCCCCTCACCCACACAAACCAACTAAGCCCCACTCAAGAAAACCACAAACTCTAAAAAAACTGACATACACCCACTACTCCCCAATCAACTACCCCAACCAACAGATCTTACGTGGTTTTTACCTAAACATCAGATCAATGAGGAACAAATCGACTCTGATCAAAGATTGGCTGATCGAAACAAACCCCGACTTCGTCCTTCTTGCTGAAACCTGGTTGCTATCTGACAAAGACATCATCATTAAAGATTGTCTTCCCCCAGGATTCAAGATCCTCTCACTAGCCAGAACTTGGGGAAGAGGAGGAGTCCTGGCAATAATCTTCCAGGACCAACTAAACTGCACCACTCTCAACACAATATCTTCACCCAATGCAGAAATTCTAACCATCTCTCTAACATCAAAACCTCTGCCCTCCGCACTAACCATCACCCTATTCTACATCCCTCCCAAAAAATGGACCATGTCCAAAGAGGACTTTGCGGAAACGCTACTAACCAACTCTTTAACCAGTCCTTACAACCTACTATGTGGGGACATTAACATCCATCTTGAGCAAACTGACCAATCAGAAATCTCGGATTTCTGGTCACTGCTCACTCAACTAGGCTTCGACAAACACCCCCCTATCAAAACCCATCAAAGAGGTCATCAACTAGACCTAGTGACTCTCTCCACCAAGGAACAGATCAACCCACCTTCTACTGGAAAAAAGGCAACTGGTCAGACTCTTTATGGTCTGACCATCGTCTATGCAGCTTCACCATAGGATGCCAACTCAAACCCCCCAAAAATAGTAAAACTAGAATCACCAAAACCCACACCACCAGAGTAAAAATCGACTCTACGGAATTTTGGTCCCACTTCGAAATCAACACTAATCCAACTGAAGAAACAGAACAACTCATGAGCACCTGGATCAAAGATAGTACCAATACACTAAACGAGATAGCCCCTTTCAAAACCCGCAGAATTAGATCCACAAACAAAGAGGGCTGGTTCGATTCAGAACTGCTGCTAGTTAAGAAGGACCTCAGAAAAGCAGAAAGACTATGGCAAAAATCTGGAACCCTAGAACACAGATTGGCCTGGAGACAAAAATTAAAAAATTACAAAAACCTCACTAATGAAAAAAGGAAAAATTTCTACTCCCACAAAATCGGCAACACTAAAACCAACAGTAGTAACCTCTTCAAATTGGTCAATGACCTTTACAACATCGAGACCTTCACAAGCACACACGAAGAATCAACGCTAACTTCAAATTCACTTGCAGACTACTTTAACACCAAAATTCAAAAACTAAGGTCCACTCTACCCACCATACCCAACCCCCTCGAGCAGTTCCCAATTCTCCCGGTCCCGGATTTATCTAACCCTGACCCAGGAACTAAAACAGACCTAAGCTGGAAACAATTTAAAACAATCGACTGGCACACCTTTAATACCTATTACAACAAATACTCATACACCTTCTGCAAATTGGACACATGCCCTCCGAACATTATGAAAGATGCCCCGCTCCACTTCAAAGCAAATATGATGACATGGGTTACCTCCCTTCTATCCACAGGAAACTTCCCATCTGAGCAAGGTCATATCATGATTACCCCAATCATAAAAAATGTGAAAGAACCACTAGATTCCCCATCCAACTACAGACCGATCGCAAGCATCCCCTTATTCACCAAAATAGCAGAAGGGTTGGTAAAGGCGGAACTCGCAGCATATTGTGGCCATCAGTATTACCCAGAGCAGGGCTCTGTAGAAAACTTGATGGCTACAAACAATAATGCAATCGCGTGTGACCCGGCCTGGAGTCACCCTGCAGGACTGGAGTTTATAGTAGCAATGAAAAATTCACTCAAACACAAATAAAGTTCCAACAATTGTGGCTTGTCAGGATAAAGTTCTTTTTACTTAATTCCTTAAGGCAGGTAAGTACTTTTTCAGACTTTATAACCTCAGTCAGGTTTCCACACAGCCTTAATAACCAAAAACAAAAAAACCCCAAACTGCCAAAAGAGCAAAAGGCAGGAAAATAAAGCCGCTCACAATACAGTGCAACTTTCTTTCTGTGTTTCTTAAGTCCCACTTATCCCTGAGACCTCAGCTCAATACCGAGCTTACTCTGCCTGCTGAAAAGCAGGTATTTCACTTCATCAAAAAAAATACAGTTCAGCATTCAAGTTTTCCTTAATTTATAGTCCTTGCAGCAAATGAAGGATAGCCTCTGGCAATCAGAATATGGTTGCCAGGAAAAGGAGAGAGTCATAGGTTTTGCCAAAAACAAAGGCCTTCAGAAAAGGCTTTCAAATTCCCTCCCAGAATGGAAGCAAAACCTCTCCCCACTCTCTCTAAGCTTTCTCACAAAACCAGCATTCAAAAACAAAATACACAGCACACAAACAGGTCCAAAACACACTCACTGTTTGTGACTCAAAGTCAAGTTCAGCTGCATAGGTTCAGGCAAATTACACTCACAGCCAGCACAAGACTCTTGGAAGTCCATAGGTTCTTCAAACAGGTAAGACAAATCCTCTGGATGTTCAACCTCCATCGGTTCCATAGGTTGGGGCCTGTTGTCCCTGTTTGGCTCGGCAGGGTCCCTAGGGAGGCAAGGCCTAAACTTCCTCCCTAAGCGGCTTGCTGGTCTGAATGCCACTGCTGGCTTATCTACCTTAGGGGCGTGCCCTGCTCTAGGTGAGTCAGCAGTAGCCCAGGGTCCTCTAGAGCTCCCCTGGTGGTGAGTTGTACATAATTCACCTATCTCATCCCCAGATAAGTCAGGCTCCACCTGGTGGTCACTGACCCTGTTTCTCACAATAAATTCCTGAGAGATCCTGGAATCTTTCTTCCTGGGTTTTATTGTTACTTTATCTTTTACCTTAGCTGGGACCTTGACAGGCCTTGTGTCTGTTTGGTCACATACCCCCACCCTTAAATGAGACTTATCCTGGGAAGCCTGTGGCTGTGTAGTATTTTCTGGAATGCGAGACAGAGTATCGACATTAGTGTTTAGACGCCCTGGACGATGAACTACCGAAAATCTAAAGGTTTGTAACGCTAAGTACCACCTTGTAAGACGAGCGTTATTATATCTCATGGTACCTAACCACTTAAGTGCGGCATGGTCGGTAACCAAAGTGAATTGCCGCTCCCCTAGATAGTGGTCTAAAGTTTGCATTGCCCACTTTGCTGCTAAACACTCCAATTCTACTACAGCATAATTTTTTTCATTGGGGTGTAACTTCCTGCTTAGGTACAGAATTGGGTGTTCTACCCCCTTGTTTTCCTGGCTGAGTATGGCTCCCAAACCACAGCCCGAAGCATCCGTCTGAAGGATTAAAGGTCTGTTGTAGTCTATAGCAGCAAGGACCGGTTGACTACACAGGCTATCCTTCAGATCATGGAAATCCTCCACACTGTCGGCCCCCCATTGCAAAGTATCGGGTACCACTTTCCTCAGCATATTTGTAAGTGGAGTAGCCCTAGTGGCAAAATCGGGGATGAACCTTCTATAATACCCCATTAGGCCTAGAAATCCACGCAGCTGTTTCTTAGTGTTAGGTTGAGGATATTCTTGGATACATCTCACCTTATCGACTAAGGGTTTGATCTGGCCTCTACCCACTGTGTACCCCAAATATTTTACTTCTCTCTGACCCAGGAAACACTTCTTGGGGTTTACAGTAAACCCTGCCTTCCTTAGCGAATCTAATACAGCGGCAACATGCTCAAGATGTTGCGGCCATGTGGAGGAATATATAACAATATCATCAAGATACGCCTCTGCGTAAGCATGATGCCCTCTCAGTACCTCGTTCACTGCCCTTTGCAAGTAGCAGCTGCCCCATGCAATCCAAATGGCATGCGGGTAAACTGATACAACCCATAGGGAGTGCTAAAGGCCGTCTTAGGCTTAGCCCTATCAGTCAGGGGAATTTGCCAATATCCCTTGGTCAAATCAATGGTGGTAAGGTATTGAGCCTGGCCTAAACAATCCAATAACTCATCCACACGAGGCATTGGGAAGGCGTCAAACTGAGACACTTCGTTTACTTGTCGAAAATCTATACAGAAACGAGGGGTCCCATCAGCCTTTGGTACAATCACTATGGGGCTACTCCAGGGGCTCTGCGAGGGCTCGATGACCCCTAGCGCTAACATTTCTTGCACTAACTCATTAACCAGCCTTTTTTTTTCCTCTGACAGGCGATAGGGGCGAACTCTAACTATCCTGCCTGGACTGGTTATAATGTCGTGAGTTATTCCCCGAGTGCGCCCCGGAATGGATGAGAAAACATCAGAGAATCTATTAATGAGGGCCTGTACCTGCTGGGTTTGTGCAGTAGACAATTCCACCCCCACGTTTACCTTTTCTGCCTGCCCTAGGTCCGCTATCTGGGGACCTAACTCATCTTCTTGATACCTCTGTGCCACTAGAGCTAAGGTCTCTCTATCTTTCCAAGGTTTTAACAAATTCACATGATAGGTTTGCATGTGTTCTTTCTCGTCCTTAACTCTGTAATTTACGGGGCCTAATTTTTCTACAATCGTGGCAGGTCCTTTCCAATGCGCCAAAAATTTATGGGGATCTGAGGGCACAAGTATCAAGACCCTGTCTCCCACCATAAACTGACGCTCCTTGGCTTTTCGATCATAGTATACCTTTTGTTTTTTCTGGGCCCACTCAAGATTTTCTTTCCCCAATTTAGCAACTTTAGCCAGATTCTGCTTCAAACGGGACAGATAAGATATCACATCCATGCCCGTCTCTTCAGGAGGGTCCCAAACCTCCTTTACCACATCTAACAGACCCCTGGGAGCTCGTCCGTATAGCATCTCAAAGGGACTAACTCCCAAGGAGTCCTGTACCCTCTCGCGGGCAGCGAACAAAGCAAATGGGATAAAGAGGTCCCAATCCCTGATGTTATTTTCTAGCCCTTTTTTAAGTAAGTGTTTCAGGGACTGGTTAAACCGTTCGACCATTCCATTGGCCTGAGGGTGATAAGCCGACGTCCTAATATGCCTAACCCCCAGGTCTTTCCAGAACCCCTCCATCTCCTTAGACAGGAAGTTACTTCCCCGGTCAGATAATACCTCCCTCGGGAAGCCTATGGCGCAGAATAACCCCATTAGTTCTTTCATCAGCACCTTAGACGTCGTTTTCCATAGGGGAAAAGCCCATGGAAACCTGGTGGCAACGTCCATTACAACAAAAATAAAGTTGTACCCCCTAGGAGTCCTCTCTAGTGGCCCTACAATATCCATGGCTAGCCTCATGAGGGGTTCCTCCACTACCGGGATAGGAATCAGTGGAGCACGCTCTGGTTTACTTAGGGTCAACCTCTGACAGGTGGGACAGGTCTTACAGAATTCTTCTATCTCCTGTCTCCAACCTGGCCAGAAGAACCTGCGTTGCACCTGTATCTGTGTAGCCTGAACCCCTTTATGTCCCGCTAATGAGGAGTCATGGGCAGTCTGTAGAATAGCTCTCCTGAACCCCTTTGGAACCACCAACTGTTCCCTCTTTTCCCCCGAGTCCTTGGCACCCTTATCTTCCTTATAGAGAAGCCCCCTTATGACTCGCAATCCAGTCCGCCCTGATTGGAGTCCGGTGGCCTGATGCCATAATTCTTGTAAGGAAGGATCAGTTTTTTGTTCGTTACCAAACGTGGGAAAGGTACTAACAATCTCTTGAGGAAGGCTAGGAAACTCCTTCCTCTGTTCGGCCTGCCTAAGCCCTTGTGCTCTCTGTTGCTGTTGCCTCCTTCTTTGTGCCCTTGAGGCCCTTGCCTGCTTGTTAGTAGGCCTATCCACCACTCCCTCCTGAAAGGGGAATACATCTCCCAGCTCTGCCCCAGGAACTGCTGTAGGTAAACCCTGGGATCGAGTATTCACAAACCCCTGCTTGACACTCAGATATTCGTTTAACCCAGACCAGTCCTGCCCCAAAATCAGGTCATAAGGGGCCCCTGGGACCAAAGCAACTACTATTGAGTACACCCTATCCTGGTGCAAAATTGTAGTTGGTCTAAGCGAATAATGCACACTATCACCATGTATGCACTTAATTACTACCTTCCCAACATTGGAGGATTCTTTCTCCCCTGGGAACACCTTTTTCCAGAACCCTACAGACATCATAGACTGATCGGCCCCCATGTCGATCAGTGCTACCGTTTCCTGTCCGCCTACGGAGACTGTCGTAGTGCATGCGGTCCTTAGGCCTTGTCCGGGAATACCTATTTTGGTTTCCCTAGCATTACACTTGGTTCTCCGGCTGGACAAGTTTACCGCCCCACAAAAACTCTGTGTATGCCCTGTCTTCCCACAGCTATAACATTTCCTACCACCTTCCCGAGTGTTAGGCCTGGATACAGGAGCAGATGAATATTTGACAGGGGGTTTCCTACTCTCCTTCTTGCTTGGATCCCCGGGGTACTGCCTAGTTGTATGTCCCTGCCCTATGCCCGGGCCCCTTCCTAAGAATTCACTAGCATCAAAATAGGCTTCCTCAATTCCCAGGATTGGCCCTAGCGTCGTGGAACTAAGGGAATCAACAGGAGCATCTATGTGCGTTGACTCTCCCCAGTTAAAATGTGTCAGTGTGTTAAGTCCTACCGGAGCTGGATCTGGAACACTAGGTAAGGCTTGACTTGCAGGTAGTGCTGTAGACTGCTGTAGTATCTGAGCAAAACTTTTCGCTTGCTCTTGCATGGTCACCATTAACTGTCCATATTGCAGCATCATAGCATCCTGGCGAGATTGCCACCGCGCCTCGTTGGTCCTCAGAATGCCTTCGAGTTCCTCAGTCTGTCTCCGGTCCTCCTCGGCCAGCGCTGCCAACAACTGGGCTTGCTCCATAGTGTAGGCCTGAAAAGCAAACAAAAAGAAAAGGAACCCAAGTGTGGCCGCTTGGTAACCGTGTTCCTCCCTTTTCCCAGACCCCCCAGCCTAGGTACTCTTACCGATAGAACTGGTGAGTCTGTGCCTTTGGTGTTTAGGCCTCCTTGGCCTCCAGTCGTTCTCCGCACGGCTTGCCCCTCTGGAACACGGGTCCCGAACTGGAACTGACTCTGGAACTCCGGTCCACTGGAACTGGGTCCTGAACTGGAACTGACTCTGGAACTCCGGTCTGGTTCTCTCGGACTCCCGACTCCCATTGAGCTCCACGCAGTTCACCTCCAAAGGATATTCTGCAGTCTTTATCTTTGTTTCCGGCTTCCGGTTGGAAACTCCTCCTCCGAATAGGATTCAGGAAACTCCTCAGATAAAGTACTCAAAAAAAAACATATGCTTCTCCAAGCAAACAATTGGTTAATAGTCCAAGAATCACCATTCAAACATTCAGGATATGTCAGCTTCAAAAACAAAAATGGAGAAGCAAAAGAAATTCTTTTTTTTATTTTTTTTTTCAATTGCAGTTCCTGCCAGTGTCCTGCAGGAGGTGCTGAATCCCACTTCTGACACCAATTATGTGGCCATCAGTATTACCCAGAGCAGGGCTCTGTAGAAAACTTGATGGCTACAAACAATAATGCAATCGCGTGTGACCCGGCCTGGAGTCACCCTGCAGGACTGGAGTTTATAGTAGCAATGAAAAATTCACTCAAACACAAATAAAGTTCCAACAATTGTGGCTTGTCAGGATAAAGTTCTTTTTACTTAATTCCTTAAGGCAGGTAAGTACTTTTTCAGACTTTATAACCTCAGTCAGGTTTCCACACAGCCTTAATAACCAAAAACAAAAAAAACCCAAACTGCCAAAAGAGCAAAAGGCAGGAAAATAAAGCCGCTCACAATACAGTGCAACTTTCTTTCTGTGTTTCTTAAGTCCCACTTATCCCTGAGACCTCAGCTCAATACCGAGCTTACTCTGCCTGCTGAAAAGCAGGTATTTCACTTCATCAAAAAAAATACAGTTCAGCATTCAAGTTTTCCTTAATTTATAGTCCTTGCAGCAAATGAAGGAAAGCCTCTGGCAATCAGAATATGGTTGCCAGGAAAAGGAGAGAGTCATAGGTTTTGCCAAAAACAAAGGCCTTCAGAAAAGGCTTTCAAATTCCCTCCCAGAATGGAAGCAAAACCTCTCCCCACTCTCTCTAAGCTTTCTCACAAAACCAGCATTCAAAAACAAAATACACAGCACACAAACAGGTCCAAAACACACTCACTGTTTGTGACTCAAAGTCAAGTTCAGCTGCATAGGTTCAGGCAAATTACACTCACAGCCAGCACAAGACTCTTGGAAGTCCATAGGTTCTTCAAACAGGTAAGACAAATCCTCTGGCTGTTCAACCTCCATCGGTTCCATAGGTTGGGGCCTGTTGTCCCTGTTTGGCTCGGCAGGGTCCCTAGGGAGGCAAGGCCTAAACTTCCTCCCTAAGCGGCTTGCTGGTCTGAATGCCACTGCTGGCTTATCTACCTTAGGGGCGTGCCCTGCTCTAGGTGAGTCAGCAGTAGCCCAGGGTCCTCTAGAGCTCCCCTGGTGGTGAGTTGTACATAATTCACCTATCTCATCCCCAGATAAGTCAGGCTCCACCTGGTGGTCACTGACCCTGTTTCTCACAATAAATTCCTGAGAGATCCTGGAATCTTTCTTCCTGGGTTTTATTGTTACTTTATCTTTTACCTTAGCTGGGACCTTGACAGGCCTTGTGTCTGTTTGGTCACAATATCTAGAAAAATTCAACATCCTAAGTGACAATCAATAAGGTTTCCACGCAGATCACAGCACCGAAACCATCATAGCCTCCCTTCTTGATCACCTCCACTCGCTCTTCAGCAAAGGCTCAAGTGCCCTGATAATACAACTGGACCTGAGTAGTGCCTTTGACCTGGTCGATCACACTATTCTCCCAGAATGCCTGGCACACATCGGCATTTCTGATCAGGTCTTCAACTGGTTTCAGGGGTTCCTAAGAAATAGATCCTACAAGGTTTTCAAAAACAATGCGTTCTCATACAGCTGGGACAACACCTGTGGGGTCCCTCAGGGCTCCCCCCTGTCACCCACCCTGTTCAATATCTACCTGGCCTCCCTAGGTAACCTCCTACACAACCTCAAGCTCAAATTCTTTATATATGCAGATGATATCACAATAGCCATCCCTCTAACCAATTTCTCACAAGAACTACTTAACCACATCACAAATATTCTTAACCAGATTGAAACTTTGGATGTTCTCGTTCCGACTGAAACTCAATCCCGACAAAACAAAATTCTTCCTAGTCACCCCCAATGACAAAATCAAAAACACTACTATTCAATTGAAAGGAATTACTTTCCCTTTTGAACCCACCCTAAAAATTCTGGGAGTCACTCTGGACAAAAATTTATCCTTAGAAAACCACACTGACCACTTGGTCAAGAAAAGTTTCTCCGTACTATGGAAACTACGCACAATAAAAAAATACTTCGACGACACCACATTCTTCCATCCTCAGTATTCTTGACTACTGCAACATCATTTACCTTAACGCCACGAAGAAAACCACCAGGAGATTAAAAATAATCCAAAATACCGCCGTGCGTCTCATCTTCAGCCTAAAGAAATGGGAACATGTCACCCCCTTCTACCACCAACTACATTGGCTGCCATTCGATTCAAGAGTCCTTTTTAAATTCGCATGCCTCTGCTACAAATCGGTTAATGGCTCTACTCCAAGCTACATCAACACCCACTTTAACCTCTATCACATAAACAAGAAATCCCGTAGAACTCAACTGTTCACCTTCCCCTCGCTAAAACTCTGTCACTATAAAAGATTCATAGACAAAACCCTCGCCAACCAAGCAGCCAAGCTCAACACATGGCTGGCCCAAATGATACTCGAGGCCCCCTCCTACTTCAACTTCAGAAAATCTCTCAAAACTTACCTATTCAGCAAACAAGACCCCTAGCGGCCCCACCCGCTCACATTTCACCTCCCCCTTCCTCCCCCCCAGCTCTCAACCTCCATACAGCTCCTCTCCTCCCTTTCTTCAAAAACCTCCCTCCATCCTCTGTCAATTTCAGTTTTACTTGTTACTTAATTGTTTATTTGTTTGTAAATCTGCTTGAAAACGTAGATCCTATTCTAATTGATTTAAACCGCCTAGAACTCGCCGGGTATGGCGGTATATAAAAAATAAAATTATTATTATTATTATTATCATCTTTTATAGCCACAATTTTTACTTTCCTTTTTTTAGCTTTAAGATAATTAGTTAATACTCTTCTCGCTTTATTTGAGTTTCCATAATACAGAGCCTGCTGAGAAAACAACTCTTTCCTAGCCATTTTAGAGGAAATCTCATTGTATTTGTATTTAGCTTTTAAAAGGGCCTGTAAAGTACTTTGTTCCCATTTCAAGACCAGCTGTGACTCTAAAGGGTCCTTTTATCAAGTCGCACTAGCGGGGTTAGCATGTCGGACATTTCATCACGCGATAACCCCCGCGGCCAGCTAAAAAACTAATGCCTGCTCAATGCAGGCATTAGAGGCTAGCACGGCAGGTGGTTTAACGTGCGGTATTACGCGCGTTAAACCCCTTGATAAAAGGACCCCAAAGTCTTTAATAATTTGTTCCAAATTAGAGAGCTCTAAGTTAAGTTATTTCCTGACTTGAGCCAAATATGAGATAATTTGGCCTCTTATGGTAGCTTTAAAAGCATCCCAAAGTATTTCTAAAGAGATCTCCTCTGAGATATTAAGTTGAAAATATTCCTTCATTTTTATTTGTAACTCCACCATGATCTGACAAAATGATTGGATCAATAGTGGCTTTTGTAATCTGTTGTACAAATATGTCTGATACAAATACATAATCTATACATGAAAATTTCCAAGCATTATAATGAAGGATCCACCATATATCCTTCAATCCACAAGATTGAACCAGATTATCCAATCCTAATGATTTTAAAATCCTACAAGGTTTTTTATCCATCAATGGATCCATAACAGCCAGTGGTAGAATTAACTGCTGAAGATCCTTTAAAAATTCAATTTGATTTGAATTAGGGGCATAGATGTTAATGAGCGTCATCTTATGTTTACCCAGGCTCATACTTACCTGAGCCCATCTCCCTAAAGGATGAGCAGAGAGCAATTTAAATGTAGCCAAACATTTTTTATTGATTAAAATAGCCATTCCAGCCTTCTTACCCACCGCAGGAGTGGAAAAACAGTGTTTAACCGACCCTTTTGCCAGCTTACTTGATTCTAATGCATTTAAATGTTTTTCTTGAATGTAATATATATCTGCATCTTGTTGTTTCAAGAAATTAAGCGTTTTTCCTCTTAATTGGATGATTAAGGCCATTGACAATGAGTGAGAACAATTTCAGTCATGTCTATTCTAGCAAAGATGAGACCCTAAAATATAATCCAACCTGCTTAACCCTTGTTAGCATTATATAAACATTATACATTCTTATACCACTATAAATAGTGCCTCTCCCCTACCCCATATATAATACGAATGTTTAAAAGCATCCATTTAGTTTGGTAACTCAAAGACCCCCTCAGGCATTCTCTAAACTCTTTTTCAAAATTCAACATTGTATCCCTTAAAGATTACTACATGAATCAACTTCTCATATGACACTACCGATTAATAATTTATAATATATTTGAGATAATCTTTATAACTTATTAATTTATCCCAGAATAAATTATTGTTCTGAAAATCTTAAAACTATGGGGCTCATAATCGAAAGAGAAAAACATCCAAAAACCGGCCTAAGTCGGCACTTGGATGAACATTTCCCAAAAATGTCCAAGTATTGATAATAAAAACAGGTTTTAGTGGGGTGGGAAGTGGGCCAGCTTAGACTTAGTCATACAGCATGTATAACCGAAAGATATACAGCCCAGGATCAACGGAACTTGGACGCTGTGACTTAGACCATGTAAAACATGGTATAAGTCACAAAAACCCACCTAAAGTCACCAGATAAGCACTGCAAACACATAAAACAGACCCCCACACACTACTCCATTGATCACTGACCTCCCCACCCCCATAAAAATATTAATCACACCTTTAAAATTTAGCCTCCAGACCATCATCACCTGACCGCCTGGCATAGGAAAGCCTAGTTGTCCAGCACAGAGGCGGCTTAAGCCATCTTGGGGGTGGTTTAAGGACCCATGGAGAGGACCCATGGCCATAAGCCCCTGTAATCACTCCATTGATAATGAAACATGTTCACACCCCCAAAACCCTTTTTTATTGGCATATAAGTGGCTCCTACAGCCGTAAGGGCTATTGGGGTGATAGATAAGTAGGTCTAAGGGAGCCCTACTGGGTGTATTGGGGTATACCGCTAGTCACCTTCTCACAGTCTGAGAACTTCCCATTTATGCCCAATCTCTGCCTTCTGTTCTCCAGCCAATTTCCTATCCATCTTTGTATATCCCCCTCTATTCCATGGCTTTGTATTTTCCTGAGAAGTCTCTCATGTGGAACCTTGTCGAACGCTTTCTGGAAGTCCAAGTATATTATGTCCACTGGTTCCCCACTATCTATTTGTTTGTTCACAGTCTCAAAAAATTGAAGTAAATTCGTCAAACATGATTTCCCTTTTCTGAAGCCATGTTGACTGGCTCTCATCAGGTCATGTGTATCCAAGTGCCAGACTATGCTATCCTTAATCAGTGCTTCAACAATCTTTCCAGGGACAGACATAAGGCTCACCGGCCTTTAGTTGCCCGGTTCTCCTCTTGATCCTTTTTTGAAAATTGGCATGACCTTCACTATCTTCCAGTTGTCTGGTATCTGTCCAGTTCTAATTGACAGGTTGGCAAGTTTTTGCAATAATTCTCCGATTTCAACCTTCAGTTCTTTTAAGACTCTTGGGTGAATTCCATTTGGTCCAGGGGATTTGTCGCTTTTGAGGCTGTCCTCTGTTACTCCTTTGAATACTTTCACTGCTACTGGTATTGTTGTGGTGTCCTCCTTTGTAAAGCAGATGCAAAGAAGGAATTTTGTCTGTCGGCAATTTGTTTGTCTTCCTTGATGTACCCTTTTCTTCCTTGGTCGTCCAGTGGTCCTTCCGCTTCTTTTGCGGGGTTTTTCCCTCTTACATACCTAAAGAAAGGCTTGAAATTTTTGGCCTCTTGTGCTATTTTCTCCTCATAGTCCTTTTTGGCTTCCCTCACCACCTTGTGATTTTTTTCATGCATTTCCATTTTTTAAAAGAGTCCTTTTCTTTTATGGCTTCCTTCAACCCTCTAGTAAGCCATGCCGGTTCTCCTTTGCCTTTGATTTCCTTTCTTTGGAGATCCGCGTAATGTAGAGATTTTGTGCTTCCGTGATAGTATTTTTCATCAGGGACCATGCCTGATCTACCATTTTAACTTTGTCCATCTTATTTTTGAGCCGTCATTTCATCATGACTCTCATGCTATCGTATCTTTCCATTTTAAAGTTTAAGGTCGTGGTTAATGTTTTGGTACGTTTCCCTTTCCCGATGTCAAGTTTAAAGTTGATCATGTTGTGATCACTCGTCCCCATTGGGACCGTGACCTCTACTTCTTTTGTTGGTCCCATAAAGCCATTTAGGACCAAGTCCCTACTGTTTCTTTCACGGTATCCTTTTCTGATTCTGCGTTGTCTCCCTTATTTGCTTTGTGGTCGTCCCCTCCTGTGTCTGAGTAATTGTTCGTAGTTCTTTCTTCGGGGCATCTTGTTGTCCGGGCCATCGACTGGTGGTCGACTGTCCTTTAGTTTAAAGCCTTCTCGATGGCCCTTTTCATGTTGCCTGCCAATACTCTTGCTCCTTCCTTGTTGAGGTGTAGTCCGTCCTTCCTGTAGTACTTGCTTTTTCCCCAGAACGCCAGCCAGTTGCGCATGAAGTCAAAGCTTTCCTCTTCACACCATCATCTCATCCAGGCATTGACCACTTGCAATTCCCTTTATAGATTTCCATCCGCTCTTGGTACCGGGAAGATCACTGAGAAAGCCACCTTCACCTCCCTGATCTTCAGTTTTCTTCCGAGTGAGCGGAACTGGCCCTTCATCTCTTCCCTGTCATACTTCCATCCGGTCACATCGTTGGTTCCCATGTGGATAAGCACAGCAGTGTCCTCTCCCCCTGCACTGTCTATGATCCTGGAGATCCTGTTGGCCACACCCTTCACTCTTGCTCCAGGCAGGCAGATGATGATTCTATCCTCTTTCCCTCCTGCGGAGTGGCTGTCCACATGACATATAATGGAGTCTCCTATGATGATCCCCATCTTCTTTATTCGGGGATTCCTTGGGAGTCATAAATCCACATCCTTGGTGTATGGCCAATCTTCTCCCTCCTGCGATACTCTTGAAGCTGGATTCAGCTCTTTGTGTGGGGATGTCTTTATGCGTTGTCACCCAGTCGGGCCCGCGAGAACACTGCGGCGTTCACCAAGGGGTGACAGCACAATCCTGGCATGGCTCCTAATGAGGGAAGAGCCTACATAGTAGTTCAGTTCACTGGTGTATTAACTAAATCAATATCAGATACACCGCATATGGCCAACAGTTTTAATTCAAAATAAAAAAAAACCCAAAGCAACAAAGCTGACTTTCTGTCTCAGCACAAAAATAGCAAAAGATAATACTTCTGCCCAGGTTCTTGGAAGCTCAATTAGCCAAAAGGAATCAACACAAAAAATTATCCTATCCCAGGTAAGTATTGCTAAGTCCTCAGTTCAGCACAGTCTTTAACTATTTATTCAGAGAATGCCAAACTCACAGTCCTCAGTTCATTATACTCCAAGGATTCCTGGATTTAACTTATCTTAGTTCCGGTCTTTACCTGGTCCTTGGGGTTTTTGAACAAGCAAAACAAAATTCCAGCACTGTACAGCACTCCAGTCCTGGTGTTCCAGGAACAGGATTGCCGGGTTCACTCTCACAAAAAGCTTTTCACAAGCACCCCACTAAATTACCCAACCCGAGGTCTTCTGTGAACCCAACCCCAATCCTGTAAATTCTCAGTCTTGCTCCAGTACTCACACCAGCTACACACCAGCTTCTCACAAAGCTCTCCCCAGCTGGTATGGAGTAGCTCAATTAGTGCTAAGCACCAGTTCAGTACTTCTTCCAGCCCAGCTGCTGTGCAACAAAAAAACAGTTTTGAAACACATTCCTGGTAATCAAAAATAGTCCCAACAAAAACTGTTTAAGGAATCTTCCAAAAGCAAAATAATAATTCATGAGCAGGAAACTGCCACACTCACATCCATGGGTTCCAGGGATTCCACTCCAGGCATTGCCAACTCTGTTCCTCTGGAACCTCTTGCTCTGCCATGCCCTGTGTTACAGGACTTTCCCAGTCCATGGGTTCTGGTTTAGGTGCTTGCCCTTGCCAGGCCAGAAGGATCCTTTCTGCCAGCCCTTCCTGAGCTGACCCTCTCAGACTCTTTGAGAACTGCTTTAAGAGAGAAGAGCTACTCCCAGTCTTACGTGGCTGAGGTACTGGTTTGGAGGCTCTCTGGCTCCTTCTCAGCTCAGTGGTAAAATTACACTCTGAGAGCTGATTGTATCTCCTAAGGGAGCTTGTTTTCCTTACCGGCTTTGGCTTGGGAAAGGGAACTAAGTTTGCATTACATTCATTCTCCTCAGAATAGGCAGCAATGTTCTTCACCATCGTTGAGGCTCTTCCTGCTTCGGGATTCCTGGTTAGGGGAGTCGGATTAACCCCTATCCTACCCTTGACCGGGTCATCCTTGGGGATGAAAATGTCACAGCGTTCTCTCTCCTTCCCCTAGTGTGCGGTCATCCCCTATCTCAGCTTCAGTCTCTTCTGAATTTGTAGGAGTGTCTTCTCTCCTCTCATCTAGGCCATTTTCCTGGGTTTCTCTTTCCAGCCCTGGGATCTCCACATGTTGCTGATGAGCTTCCTTGATGAATCTTTCTAGCTCCTTGACCTCTTCGTGTACACTGAACTCCACTAGAAGCTTCTCCTGTTCGCGGATTCTATTTTCAAAGGTGAGGAGTTCTTTTAGTTCCATCACTGTCTCCTCTAGTAGCCGGACTTGCCCTTTCAAGCTATCCATCTCCATGCACCAACTGCAAATGTATTCCCGAATCCCCAAAGGGAGGTAGTCATACATATTGCAGCCGGTACAGAAGACTGGAAAGCTCATCTTCTGACTTCCGCCCTTTCAAGCTATCCAGCTCCATGGACCAACTGCAAATGTATTCCCGAATCCCAAAGGGAGGTAGTCATACATATTGCAGCGGTACAGAAGACTGGAAAGCTCATCTTCTGACTTCCTTAGGCTTCCATTTCTTGCTTCACTTCTGAGTTGTCAGTGATTTGTTATGAACCTTCTGTGTCTGTCGACTGGGTGTTTTCTGACTACCTGCCTGCTGTCTTCCTGGTTGTTGTGAGTATGCTGGTGTTGCTGTGTTGGTACCTGTAAGTTCTTGTTTCCCCTCTAGGTGTGTGGTATGTGAGATTGTGTGCCCTGCTGTACAGCTAGCTAAAAAACTAGGACTTGTATTTGTATGTGTCTGTGTATGGCCGTTTGGAGGAGGATGGGCAGGGGAGGGCTTCAATGGCTGGGAGGGTGTAGATGGGCTGGAGTAAGTCTTAACAGAGATTTCGGCAGTTGGAACCCAAGCACAGTACCGGGTAAAGCTTTGGATTCTTGCCCAGAAATAGCTAAGCAGAAAAAAAAAATTTAAATTGAATCAGGTTGGGCAGACTGGATGGACCATTCGGGTCTTTATCTGCCGTCATCTACTATGTTACTATGTTACTATGTTACTATGTTTGTTCTAAGTCACTCTGCTGGGCAACCAAGTTTCTCTGCTCCTTCTTTAGGCTCCTTCTCAAAGGAGTTCTGGTGTTCTGTGTTCTCTTGTGGTGTTTTGTGTTGGTTGGTGTCCTGCTGTTGTTACTTATGTATGTGCCCTCTGTGTCTGCTTTGTATTTGTTTTTATGTACTTGCTTGGCTATTTAGCTGTGTTATTTGCTGGCTTCCTTACCTTGATTGCCCTTCGTTGGAGTCCTTTGGTGTTGTGACTCTGCCCTTCTTGAGGCCCTTCGCAAAGGCGCTCTCGCTAAGGCGAGCACCTTTGCCACTCGCCTTCACTGTGTGCTGAATGGCTGCGCGCCGTTGGCACCTCCTCTCTTTGGGGGGAGTTTGGGCGGTGACTACCGACGCGGTGGGGATGGGCGGAGCTAACTCTCACTGCTGCCCCTAGCTTCTCTGCTCCTTGTTAGTGGTTTTTGCTTTTTTTCTACCCTTCTTTCCTCCTCACTTGTCTTCTCCTTCTCCCTGCTCCTCTCTGAGCTCCCTGCCAATGCTGGGCACCGCATGTGCCATTGGCTCCTCCCCTTTTATGGGGGAGTTCAGGCAGTGACTACCGATGTGGTGGGGTTGGGCGGAGCTAACTCTCACCGCTGCCCCTAGCTTCCTGCTCCTTCCTGCCTGTTCTCTCTGCTCCCTGTTAGTGGTTTTTGCTTTTTTCTACCCTTCTTTCCTCCTCACTTGTCTTCTCCTTTTCCCTGCTCCTCTCTGAGCTCCATGCCGATGCTGTGCACCGTGTGTGCCATTGGCTCCTCCCCTTTTATGGGGGAGTTTGGGCAGTGACTACCGATGTGGTGGGGTTGGGCGGAGCTAACTCTCACCGCTGCCCCTAGCTTCCTGCTCCTTCCTGCCTGTTCTCTCTGCTCCCTGTTAGTGGTTTTTGCTTTTTTCTACCCTTCTTTCCTCCTCACTTGTCTTCTCCTTTTCCCTGCTCCTCGCTGAGCTCCCTGTCAATGCTGGGCACTGCGTGTGCTGCATGGGCTGCATCTGTTGAGAAATATACTCCTTTAACTTTGCTGTGTCAACAAATTGCACAGTATGATTTTCATGTGTAATTCTCATTATGGCTGGATATAAAAGACCATATTTTGCCCCAATCTGTTGTAAATCAGGTCTTAGCATCAAAAATTATTTTCTTAAGTTAGCCATTTTCCTAGCAAAGTTTGGAACAAAAATTAATTTTGATTCTTTATATTTCAAATTTCTATTCTCCTCTGCCAGATGCAAAATTTCTAGAGCTTGCTGAAACTTAAATACACTGGGTTCAAAATTACTATTAGATCTTTTTAATGTAATTCTGTGCGTTCTTTCAATCTCAAAAGGGGCTTTAAAAGATATTGGAAGCAATTTGGGAATGAAATCTTGCAAAAATGATACAGCATCTTTACCTTCCACTCCCTCTGAAAGGCCAAGGACATGTACATTATTCCTACATGACCGATTCTCATAATTTTCCAGCTGATTTTCCAATTCTTGTAAACTTTTACAATCTTTCCAGCACTGTGCTTGACCCTCCTCTATTTTAACAACTTGAGTTTCCAGCTGCTCCATTCTGTTGGTTAGCCACTTCCATTTGCATTGCTAAGTTGGAAACTTCTCTTACTGCTGTCAGCTGTTCTGTATTACTTTTAAAATTAATTTAATAGTCTTTAGTTCTATTAAATCCAGTGTTTCAGTATCAGCAGCAGGCAATGGAATCTTAGAGGGAGTCATTGGATCAGGCTTCAAACATTTTCCCTATCCACCAGATGTAAAAGCTGCCTCCAATTTGGTTTGCTTAGTACAAGCCATCATCTGTTATTAGGATATACCAGCGTTTTGAAGAAAAATAAACTTTAAAACTGAAAAATCAGTAAAAACATCAGACCGTGTCTGAATTCAAGAAAGCCTTGGATAGGCACATGGGATCTTAGAGAGAGGAAGAGATAATGGTTACTGAGGATGGGCAGACTGGATGGGCCATTTGACCTTTATCTGCCATCATGTTTCTATGTTTTACGTAAAACAGACAACAAATTGTCCAGTTACAATCTGAAAATTATTCATAAGACTTTGAATTTTATCCACACATGGATTGGTAGATCCCTGTGGATTGGGTTGATATGATCAGATTTCATAGCATGAACAGTTAGACATGCAGCATCATTTTGATCCAGTTGCTTAGATTGCAATACAGTATACACTGTGATAATCCTAAGTAGAGTGAGTTACAGTAATCAAAAGGATTTGGTGATTAATAGTGTCAAAAGCTGCATTACTTTGAATATCAGATGGACAGCTGTTTGACTCCTGTGTACAATACTTCCACTTCTAACTCTAACTACATTCTTTCTTTCTCACAGTCTTTGTGGGGTGGGCAGGAGTCAAAGACTACTGAAGGAGTGTGTGTGTTTGGGGGGGAACATGCTTTCACCCCTCCAGTGGTCATCTAGTTAGTTCGGATGCCTTTTTGTCCCTTATTTGTTATTTAAACAGGTCTTGCTACAGACATCTAGACTGTGCCCTGGCAGAAATATTTCTAAATCATAAGCCTGCCCTAGGCCTAGCCAGACCATGCTTCCAACATGTCCCCCTCAAGATTTAAACTCACTGCAGATAAAAGCATGGAAATCTGTTTAGAAAAGAGGCTTCAAAAATAGAATCTCTCTGATCTATGGGTAGCAGTATATCTGGAACACATCATAGAATTGATATGAGTCCTCAGCTAGAAAGTTTTCAATAATAATAGCCACTGGGCGAGGTGAATTGCACTTGAAATTTACAATCTTAGACTGACCTATCAAAATATTTAATATTATAGAAATGATTTTGTTTGTAATCCTGAAATGCTCTGTAAGGTGGAGCCCCAGTGTGATATTGGTAAGAGCTCCGAGCTGTTGTTAATTTCCTCTACCGCCAACTGAAAGGCGAAGAAGTTATAGGTATTTTCTAGAAAATAACTTTAATAACATGAAGAGAATAATTTTATTAGAATAGATGACCTAGAAATATTTGCAAAAAAAATATTTTTCTCTTGTTCTTTCTTTTCTATTTTGAATGGAGTTCTTTTCAAAATAGTAAACCACTTTGATCCTTTTTTGGCTATATACTCGAGGCTCATAATTAAAACAAAAAAAAACATTTAAAGTGGACTAAATCAGTATCAGATCATCCAAGTATCGATAGTCAAAACTGGTTTTAGATGTATCTAAAACCAGTTTAGGCCTTTCCCCTGCCTGTAAATGCATAGAGCAAAAAGAGTCATTCTGTAGCCACCGTGCCTGAACTAGGTGAATAGCACCCTCGGTGAACCACAGGTAAATTGCGCTGGCATGCTGCTCGATAAGGAGACAGTCCCCACAGACAAAATATCAAATAAAACAGTCAAGTGGAAACCAGGTAATCAAAATCCTATCCAGGGTTCTTCATTTCTCCACAAATCAGAATGGCAAACAAGAAACAAAAAGGCAAAATTCAAAATAAAAATCTGATCAGCGAATCAGGATATACAAAGTCCTTGTGCTATAGCAAGTGCAGCAGAGCTTCCTGCAGCTAGGCCTTACTTTGAAGAGAGGGTTAAGTTCACTTAGCACAGGGTAATAACCTTCACTGCATTACTTCCACAAAACACACAAATTCAAAAAAAGAAAAGTTCAGGAGGCCCTCAGCTCTCTGCTCCTGAGCTGGTGCAGGAGAACTGCCAAGTTTGTCTTCCAATATCATGCAATATTCAAATATTTCCACCCGAGGTCTTCACAAATTTCTCCCTCAGAAAACAGTTCTCAGTTCCTGTATGTTACTGCATTCAAACCAAAAGCAATGCAGTTTTTTAAAAAACCCAAACATTTCTCTAGTGGAACAAACTGTGAAAGCAATCGCAACAGTCCTTTATAACATTCCGGCTAAAGAGCCCTGCCTTGAGTTGGGCCTTGAGTTGGGCCTCAGCAGTGTTTTGAGCCCATGTAGCAAAAAGGAAAACGAAACAAAAACTCTTTCAAATTAGTCACTGGCAATTCAAGCTCTGGTAATTGTTCATACAAAAACCCAAAACATCATTCACAAACAAAACTGCAGAGCAGAGGTATGCTTTGGAAACTTTCACATGAAACAAACACAGTTTTAGAGCTCAGTGGGCCTTACAAGCAACTCCTATTTCCATTTCTTCCTCTAGAGGCATGGCTTCAGCTCCCTGGTCTGGAGCTAAATGATCTACTTCCATGGGTTTCAGGCTATTCAATTGCTCTGGTCTAGCTGGCTGCTGAGCCCAGGAGAGGGACCTTTTCCCCTCCTTGGCCTCTCTGATTCTGAAGGGAAAGCAGCTGGCTTTTCAGGGGAAAAGCTGCGCCCTGCTCTCAGTATGCCTGTGCTGCTCTGAGGCTCTCTTGGGCTCTCCCTGTGGATGGTCGCGTAAATGCAGGGTTTTCTCACAGGGGCATTTTGCCTAACCTAATATTCACAGGTTTGGAGATAAACCTTGCAGAGCTGGGCTGAGTTTCCATCTCCTCAGCTTCTGAATGGTCAGAAAGAAACTCATCTTCAGTCAGATCCTCCCTAGTGTAAACAGGGAACCTAGGCTGCTGGGCTTTGCGGGGCTTGGGAACACCTCTCCTGGGGTTTCTAGCTGGGACCAGAGTATGGCACGTCAGGCAAAGAGTATGACTGGTCACAGTTTTTAGAGGAGGGGAAAGGATGGGAGGTGGGCCGACCTAGACATAGTCGTACAACAGGTATAACCAAAAGTTTAAATAGGTTGCCTAGTCGGCACTTATACCTGTTTTGACTTAAACAAAGTCAAAACATGTAAGAGGCCACTGAGCAGATCACGGCTGCCACGATCAGCTCAGTGACCCCGGCAACCTGCCCACCCACCACCACAACGATTGTGGCAGGAGAGATGCCTCATCTCCCTTATTGAAATAACGATCTCCTGAAGTGCCGCCAACCACGACACTTCGACATGAGGATTGCGGCATCATGACAGGTGAGATGAGGCATCTTTCCTGCCGTGATCCTCACCCCAGTGTCACGGTTCCCGGCATTTTAGATCGCTATTGATGCAGGAAAGATACCCAATCTCTCCTGCCGCGATCCATACCCCCACACCGAACAGATCCGGGTAGGAGGGAGCCCAACCTCTCCTGCCCCAATGAACCCACAACTCCTATGTGAAACAGGCAGGAGGGAGCACAACCCCTCCTATCCTGGTGACCCCCTACTCTCACTAAGATATGGGCAGTAGGGATCCCAGGCCCTCCAGTCCATGATACACCCCCATGATGCCCCATCCAAACCCCCAATTGGCCCCCTGAACCCCCACAACAGCTGACCCTGCGACACCCATTCCCAACACCCCCTTACCTAAAATAAGTTGGCTAGATGGAAAGGTCCCAAGCCCTTCCACCTGGCAGGCCTGCCATCTGCCAAATGGGGGGCCTTAGGGACTGATTGGCCCAGTTGCCTTAGGCCCCTCCTGTGGACCGGGTCTTAGGAACATGGGCTGGGTTGGCCCCATGTGCCTAAGGCCCCACCCACAGGAGAGGCCTAAGGCAACTGGGCCAATTCTGGTTGGCACAGGCACCTAAGGCCCCTCCTGTGGGTGAGGCCTTAGGCGCCTTGCCAAATTAGGCCCTAAGGCATGCCATTTGGCAGATGGTGGGCCTGCTGGGTGGATGGGCATTGAACCCGTCCATCCATCCAATGTTTTTAACGTATGAGGGGTTGTCAGACATGGGGGGGTCGGCAGGTGAGGGTCTTGGGATTCAGGGGGGGGGCAAAGTAGGGGTTGGGGCAATCGGGGTTACATCGAGGGCAGGATGGCCTGGGCTCCCTCCTGCCTTTATCTTACTGGGTGTCGGAAGGTAGGGTGTTGAGGGGGTTGTGGTTTTGCCAGGGCAGGAGGGCTTGGGCTCCCTCCTGCCCCTCTCATTGCTAGGGAGTGGATCACGGCAGGAGAGATGGCTCATCTCTCCTGCCACAATGGTGATTGCCCACCCCCCAAATCACAGCACTTCGGAGTGAGGATCACTGCAGGGGAGGTGCCATGGTTCGGGGAGGTGAGCAATTGCAATTGCATCAGGAGAGATGAGCCATCTAATTTCAAGTTTCAAGTTTATTAAATTATTTGATTAAACGCTTTTCCAAATACAAAGCGTTTTATATAAAATAAAATCAGAATTTAAAGAAAACACACTTATACATAATATATTACTAAACGAACAAGGGTTACATCCTTTAAAAAGAGAAAAAATAGAAACAATGTGAAAGCGGGGAAGAAATACAATATTTGTGAAAAGATAACATAAAAGGGAGACACATTAGGGAGATAAGGGGAAATGAGATACCAAATGAGGTCATGGTGATGAATTTTAGTAGTCTATATTAATGGAGGAGAAAATAATTGATATTATTATAAAAAAGAATTAACAGTTAAAGGCTTCTTTAAAAAGAAGACACTTTAAGTTCTTTTTGAATATTTGCAAATCTTGTTCTAATCTTAAGTACAAAGGGAGAGTGTTCCATATCATTGGGGCAGTAACAGAGAAGATTGAAGCACGGTGGGTTCCGATAATTTTTAATGAGGGAACATTTAGAGTAGACTGAGAAGATGATCTGAGGACTCTGGACGAACTGTATGGAATCAGGAGCCTATCTATGAATGCAGGTGTATTAGTTTTTAATGTCTTAAAGACTAGGAGGGCTATTTTGTAAGTAATCCTATATGATATAGGCAGCCAGTGAGCATTTTGTAATAGGGGTGAGACATGATTAAACTTTTTTGAACCTGAAATAATCTTTATTGCAGTATTTTGAATGAGTTGAAGACGTCTTATATCCTTTTGGTAAGCCCCTTTTAATAAGGAGTTACAATAATCTAATTTTGAGATAACTAAAGAATGAATTAAAGTATTAAGAGAAAATGAATCGAGGAAGGGGGAAAGTGAACAGATCATTCTTAATCTGTAAAAACAGTTTTTAACCAGTGCACTGATGTGTGCTCGGAAAGTGAGGTTGTTGTCTATTATGACTCCCAAAATTTTTGTGTTGATAGTATGGTTGAGGGGTTTATTGTCAATTATAATTGGACTTATAAGTTGAACTCCTTCTTTTCCTGAGAAAAGCACAGTGGTGGTTTTGTTGATACTTAAGGATAATTGATTGTTATTTAACCACTCATGAATTTTGGCCAACTTATGATTAATTTCGGATATGTCCAGTAAACTATTGGGATCAATGGTGTGCAAAAGTTGAAAATCATCTGCATAGGCATATACTGTGAAGCCTATGGATTGACAGAGTGTTAAGAGTGGGGCCAAGTAAATATTAAACAATAAAGGGGAAAGTATGGACCCTTGTGGTATTCCATAATTATTTTGATAAGGCTTTGAAAAAGAATTGTTGAAGAACACAGTAGAAGATCTATCTGTAAAGTAAGATCGAAACCAATCTAATACTTGATCTTTAAGGCCTATAGAAGAAAGGCGGTGGAGTAATAAACAGTGATCAATAGTGTCAAATGCAGCAGCTAAATCAAGAGAAATGAGAATAACCGATTTATGTTGGTCCAGAAAATAGTGAATAGTTGTAACAAGACCTATTAATGAATGTTCAGTTGAATGATTTTTGCGAAATCCGGATTGATTGGGATGTAAAACCTGAGTTTTGTCAATGAAATCTGATAATTGCTGGAATACTACTTTTTCAGTAATTTTGGCTAAAAATGGAAGACTAGATATAGGACGATAATTAGAGCAATCAAAAGAACTAGATTTAATATCCTTAATGATAGGAAGAAGAACAGAATGCTTCCAATCTGCTGGGATTGTTGAAGTGGACAGACTAGTATGAATAATTTGGAGAATAACTGGACCGAATACAGAGAAATAGCGTTTAAGAAGAAAAGGTGGAAAAGTTTCAAATTTTGAACCTTTAAGCTTTAAACCTTGAAATAGCTGTTTTAATTCAGTTAGAGATGGAAGGGTAAACTTTGAACAAGTAGCATGTAGTGACATAGTTTTTAATTTTTGGTCTTCATCTAAATTATCCGTAAATTCATTGGAAAAGGATTGGCTAGCGTTTTTAGTTAAGTTTGCTCTAATTGATGTTATTTTAATGTGGAAGAAATTAGCTAAACTGTTTGCAGAAGGAGTATCATATGGGGAAATAATTGGTTTATGTTTGAAAATTGTTAATTGTTTTAACATTTTGAAAAGTGCTGAGGAGTTCTTGGTCATAGAGATTTTTTGAATGTAATACTTTTTCTTTGTTTGATTGATCATTTGACGGTAGAGATGTGATTGTTGTTTATAATTATCTAGGTTGTTTTGAGTCGGTTTGTTGCGCCATTTACGTTCGATTGAGCGTAACTGTCACTTTTGTAAGGCAAGGGAAGAATTATACCAGGGATTTTTCTGCTTTTTAGGAGAGATAGTTAGAAATTTTATTGGAGCTATTTTATCTAAAAGAGATTGACAAGTATTATTCCAAATAAGAAGTTGGTCATTTGATGATAAAGATTTGAATTTGTCTAAATCTAGTAAAGGTGAAGTGATTAGGGAGTCATCAATATTTTGAAAATCTCTTACCTTGATAACTTTAGGTAATTGTGGTGAATCTTGAAAATGAAGTAGTTCTAACACTGTTTGAATAAGGCTATGGTCCGACCATGGAACTTTAAGGTTTTCAGGTTCCGAAAAATTAGGAAGTAGTTCCTCTGGGGCAAAAATCATATCTAAAGTATGACCTTTTATGTGAGTTATACCTGTATTTAATGGTTTAAGGTTAAGATCGTTTGTATGGAGAAGAAAATCTAAAGTATATGGGTTAGATTTATCGTCGAAATGGAGATTAAAGTCCCCAAGAAGAATAGGAAATGTAGATGTAGTGACAAAGTTTGAGACAATTGATAATAGCTGAAAGAAGGTAGACTGATTAATTGGAGGTGGGTTATATAGTAAAAGTAAATTAATATTGGGGTTTGTTTTAATTTTTAATTGAATGTATTCTATTGTATCTATGGCTTGAGTAAGTTCTACTACTAATGATAAATGAGATCTGTAAATGACAGCAAGCCCGCCACCCTTTTTGCCTATGCGATGACTAAAACAGAAGTTGAAGTTGGGGGGGGGGGTAGCATAAGAAAGATAAGCTTCTTCACCTTCTGTAAGCCAGGTTTCTACAATGCAGAGAAGATCAATATGTTGGTGGGTTAAGAGATCTTTAATTATATGATGTTTAGAACATAGTGATCTAACGTTAATTAAGCCTATTTTTAAAGAACTTGAAAAAGGGGGAATGATTCTTATGGGTAAAATTGAACTGGGCAACTGGGAAGAATTATCAGGAGTAAGGTTTACCAAGTTAGTAGGATTAAGAGTAGACAAGGAGTCTGTATGTGAAAATCTACGACCCCAGTGAACAGGAATATTAAATAGGTTAAGATCCATTGACGAATGATTGGTAAGTGAACAGACTAATATGAAGTAAATATAAAATTTAGAATGAAATCTATTAAACATGAATTGTGAATTTAAATTAAAGTAAAAGTGTTCTAATAGTAGAGGGATGAAAATGTTAAATAAATAGTGAAGTTGGCCGCAAAGTAGCACACAAAGGAGCGCAACAAGGAGCAGGACCTGCTCCTTATTCGTGCGCCGCAAGAGGAGGGGAATTTAACTGCATGTACCAGCTGGTATGGAGGCGTGCCGGCGGGCCGCCGCTTTGCGGTGGCGATTCAATATGGAGGGGAGAGACTAGGAGATTGAAACACAACAGAAGTAAACGTTAATCAAATGAATAAAATAAAATCAGGTAGATAACTATCCTACTTAGTAAACAGTAAACGTTATCAGAATCTTTAAAAAGAAACAAACATAATAAAACCAAGAACAACTAAAACAAATAAAAGAATAAAATTACATATAAAATGTTAAATAACCGGTAAACTAAAGCAAACTAAAGTAAACTAAAGCAAACTAAAGCAAAGACTTACATACAAACCAGAAAGTAAATGTTTAAACTTTTCTTTACAGCTGATAATCAGGCCGTGAATGAACTAAAATTGTTACGGTACAGTGCTTAAAGCCTTTGTGATTTAAGAATCAACCTAAAGTCCTATTACAGGATAGGCGTGCGCCGCAAGAGGAGGGGAATTTAACTGCATGTACCAGCTGGTATGGAGGCGTGTCCGCGATTCAATATGGAGGGGAGAGAATACAAACCAGAAAGTAAATGTTTAAACTTTTCTTTACAGCTGATAATCAGGCCGTGAATGAACTAAAATTGTTACGGTACAGTGCTTAAAGCCTTTGTGATTTAAGAATCAACCTAAAGTCCTATTACAGGATAGGCGTGCGCCGCAAGAGGAGGGGAATCTAACTGCATGTACCAGCTGGTATGGAGGCGTGTCCGGAGGCCCGCCGCTTCGCGGCGGCGATTAAATATGTTATTTTATTTCTTATATACCGCTAAATCCGTTAAGAGGGGAGAGACAGCTGGTATGGAGGCGTGTCCGCGATTCAATATGGAGGGGAGAGAATACAAACCAGAAAGTAAATGTTTAAACTTTTCTTTACAGCTGATAATCAGGCCGTGAATGAACTAAAATTGTTACGGTACAGTGCTTAAAGCCTTTGTGATTTAAGAATCAACCTAAAGTCCTATTACAGGATCTCTCCTGCTGCATTCATTGCAGCAGCTGTGACTCAGTTCTGTGGCCCCTTTTTCAGCACTTATATCTGTTTTGACTTGGTCTAAGTCAAAATGTATAAATGCCGACTAGGCAACCTGCCTAAACCTTTGGGTATACCTGCTGTATGGCTATGTCTAGGTTGGCCCACTTCCTGCCACCTCCCACCCTTTCCCTGCCTCTAAAAATACCTCTTTTCACTCTATGCATTTAGAGATACGTCTAAAACCAGCTTGGGTTATGGGTACTTGAATGATCATGCTTTATGATCGTCCAAGTACCCATTTAGGCCACTTTCTAGACATTTTTTTATTTTGATTATGAGCCCCTTATTGTATGGCTGGTAAGAATCCACCTGCTATAGTTTCTCATCCGTTTAGGTACTAATCGATGGGCAAAAATATTCACCAACTTTGAATGGAGACATTGAACCTTGAAATGTAATTTAAACTCTAGAATAACTCATGAGACTCCTTTTAAAAACTGTGATAGCAGGTTCTACTGCAGGGAACCACGCTGAATGGCGCGCACTGCTCCTGACATTTGTTGAGTTCCTATAAATGTCACAAGCTGCACGGGCCATTCAGCGTGGCTCTCTGCGCTAGAAACTACTATCACAGTTTCATAAAAGAGGGGGATAGAATTGAGAAAGGAAAATGTAACAATCTAAGAAAGTATGAATGCAAAGATTCCTCATCAAGGTTCAAGCTACATCAGTCAAATGAAACTCATAAGTGTGTTTCAGATAGGAGGAAACATAAGAACATAAGAATTACAACCAGAATGAGAGAAGTCATACTGCCGTTGTATCGGGCAATGGTGCGCCCGCACCTGGAGTACTGTGTTCAGTATTGGTCACCGTACCTTAAGAAGGATATGGCAATACTTGAGAGGGTCCAGAGGAGAGCGACACGAATGATTAAGGGCATGGAAAACCTTTCATACACTGAAAGATTGGAGAGACTGGGACTCTTCTCCCTGAAAAAGCGGAGACTCAGAGAGACATGATAGAGACCTACAAGATCATGAAGGGCATAGAGAGGGTTGAGAGGGACAGATTCTTCAAACTTTCAAAACATAAAAGAACAAGAGGGCATTCGGAAAAGTTGGAAGGAGACAGATTCAGAACGAATGCTAGAAAGTTTTTCTTTACCCAGCGTGTGGTGGACACCTGGAATGCGCTTCCAGAGGACGTAATAGGACAGAGTACGGTACTGGAGATAAAGAAAGGATTGGACAATTTCCTACTGGAAAAAGAGATAGAAGGGTATAGATAGAGTGCTACTGCACAGGTCCTGGACCTGTTGGGCCGCCGCGTGAGCAGACTGCTGGGCACGATGGACCTCGGGTCTGACCCAGTGGAGGCATTGCTTATGTTCTTATGTTCTTATGCCATATGTTGTTTCATTACCATTGATGAGGGACACATTTAATGAAGCTATAGCTATGTCATTGCATGTGCTATACCAGTGTGTCACCTTCCCTGTTTCCAAGATCCCCCTATTCTCTAACTGTCCCTAGTTAGAGAATCCCATCTGTCTGATTACAATGACAGGCAGCTCTGCCCCCTATCTTTGGCAAGGTATCCCTTGCCATCAGTTGATGACACAAGAATACTCACATGAAACCACAGCTTCTGGGAGTTGTGCAGTCTCAGCTGATCAAAGGAATATACCCTTGCTGTGATCAGTTCTGGTAGCTGCAGCAGAGGCCATATACATCCCTGACATCAGCAGGAAGGATACCTGTTCCCTCATTGTGTCAGGCCCTCCCTCATACCACAAATACCTCACCTGAAATACTCCACACCAACTTCAAACCACCAATCACTGCACCAAGATACTCAGGGGTGTTGGGGGTATAGTGTTAGCAGGATCAGGATGAGGTGTTGAGATATCAGGTGGGTATTGTGAGGTGAATCTGCAGTGTCAGGGGTTTCAGGGGGTCCCAGCAGCAGAAGAGAATGAGCATTCCTCCTGCTGATCTGGGAATGGAAGAGGTGAGGGGGTTGATGGTATCAGGCAGGCGGGAGTGGCGATCAATCCTGCCAATCTCAGGGATGACTGTTGAGGAAGAGGTGATGTGGCCCAGGTAGTTGAGTTGATTGCAGCAGGAGTATTTTCAGTCTGATCAGCGGGGGCAGCCAGCATACTGTGACAAACCCAAGGCCGTTTTGGGTTTTGCCCATAACAAACCCAAATCCGTCCCAAGGATCAGGAGAAAATACACTGAGTCTAGGTATAGGAGAGCTGACCAGGTGGCCGGCTAATTAATAGATCAAGCTGACTACTGCTCAGACAATGAAGTGAAGTCAGAAAAGGCAGGGCAGGAAAAGGTTAGGCAGAAAAAGGTTAGGCTGGAAAGCTGTGCCCAGTGCAAACCTGTCCCTGACACTGTCAAAAGTTTGATTACCTTTTGAGCAACCTGTACCTAGGAGATTAGGACTAGGAAGAATCCTACCTGTAAAAATAGGGAACAGGCTGGTGTGTGGAAAACCCTTCCAACACCTACTCAGAGGGGCGAGTGTCTCTCCATAGGATAAAACGTGGCTCCTCAGAACAGGAAGAGGAGGGAGGCAAACCGGAAAGAGGAAACCTGGGGAGAGTCAGTCACTCACTCTCACTCCACCAGGAGGAGTCTGATATTACGGACTGGCCTATGGTAGAGGCAGAGAAGTTGTCTCCTACCTGGAATCCTTGGGAGCAGCCGGAGGAGGAAGCCATGGAGGTGCAGGAAAGCTGGGTAGGAACTGAGACCCATCCAATAGCCATGGAAACACAGTGAGCATAAGAGTTGGGTTTTGCTGTTTATATCTCTGAGCTGCCAGCTAAACTGTAGTCCTTCTTTGAAGTACATTATGATATCTCCTTGCAAGCTAAACTTGGAGGCTACATTTAAAGTAGTGAAATGTGGGTTACCAGCAAGAGTGTGAATGGTTTCCTAGTTTGATATGAAGCTGAGTAATTACGTTGCCTTCCCTCTCAGCTGTGCATAGTAACTGCAGCAACGTTTCCAAGGGAACATATGCATGGTATAATACAGTAAAACCATGTGAAATTTATACCTGCTGCACTGCGCAGTCTGTTATGTTTGTTCTTCTGTTCATTGAGAAACCAAGTATTGCTGACCTTATTTTTGTATGAACTGTGTGTAAAGCCTGCAAAGTCAAAGTATTACTGCTCTGGTGAAGAGGACTGTGTTACTTACCTTGTTAAAGTCCAGAAGCAGGGGACTATATTCAATTCAGTGCTGATCAAACTTGAACATCCTGATTGTGTTGTTTGAACCTTTTTTTGTTATAATTCCATGGAATATAAGTTTATCCTGAGCTGCAAGGCTGAAGCTTGAATTTTGGTTGATTTTGCCAGTGGCTGAAATAAAGCAATGTTGTTTTGTCATTTCTGACTTAGACTCTTTACCTTGCATGCTCATGAGGCAGATACCGTGCCTGAATTAAGACCTGAAGGATCCCTTAGTAGTAAGGAACACGCTGAAACTGAGGTTTTTGGTCATGTCCCTATGTGCTTGCTGCGCCTTACAGGAGCACGGGTGTGATAACACCCAGAAACCAGAGTTTGGCACGAGTAGTCCTGCCAGTTCAGCAGATTGGAGACTTCTGTGGCACAATTGCTTCACCCATTGCAATGTGTACTTTTACATTTGAAATGTGGTTCAGCATGATTCTTACTATTATATACTGGATATTATAAATACTAAAAGTAAGCACTTACAAATTATTATTTTTAAAAAAGTGGTGTAAAACAAAAAACTACTCAAAACAATTTAAATTACATAAAATAAAGTGATGAATGTGTTCAGACCAACAGAAACACACCGGTCACAGAGGCAAGGGACCAATGAACTGGAGAACTGTCATAGCACACATCGTTCTCCTTACCACCACCAAAATCAAAATAGCATAAGATTGAATATATGCTCAAAATTGGTACTTGAGCTGTAATGTCCACAACCAGCAAAATAATAATAAATAAAGTACTTATCTGAATGCGGCTAGGTTGAGGTTATTCCAAACAGTATGAAAAAGACCTGAATTCTAAGTCCATCCTGAACTGTCTGTCCCAGATCACACGTTAGTGTCTATGCTGATGAGTATCACCCAGTGGAGATGATGTCCAAGATGCAGGCTTTATTGAAGATACAAACTTTTAATCCACATGATAAAATGTCTAGGATCCAAAGAATGGGTTCTTAGTTCCCATTCTTTGGGTCCTAGACATTTTATCATGTGGATTAAAAGATTGTATCTTCAATAAAGCCTGCATCTTGGACATCATCTCCACAGTTGTTTTTGCCTTCGTCTGTTCCTTGGAACTGTGGAGTACCCAGGGTCAATTTTTGGTTTGCAAATATCATCCAGTGAAATCAAATGGTGAAATCAAGAAGTGTTCTTCCTAAACAATCCATGTTGTATTAACACTCATGAATTAAAATAGCAAAGACTCTACTCCCCTTTTCTTGGGGGGAGAGGTGCAGTTGGGATTTGAACCTGTGACCTCTAGAGAACAGGGTATATGCTCTAACTGGTGAGCCAAGACAGGAACCTTGTTTGAGTGTGGTGCAGCTGGGATTTGAACATGCAATCTCTGGAGCATGGGGCAGATGCTCTGACTGGTGAGCATGACTCATACAATGCAGAGTATGTGTGTGTGTGTGTTTGCATAGTAGTGTTTACAAATGGTGAGATCAGCCCATCACTAACTCCCTCTTTTACCAAGCCAGAATAGCAGTTTTTATGGTCAAACAGGCTGCTGACACTGCTCCCCACACTCATAGAGTGTCAAGTGCAGTGCAGAGCATTAAACACAGTCTAACACTAAAAACTGCTAGCACAGGTTGGCAAAAGGGGGGTCACTTTCATGTGTGACAGAGTACATCTACAGTAGAACAGCATTAAGATTAGTGACATGCTGATTTCTGCGTTAATAAACAGCATACACACACACACACACACATAAACCCCTCTTTTACAAAACCACGCTATCAGTTTTTAGCACCGAGAGCCCCACTGAATTCTGCGTGCTGCTCTTGACACTCATAGGAACTCTATGAGCATCAGAAGCAGCGCAGGGCATTCAGCACAGCTCCCACATGCTAAAAACTTCTAGCGCGGGGGACCATTGGAATGCATTAAAAACTATTCTACTTAGGACATGGAGAACAGTAGTATCCATAAGAAGAATGCAGTCACACACTCTCAGTCACAGAGTCAGCAATAATATATGGTGCAGTTTTATAATAATTTTTATCAGAGGTCCTTGGGGATATCAGATTGCCTTACAAACAACATAGTTTGAAAGGGTTATTTCCTCATATTACCCCATGGTACCTCCTCCTCCTCTTGTTCTTTTACTTTTTCTATTTACTTTTTTCTTTTTTCTATTAATTATTCATGATTCTATGATAGAGTATACTTAGCTTTCAGCCTTGCTATATATCCCCTCAACACCAATGCGTTTCGGTCTCTTTTTTCAAGGCAAAATGGGGAAACTGAAAACCAAGAATAAAAACAGTTGATGTAACCTAATTATACATAAACCTATAAAGTCTTTTATTTAAAAAGATTACAGAATTTTGATGGGATTAACACTACCCCCACCACTTCTAGAACAAAAATTCCTTACCTACTACATAGGGCACACCTAATACAGCCGACGATTCTCAGTACAAAGAAAACTGCAGCCTCCTGATTCAGGACTTAAGTACTCCCACACCTATGACATCACTTCCGGGTTCCTAACTCATTCAAACAACCCATAAAAGATTTAAAGGGGCCTCTAATAATAACATTTTTCATAGAATACTATGAATCAACTTGCACTAACCAGTCAGAAGATTCATTAAGGCCTCGAGGTGACATGGAATCTAATTTAAACATCCATTTAAGCTCACACAGGTTTAACCTACGATCTATGTTACCTCCCTCCCACCCTACTATAATGTGATCCAAAACCCGCCATTTAAGGTCTTTTAGGGTATGTCCGCAACTTTTCCAGTGGTGGACCAAAGGGGATGATTCATTTTGGGTATGGACTCTTGATTTATGTTCAGTTAAGCGGACACGTATCGGGCGAGTGGTACGGCCCACATACAACTTGGGGCAGGGGCACTGTCACACCTGCCCAGCTCCTGTTCACGGCAGCGAGCTGGAACCCTGTGACTGTTCCTGTCCATACGTGTACCCTTTTAACCAGGGTACCCTTCAGGCCTTCTTAGGCGTCTGCCTAAGGTATAATATCAGATTCCCTGACATTACCAAAAGAAACAGGCAAGGGAAAAGAAACTCACACACCTCAAAATCCAGGATAGCAGAATACTCAAACAAAGATTTTATTATGTTCACTGGTTGCATTGAACATAAAGGAAAAATGCTTCAGCTTAGCAGACCTCAAAACAAGCACTCAAAACTATGAGGCACAACACAAGCTGTTCAAACAGAGTAAAACTTTCAAAGAAATCCAGTGTCCAGGTTTTTGGGTGTGTCTTATTTTAACCTATAGTTCCACAGCCTCTGAACTTTGTTAGCACATCTATAAACAGTCCTGTTCACCAGAGCAATTTGGATTTAGAAACTTTCACTGAGCTGTTTCAGCTCCAGCAGCTGTGTCATTTCACAGGCATGAAACATTCAGAACAGAAACAAACTTTAACCCAAAATTGTGCAACAAGAAACCTGGCCAGCATGCAACCTGGTTTTCACAGCCTAACGTGGCTTATCACATACTGTAGCTCTGTAAAACGTATTCTCTTCTTTAGCACAGAATTCACAAGGTCCATGCAGGCTCTCAGCACAGCTCCCTGCTGTGACTTGCAAGTAATTAATTATACACAGCTGTGAGGAAGAACGCTCTCGGCTCAGCTTGGCTGCTAGCAGAGAGAACAAAAAAAATGCCAAACATTTGCTAGCTTTACAACTAAAGCTCTCAAGCTGCAATTAACAGATCATTATCAGCAGGGAGAGAAATACAACTCCCCTTCAAACTATCACTGGCATAACTGGTAGCTTCACTACTGTGGACACAGGCAATTCACATCCCCTTACTGCTTATCAATGTCCATGGACACCTCCTCCGGTCCTACCAGACTCTACTGCATTTCCATGGGTTCCCCTGGGGTTCTTTCCTCACTCCCTGAGTCAGCAGTAAGCTCTTCTGTGTCCCACATTTGTCAGTCTCCAGCTTCCTCAGCATTCCGTTGAGGAGGAGAGGGTTCTCCACCGAGCACACCCTGAAGCCTCCTCGGCTCCTCCTCCTGACTCTTCCTCAGCTGCTCTGTTTTAACCCCCTCTAATTCGCCCCTCCCTGCTCTGCAGAATGGAAAGGGAGAGAAAACTCTCTGCAGCTGTGCCTGTCTCAGTGACAGCTTCCTGTGCTGAGACTGGCCTTATGGGAGCTGTAGTTTCTTAGCTCATGGGATAGTCCCAGTGAAGTCAGCGTTTATAACATCAGCAGGGCCAACCTGATCTGCTCTCCTGCAACGGGGTTTCCTGCTCTTCTTCCCTAACTTTGTGTCAAACCTAGTAAGAGAGCTAGATTTGTCACAATCCCCACCCTTAAACGCTGGCTCTCACTTGACCCTTGTGGAGTCCCTGTGTTCTCAGTAATTCGAGACAATATGTCAACATTCGTGTTCAGTTTCCCTGGCCAATGGATTACTTGGAACCTGAACACTTGAAGGGCCAAATACCAGCGTGTCAGCCTAGCATTATTGTTATGCATGGTATTTAACCATTTCAAAGCGGCATGATCTGTAACTAATGTGAATTCCCTGTCCTGTAAATAATGGTCAAGTGTTTGTACTGACCACTTTACGGCCAAGCATTCTTGTTCCACGGTTGCATATTTCTGTTCATTCGGGTGAAGTTTCCTACTTAGTTAAAGTACCGGATGCTCTACCCCTTTATATTCCTGACTCAACAAAGCCCCCAACCCCGTACCTGATGCATCTGTCTGAAGAATCAGAGGTTGAGTAAAGTCAATGGCTCTTAACACTGGCTGTGTACATAAATTCTCCTTGAGAGCTTCAAACGCCCGACTAGCAAGGACCCCCCAACTTAAAGTGTCTGGGCTACACTTCTTTAACATATCCGTCAGAGGTCCCGCCCGGGAAGAGAAATGGGGGATGAACCTCCTATAGTACCCAATCAACCCCAAAAAGGCTCTTAGCTGCTTTTTGTTATTGGGCCGTGGATACATTTTGATACACTGTACCTTATCCACTACGGGCCTTATTTGCCTCTTTCCCACAATGTACCCCAAGTATCTGACCTCTCATTGGCCGATTAAACATTTTTTTGGATTGATCGTGAGCCCCGCTTCCCTCAAGGACCTTAGAACTGCTGCTAACTGCTCTAGATGTTGCTCCCAAGAGACAGAATGTATCATAATGTCATCAATGTAAGCATCCGCATAGCTATGATGGTCTCTGAGTACCTCGCGGACTAAGCATTGAAATAAGCTGCCGCGCCATGTAATCCAAAAGGCATATGCCTAAACTGGAACAAACCCCGTGGGGTACTAAATGCCGTTTTAGGTCTGGCTGTCTCTGTGAGTGGAATTTGCCAGTACCCTTTCATCAGATCTAGAGTTGTCAGAAACTGAGCCTGTCCCAACCTATCCAAGAACTCATCCACACTAGGCATCGGAAAGGCATCAAATTGGGACACCTCGTTCACCTGCAGAAAATCAATACAGAAACGGGGTGTCCCATCTGCCTTAGGGACAATGACAATTGGACTATACCATGGACTCTGGGATTGTTCTATTACGCCTAATGACAACATTTCCTGTACCAAGTCCTCCACAAGCCTTTTTTTTTCTTCGGACAGCCTGTACGGACGTACCCGTACTACTTTCCCCGGAGTGGTTACTATATTATGGGACACTAACCCTGTTTTCCCAGGTAGAGTGGAGAATACCTCACCAAATTGTTATATCAACTCTTGTACTTGCTGAACTTGCTCCTGCGAAAGAGACGTCCCTACATTAACTTCCTCCTGCATATGAAACTCCGCCACCTGGGGACCCAGCTCATTCTCCTGCCATCGATGTGCCAGCAATGTTAACATTTCCCGATCTCTCCAGGGTTTCAATAAATTAATGTGATATGTCTGTATACGACCTTTCACCCTTGACCTTGTAAACTACTTCCCCTACCTTTTCTGTAATAGTGTAAGGGCCCTTCCACTGAGCTAAAAACTTGTGTGAGTCATTCGGGACTAGTACCAGCACCTGATCTCCCTCCTGTAACTGGCGAGATTTGGCCTTTTTGTCATAATATGTTTTTTGACGTTGCTGGCTCCATTCTAAATTTTCTTTCCCCTGCTCCAAGGCACGCTGTAACCTCTCCTTAAGTTGGGCTAAATAGGAAATGATACTGCTCTCTGCCTCCTCTGGAAAGTCCCACTTATCCTTTAGCATATCTAACACCCCTCTAGGTGGGCGCCCAAACAACATTTCGTAGGGACTGATACTTAACGAATCTTGTACCTTCTCTCTAGCCACAAAGAGAGCGAAGGGCACAAACAGATCCCAATTGGTTGGTTCCCCCTCAATACCTTTTTTAAGTATTTGTTTGAGCGTCTGATTGAAACGCTCCACCATCCCATTGGCTTGAGGGTGGTAGGCGGAAGTCTTAATGTGGCGAATGCCAAAACCTTCCCAGAACATTCTCATTTCTGAAGACATGAAGTTACTCCCCTGATCAGTCAGCATTTCCCGGGGAAACCCCACTAAACAGATTAGACCCAGTAACTCCTTCATAATATTAGCAGATGTAGTCTTTTTCAATGGAAATGCCCAGGGAAATCGGGTCGCTACATCCATCACTACCAATATGAAACTATTTCCCCTTGGAGTTCTTTCCAAAGGTCCCACTATATCCATTGCCAAGCGTCTCAGAGGTTCCTCTATCACTGGTATAGGTATAAGAGGTGCTCTTGCTGGTTTCGCTAATGAAAGTTTTTGGCACGTAGGGCAGGATTGACAAAACTCGGTCACTTCCTTCCGTACTCCTGGCCAAAAAAATTGGCGACCTACCTGTCTAAAGGTGGATTCTGCTCTTTTATGCCCTGATAGGGGATGATCATGGATAAGCTTTCTAAACCCCTGGGGAACTACTAATTGTTGCTCCCTTTCCCCTGATGCGTTCCCCGGAATCTGTCTATACAGCAGTCCCTGCTTTATTATCCATTGAATATTGCCTTCCTGTCTGCCACTCGCTCGCTGCCATTCTTCACCCAAGGTAGGGTCAGCTTTTTGCTCTGCCCTGAACGTGGGAAAGGTCTCCATCACCTCCTTAGGCAACCAGGGAACCTCTTTGGCCCCAACGGCCTGCGCCATGGCTCGACCCCTTCCCTGCTGCTGTCTCCTATTTTGGGCTCGTGTTTTACGTTTCTGACTTTGCCCTGCTTCTCCAAAGGCTTCCCCCGCAAAGGGAAATATCCTCCCTATACTAACCTCAGGCTCAGAACTATGAAGTCCTTGTGACCTTGTATTCACTAGACATTGTCTTCCTCTCATGGCTTCCTCAAACCCTTGCCAGTCCCGGCCTAGTATGACCTCAAAAGGTGCCTCAGGAACTACTGCCAGAGGTGTATTGTATACTTTTTCTTTGTAACTAATAGTGGTAGGTCTCAGTGGATATTGTTTGCTGTCCCCATGAACGCATCTAATTTTAACGGAACCAAGGGGCTGCCCTCTCCCTTCTCTGGGAAAAACTTTCTCCCAGAATCGACGAGCCATCATAGACTGATCAGCTCCCATATCAAGTAGGGCTTCTAGCTCTTGGCCTCCTACAGATATCAGTAGAAAATACTCTCCTTCTACCGGTTCTTTCCCTCTCCCCCTGCCATACGCTACTGTGCAACCCCCTTCTTCCTTACAATCCCGCAGTTGGTGTCTTTTTCCCCCACCCTTAAAACAATAGATGGGGGCATAAGTAAAGGGTTTTTTGGTACGTGTGCCTGATGTACTTGGGGTGGGGTTAGGATTAAGTCCAGGGCCCTGATAAGTAGGAGCCTGAGGTCTATCTGGTGGTCCTGGTCCTCCTTTCTCTCCAGGACCCTGAGCATCAAGATAAGCCTCTGCCACTGTCAATGATTGGTTTAATTCCTGGCAACCCTGCTCTGGATCCAATTTTTCACATTCAGGGGCATAGCTTCCAAGAATTGTTCCCTCAAAATTTCTGTTAATAAAGCCCTAGGGTCTCCCACGAATGGTTGTAACCACCTCTCCGCTAACTTGGTGAGGCGCTGTAACAGAGCCTTAGGCCTTTCCCTGTCCTGTAACTGGGTTGACCTGAATGCCTGTCTATAGTGTTCTCTAGTGTATCCTAGAAAGTCCAGAATATGCACCTTAATGGCTGGGTAATTATTAGCCTGTTCCGGCGCAATTGTTTGGAAGGCTGCCATAGACTTTCCAGCCAAACAAGGTAACAGGCATACCGCCCACTGGTCCACTGGCCAACCTGCCGCTGTAGCGATCCTTTCAAAGGAACTTAAAAAGTCATCTGGGGCATCCTCAGCAGTTATCTTACTTAAGTTCATCATATATAATGTATTTTGTCCTACCATAGGTAGCGCTGATATCACCCCAGGACCTGCAGCCACAGCACGACTCCCAGTTGTAGCTTGGACCAGTTGTGCCATAACCTTGCTTTTCTCTCCCATAGCCGACAACAGTTCTCCATGCTGTCGCTGAGTAGCCTCCTGGCTAGCGTTCCACCTCTCTTGGCTGGTGTTCCGCCACTTATTTTTGTCAAATGGGATGATCAGTGACACTCAGAAAAGCACACAGACAATATAAGAGCATAAACAATAACCCTTTAATATATATATATAAATATGAATATAAGAATAAAAAAACATCACCGTAATCCCAGGCAACGACCAGCAATGACCAGCCTTCACAATTGGGAATCCCTGCAATTGATAGGTGGGTGGACACGGGAGACTATCCCTTTAGACGTCTTGGATTCTAATGTTAGGGCAGAATTCCGTTCTTATATATGATGAAAAACTGCTGAGTTCATAGTAAAAACAGCTGGTCCTGCAGTAACCAGCAATTCTTTATTACGATTCAGGCACACCCGGTCCTGTACTTTTGATGTCGTTTGGACAGCACTCAGGTCAAGGAGGTGTTAAACCAGTTTCCCATCTGGTTTTACTGTCCTTTTGATGTTGTCTTGGCAACACCCAGGTCCAGGAACTCAGGATGTCAGATAAGCAAGGAGGTGTTGCAGAAATCAGCTTCCCATCTGGTTTTACTGTCCTTTTGATGTCGTTTGGACAGCACTTAGGTCAAGGAGGTGTTAAATCAGCTTCCCATCTGGTTTTACTGTCCTTTTGATGTTGTCTTGGCAACACCCAGGTCAGATAAGCAGACTTGCGGAGACATATTACATAGTATGTTGAGTTTCAGTTACCCCCTGGCCATAGGCATAACAGTCCACCCCTGGATCCTCAAGTCTGTACCTCCAAATAAGAAAACGTCCGCATAAAGGGAGAGAGTGTCTGTTTGTATACACACTAGGTAAACCCACAATTGAGAAATGTTAACATAAGGATAGAGTAAGGAATGAAGAAACACCTTTTATATGAATATAGTTCATAGATGATACGTTTGTTTTATTTTGTTCATCTATTTGTTGCCCATGATAAGTGGGAAACCCTAATTGGGGTCCCAATGTCAAAGGCATCACCGTAAAAGGACACATTGTTTCATTTCAAAATTACACCATTTTCTATCTAAGGGTACAGAATGTGATGTGGTTTTAAAAACAAAACACAGTTATCCTTGACGACATGTAACATTAACTGATCATATCGTAGTGTTAGTTCATGATTATGTACAGTATTTGGCACCCATTCACCTTCCCATCTAAATACATCTGCTACTCTGGAGCCAAAATATGTTTGTTTGCCAGCCAGTATTTCAGAAACAATAATATTTACTATACCTCAGGTTCTACATTTATGTAAAGGTAAAATGGGAAAATTAATTTTCCATTCATAAATTATTTCCTTATGTTCTAAACCTGGTATTCTTGCATTCCCTAATATTTCTTGCTAATTAGGCATTTTACTTGAAAGTATCACATATAGGGAATCATGGAAATTAATAATATTATTAATGTTATATTTGTGCTCTTACTCGTGGCTTACATACATTTAGGGTAGCTTCATATTCACCATCGATCACTGCAGTTATCTGGTATCTCGTTTTTCTTAGCAGCTTTGGTTAGGGTCTGGCTATGCTCCAGTTTCAATAGGCTTGCTATGCCACTCACATGCCTTCACTCACGTAAGAGTCAAGTGCACCACCCCCAGAGACCAGCCCTAATGTGAAGTGGCAGGATATAGGCTCACTTCTATTCCCAAGTCGGTGCCACATAATAGCGTCATGGCACGGCACTGTATGTCTGGTTGCGTGTCATCATCTTCTCGATCTGGTGAAATTTTCTCTTAACCCAGCATGTTAGCCAAATCATAAGAATAATAGAGCAGAGCTGACCAATTCTATCACAAAGGGATGAAAGTCTATATGGAATAACATTTCCCAGTACGTGATTTTCCAAGGAAAATATTTCATCATGACTGTTTAGCTTCAATGCTTTAGTTACAATAAACACCCCTAGTGATAAAAGAGAAGATAAGAAAAAGAAGAAAAACCACTTTATGTACAGAATGTGATAACATGTGACACAATACTGGTGTGTAAGGTAGTATTTGTTTGAGATAAGAGAAACAACACTACTGCACTTAAAGGTATTCTGTAGGACATTCAGAAAATACACCTTTTTATGTTCTGGACATAATTATTATGTCACTTAAGAGAGACCATAAACACGTACTGATGGTAATACCAAAATAACTTATGTCAGAGATGTGCACTGTACTGTTTATACCTGGTAAGTTAAATAAAGAGAGACAATTTTTTATTTTATTTAGCAAATATCAAATACCAATGAGCACCATTTTACCAGGTATAAAGTTTTCTAATTTTTTCTCTTCAGATATCCTCTTATAATATAACCCCTAACTAAATTATAATTGGGCTGTATGAACCATAGCATAAAATCATTGTGAACATGGTTTTCATAAGAAACTTTCTTGTATGTGGGGGAATCTTTTTTGAAAAGGGATATGGTACCATTTGGACTAATAGAAGGGGTGGAAAAACTCTGGAAATGGCCAATGTGCAATGTTTATTGGGGTACCCCATAAGCTAAAACAGACAACACATAACAGAAATAGACAAACACAGAGCTCCGGCCTGCTTTCTTCCATCGGCAATGATTCAGGGTTGAATTTAATCTGTAAATAAGCACACTATTAATCAAAAGAGTCATAAACAAATTTGGTATCCATTGGATTCCCACTATCAGGTCACAGTGCTGGAAGTATTTTATGTTTAAATATATTTATTGATTTTCAAATCATATAATCAAGAATACCTTGTACAGAAAGCAAATTAGCAATTCTACATAAAGCAAGAAACATTCCAATAACATTAAATCACGTATTAACTAAAATGCTCAAGTCCTCAAATTTGGATCCAAGATTTCTTATAAAATAAAACAATGATAGAAGAATTGAACATAATGTACACTCTTTCATAAAGTTAGCTGGAAGGCTGATTGCTGGGATTAACCAATAGTCATAGAGCTTATGATTTTTCTACCTCCAATCGGGAGAGCGCTAAAAAAGAAGTCAACTGATTAGGCTCAAAGAAAACATATTTAACTGATCGGTGATGCACTATACATTTACAAGGGTGTCGCAAATAAAAAGTAGCACCCAAAGATATAACACCTGGCTTCAACAAAAGAAATTCACGGCGACGCTTTTGAGTCTCTCGTGATAAATCAGGAAATACCTGCACTTTACAACCCATAAATTCTTTCTGTCTATTTTTAAAGAACAGTTTTAACAACCATACTTTATCAATAGAGAGAGCTACTGTTATAATCAAAGTGCTCGATTCTACAGCCTCTTTATCAGATTTTTCCAATAACTCCGATACATCCAATAGTCCTTGATCCGACGGCTTTTTTGGTAATTTAATCTTATTAGGTAAGTAATAGACTCGTGATAAAGGAGGTAATGAATCTTCTGAGGCCCCCAAAACTTCAAGAAAATATCTTATCGGGATCGGACTTAGCCTCCCCATTACCTTTAGAGTTGGATTCCAAAAATACTTTAAAGGGGGAACGACCTTTCACAGTGTCTCCTGTTTCTATGCCCACAGGCTCTAATTTTAGGCCTGAGGAGGGTAATAAGACAATTACATTGCAAGATGTCTGGACTGTAGTGAATAGAATTGAAAGTTCATTGCAGGGCACAGTAGTCAAATTGTGTCAATTTTCTTCAGAAATAACAAATAAAGTGGCTGAGCATGATACTCAATTGGTAGATATGGGAAAGAAATTAGATAAATTAGAAACATCTGTTTCTGTAATTCAGTCATGTGTTGTATCCCAAGTTAAAGACAATACGCTATTACACCTACAGATGGAGAAAATGGAGAATGCTTTAAGATCTAGGAACCTCAGATTTCTGAATTTTCCTTTATCTCATTTTCTTTCACCCTTAGAATTACTCAAAATGTACTTAAAAGATGTATTATCATATAATGGCTTAGAAAATTTTTCCCCAGATAATCTTTACTATTTGCCTAGTAGTATTACAAAGATTTCAGAGGAAGGGGGGAAAGATCAATTAGTGTCTCCTGATAGCTTGAATATTTCCCAATTTCTTGAGTCATCTAAGGATTATATAGCCAAAAGAGCAACATTACTAGTCACATTTAGGACTGAGATGGAAAAACAAGATATTCTAAGATTGTATTTCTTGAATAAAAATGCTGTGTTCTGTGGACAACAGATTAATGTTTTTCCAGATGTCTCTAGGCAAACACAATACAGGAGGAAGCAATTCCTACAACTTAAGGATAAAACCTTGGGTGTAGGTGCTTCATTTTTTCTTAAGTTTCCCTGCAAATGTTTGGTGGTATTTCAAGATACCAAATATACTTTTTTGGATCCAACTCACTTAGAGAATTTTCTTATAGATAAACCTAAGTTAGATATTTTACCTGTTATTAGTGCAGAGGTTGTGATGGAATGATGAAAATGATGATTGCTATTAAACATTTCTCTAGGTGGTGTCAGTGGAAGCCTAGGAAAATTAATGATTCTTAAGTTATTGTATCTGGAGTTGTTTTCTAAGTTCTCCATCTTTCTTCTAAGATTGATATTGTCTTTCATTAAAGTTTCCTGTAATTGTTTGGATGATTTAATGTCCTGTTCAAGCTTTTGAACAGAGGAATTAGAGGCAGTCATATCATTTTTCAATTCTTTAAGTTCAGTAGAATGTTGAGATAATTTCCCCTCAATTAACTGAAGTTTGGGACTTATGGTCTTCACTAGTCCGGCCATAAGATCCCATAGTGAGTCCAGAGTTACTTCTGAGGGTTTTTCCAAAGAAATTAAAGGTAAAGAAATGTCATAGTGCTCACCGTCCAGTTGATTAACTTGTCGCTGTCCCTGAAGGTTAACTCGCCTCTCAGATGATTCCCCCTCAGCTTCTTCAAAGGAGCTCATATCCATAGGAGCTCCTGTCAGCAGGCTCTGTGATGGACTACTTGCCTCAGGGGAAGACAGGACCCTGACCTCCGGGGTTACCTTACCCCTTGGAGAGCTGCTTAGCTGAGGTTGCGGGGGCGGCGCCCTAACGTCGGGGCTCAAAGATGTCTCCAATCCCGGAGGAATCTCCACGGCCTCAATGACGCCGCTACTCCTCTGCGGGCCTCCCTCCGACGCCGAAAAAATTCCTTGCATCCGTCTGATGAGTTCCCCGATGTCACCAGCCGCAGGGGTGGCTGTGGGCCGCGAGGCACCAGCGGCACTACGGCCCCTCCGTTTAGGCATCGGGTAAGTGATAAACCGCTTGAAAATTGTTAGAAGAAAAATCCTCAGAACGGCATCTCAGCGCGTCCAGCCTGACGCCATCTTGGATCGAATGCCAGTCGTGCTGGAAGTATTTTAAATATGGCACAGTGAAATTGGTTCTAATGACCATGTCTGGATGCTAAGCTTCTAAAAGAAAGAGAGATAGAAACTTAAGTTAATTGCTCTATAGTTTTGCTGGTCTCCTTTCTATCTTTTTCCATTTCCAAGCTCTGTCACACAATCATAAGAGAATGCAAGCAGGGACGTTTTAATCTATAAAACATACAAGAGAGGTTTACGAGCAGGTACAGTGGTTCACAATGTTAGTGTTTGAGGTAAAAGACACATTTGCAAAATCACTTGGAGTGAAACTTCCTTATACTATCTAACAAAACTTTATACATTTCTACTCTTTTACTGTCCAACCTACCCCATATGTCACCCCAGATGTGAAATATGTTGCCTCCAGAATCCGAAAAGGCCCAAGTTTGTTTTTTTTTTCTTTGGGGAGAAGGGAAGTTTACAATCTTCTGTTTAATTTTCTCTATCACCTCTCGGTATCCTTTTGCCCACTTAGTCAATATAGTGTGATAGTTCTACTCCTGCATGTAAGGTATAATTCTGATATAATCTTGTGATAGAAGGTGGGACTATGTAAGTATTTTTGTGGTAGTCTGGTAGATGTATATTGCCTCCCTTGCCAAGTGAATGCAAATTGTTCTGGACATTGCTCCACTATAGGAATAGTAAAAAATGCATTGGTTCATGTTTACAATTTTAGTGGAGATCGGTACTACTATTGGTTTGGATAATTTCCCCACCACTACTGATCTTATAGGAATGTCTGGCAATTTACAAAACTATAGATTCCTTTTAGGATATCTAGCCCTATTATATTTTATATTCCCAAATTGGTAATTGTCCAATTTTAAAATCGGAAAAAAAAAAATTTTTCTTCCCGCTTGTATAATGTTCCCCCCAATCCTGATATTTATATTCCTCCACCCCAGTGTCCACTACAGCTTGTACCTTTTGCTCCCCAGATTTCCACTAAATATTTATCTCTACATGCGGACGCTGTTCTAATTTGGTCCAGGCAAACACTAAGGCTTGGCATTCACATCATTGATCCTCCCAACACTTTCCCCCTTTTTAAATCAGGATAAAGAATGGAAGCAGTTTCCTCAGGGGGAGCCGTTGGCACCAAAATATCCTCCCTCTCTCCTTTGTTCACTTGTGCTTGAGACATAGATTTCTTTCCCAGTCCTCTACTTTTGTACATTTCCCATAACGACCCTGTATCTTTCCCATCTATTTCTTCCCTCTTTACACCATCTTTTATTAATGCCAAAAACATATTCCTCCGAGACACCCGATTAGCCCTGTTTGAATTGGATTGTCCTTTTCTCTTTTTATTAAACGTATTTTGAGGTCCCCAGTCCCCCCGATCTCCTAACTGTCGGACCGCTTCTAAGGCTTCCAAAATAGTCCTGTCTATTTGATTGATCAACAAAGTTATCATTACTTGTTTGTAAGCCGGTGCAGCATACTTGATAATTTTATTTCTCATGGACACTGTAAAAGGTAATGACATATATGTGTCAGCGTGACCTATTACTAAGGCTACCTTCATAGCCTCCTCCTTAATTCTCATTTGAGCATCTTTTAATGTATACCAAATTTTATCATTTGAGGGCCAATCAGATTCAAGTGGATATCGCCTCGTGACACCCCTACTAATTATCTCTAATAAAGACCATTGAGCATATTTTGCAGGATAAGGATCCTCCCGCAACGCATTTTGTACTGCTATTTCTTGACTAATTTGAACAAATTTAGGGGCATCTGTGGCATCCAACATAATCCCTGCTGCGCCCAGCTCCTGCACCCAAATTACCCATTGTATTAGTGGTTCCCCAGGCTGCTGTGTAAAGCGTGCCATCGTATCCATGACTTCCTGTGGAGTAACATCCTCCATAACATTATTTCTAGTCAGTTTTTCTCCTGTCTGCAGATTTCCCTGTAATCTTTGTCTCCTCATAGGCTTTGCTTCTAAACTTTCTGCCTGTTCTCCTTCAACACATATATCCTCCTCACTGTTATTAGAATTTGAATCCCAAATGTCCCCATCCCGTTTGTTTGGATTCCAATCATCCGGCAGATGATAAATTAAGATTTTAACTTCTGTAACTCACTTTCCGCCTCCGTTTCTTGTATTTATATCGTGCACATTGTATAGCTGCCTTTTCTGTTACATTTTGATAGGTGTCTACCTTATCCATTAACAACTTATTCTGACATTGTAGCATTTTAATTGCATGCTGTTGATTACACCTTTCCTTTTCCAGCTCTCCTAATTTCAATTGTAATTCATGTTTACCTTCATGCAAATTCCTCCAGTCTGACAAAACCATCCTTCCTTGTCTAGAAATTCCTTCTTGCTCTTCTCCTTTTGAGATTTTCACTTTTTTAAGGAGGCACATAATTCATGTGGATCCCTACTTCCAAAAGTACAGGATTCACATAATCCTGCTTCTACAGACCACTCAGTGGCCATTAATTTACCTATACTGCCATTCCAATCCGGAATGGAGGGATTGGGAGCCTGCTTGTTTTCTGGGTACATAAGAACATAAGAACATAAGCAGTGCCTCCGCCGGGTCAGACCATAGGTCCATCCCGCCCAGCTCCCGCGGCAGCCCGAACAGGTCACGGTCTGTCTGAGTCACCAGAAGGGGCCCCCTTGCCACCTTGGTTTCCCATTGAGTCCTATCTTCCCATCGAAGTCCTAACCCTCCGGTCTTGCACATGCACGACCTGGTTGGATTTCTATACTTTTTACCTGGTTAGCTTTCTATACCTGTGTTACATCCCAGCACCTCTCTCAGTATCCCACGATCCCCCTATCCTTCAGAAATCCGTCCAATCCCTGTTTGAATCCTTGTACCGTACTCTGCCTGATCACTTCCTCCGGTAGCGCATTCCAAGTGTCCACGACCCTTTGTGTGAAAAAAAACTTCCTTGCATTTGTTCTGAACCTATCTCCCTTCAGTTTCTCCGAATGCCCCCTCATGCCTGTTGACCCCTTCAGCCTGAAGAATCTGTCCCTATCCACCCTCTCTATGCCCCTCATGATCTTGAAGGTCTCTATCATATCTCCCCTGAGCCTCCTTTATTCCAGAGAGAAGAGCCCCAGCCTATCCAACCTCTCGGCGTATGGGCAGTGTTCCAGCCCTCTTACCAGTTTCGTTGCTCTCCTTTGGACTCTCTCAAGTACCGCCATGTCTTTCTTGAGGTACGGCGACCAATATTGAACGCAGTATTCCAGATGTGGACGCACCATCGCTCGATACAATGGCATGATGACTTCCCGCGTCCTGGTTGTTATGCCCCTCTTTATGATGCCCAGCATCCTGTTGGCTTTTTTCGAGGCTGCTGCGCACTGTGCAGATGGCTTCAGTGATGCATCCACCAGCACACCCAAGTCTCTCTCAAGACTGCTGTCTCCCAACAATGCCCCTCCCAATTTGTAGTTGAACAACGGGTTCTTTTTCCCTATATGCATGACCTTGCATTTTTCCACATTAAAGCGCATTTGCCATTTGTTTGCCCAGTCTTCCAGCTTGTCCAGGTCCCTTTGCAGGTCCTCACACTCCTCCCTGGACCTAACTCTGCCACACAGTTTGGTATCGTCTGCAAATTTTATAACCTCGCACTTTGCCTCCTTTTCCAGGTCATTGATAAATATGTTGAAAAGTAACGGCCCCAGCACCGATCCCTGTGGCACACCGCTCGTGACTCCCCGCCAGTCAGAGTATTGTCCCTTTACTCCGACCCTCTGCAGTCTACCCGACAACCAGTGCTCGATCCATCTGTGCACATCCCCTCCCACCCCGTGGTTCCACAGCTTCCTAAGCAGCCTTTCATGTGGCACCTTGTCGAAAGCCTTTTGAAAATCAAGGTAAATGATGTCTATAGGTTCCCCATTGTCCACCCGACTGCTTATTCCCTCAAAGAAGTACAGAAGGTTCGTTAAGCATGACCTTCCCTTACAGAATCCATGCTGGCTTGTTCTCAGTAGGCCATATCTCTCGATGTGCTCGCAAATACCGTCCTTGATCATAGCTTCCACCATCTTCCCTATAATTGAAGTCAGGCTCACCGGCCTGTAGTTCCCGGGGTCACCCCTCGATCCCTTCTTGAAGATAGGTGTGACATTTGCCAATTTCCAGTCCTCTGGTACCTCTCCAGTTTTCAAGGATAGGTTGCAAACATGCTGGATTGTGCCCGCTATCTCTTGTCTTAGTTCTTTCAGAACCCTTGGGTGGATCCCGTCCAGGCCCGGCGATTTGCCGCATTTTAACCTGTCTATCTGCTTGAGGACATCCTCCTTACTTACCTCTATGTGTTCTAATTTTTCAGCCTGTTCCCCACTCATGAGCTCCTCTGAGTCCGGTATATTAGATGTGTCTTCTCTCGTGAAAACCGACGAGAAGAACGTGTTCAACCTCTCAGCTACCTCTTTATCCTCCTTAATCACTCCCTTCCTATCCCCATCGTCCAACGGCCCCACCTCCTCTCTCGCTGGTCGCTTTCCCTTTACGTTACTGAAGAATGCCTTGAAGTTTTTCGCCTCCCTGGCCAGCCCCTCTTCGTATTTCCCTTTTGCTTTTCTAACTTCTCGGTGGCATTCCTTTTGGCATTTCCTGTGCGCCTGGTGATTTTCCTCCGTTGGGTCCTTTTTCCATCTCCGGAAGGACACTTTCTTGTCGTTTATTGCCCTCTTTACTTCTGTTGAGATCCAAACCGGGTCCTTTGACCGTTTGTTCTTGCCGCCTTTCCTGAAACTTGGGACGTACATTCTTTGTGCTTCCTGCAGGGTGTCCCTGAATAGGGTCCAGGCGCTTCCTACAGTCTCCATCCTAAGGATGTTTTTGAGCTTCCTCCCCACCATTTCCCTCATAGCAACATAGTTCCCTTTCCTGAAGTTGAGCGCAGTTGTTGCGGTCCTCCTTACTGTGGGTGACCCCCTTTCTAATGTGAATCGGATCGCGTTGTGGTCACTGTTGCCTAGTGGTCCTCCCACTTTTACCCCTCTTGCAGGCCCCTCTAATCCGTTTAGGATGAGGTCAAGAGTAGCACTCCCTCGCGTCGGTTCCCTGACTAGTTGCTCCATGAAGCAGTCCCTCACAGCTTCTACAAATCCTGTTTCCCTAGTGCAGTTGGAGTGACCCGTACTCCAGTCAATCCCCGGGTAGTTGGTATATTCCGGAACTTGGAGGAGAGGAGGATGGCAGTTTGAGTGCAGAGCTCCTCTCCCTGGACAATCTGCCTGCTTTTAAATATCAGCAGCAGTGGGAGATCAATTGCTTTTACACCTAAGCAGCAACGGGACCAACCCACCAAAAACCCACAGTCCCGATCCTGCAAAAATATGAGCTCCACCCTCCCTGCAGTCCGCTAGGAAAATCAACTGCTTTTACACCTAAGCAGCAGCAGGACCAGCCACCACTACCAAGAGCCCTTTGCCCCGATCCAGCCAGGCATGTGAGCTCCTCCCTCTGCAATCCATTGGAGAGATCAATCTACCTGCTTTTAAATATCAGCAACAGTGGGAAATCAACTGCTTTTACACCTCAGCAGCAGCGGAACTATCCGCAACTACCAAGAGCACACAGACCCGATCCAGCCAAGAGTGTGAGCTTCACCTCCCCCTGCAGTCCACTAGGAAGATCAACTGTTTTTTACACCTAAGCAGCAACAGGACCAGCCACCACTACCGAGAGCCCTTTGCCCTGATCCAGCCAGACAAGTAAGCTCTTCCCCCAGCATTCCGTTGGAAAAATCAATATGCTTGCTTTTAAATATCATCAGAAGTAGGAGATCAACTGCTTTTACACCTAAGCAGCACCAAGACCAGCCACCACTATCGAGAGCTTTTGTCCCAATCCAGCCAGATGTGCATGCTCTTCACCATACAATTTGTTGGAGAGATCAATCTGCCTGCTTTTAAATATCAGCAGCATTGGGAAAACAACTGCTTTTACACCTAAGCAGCAGCGGGTCCATCCGCAACCACCAAGAACCCACAGACCCGAACCTGCCAGGAATGTGAGATCCGCCCCTCCCCCTACAATCCGATAAGAAGATCAACTGTTTTTACACCTAAGCAGCAATAGGACCAGCCGCCACTACCGAGAACCCTTTGCCACGATCCAGCCAGACATATAAGATCTTCCCCCAGCATTCCATTGGATAGATCAATCTACCTGCTTTTAAATATCAGCAGCAGTGGGAGAACAACTGCTTTTACACCTAAGCAGCATTGGGACCAACCGCAACTACCAAGAGCCCATAGACCAGATCATGACAGGAGTGTGAGCTCCACACCTCCTGCAGTCCGCTAGGAAGATCAACTGCTTTAACACCTAAGTAGCAGCAAGACCAGCTGCCTATAATAGGAGCCCTTGCCCCGATCCAGCCAGGCATGTGAGCTCCTCCCCCTATATCCCGTTTAAGAGATCAATCTACCTGCTTTAAATATCAGCAGCAGTAGAAAAACAACTGCTTTTACATACAAGCAGCAGCGAGACCTACCGCAACCACCAAGAGCCCACAGACCCGATCCTGCCAGGAGTGTGAACTCCTCCCCCTGCAGTCCATTGAAGAGATCAATCTGCCTGCTTTTAAATATCTTTCCACTACAAGCAGGAACAATGTAACTGAGAGTCAGAAAAAGCACTATGCTATAAACAAAACAGACTGACTCTGTAACAGTAACACAACCCCAGAGGAGGACTCGTTTTACAAAAAGTTGAGCTCAGAGATATAAAACTCTGAAGAGGGAGAGGAAACCCCCTCTTAGGGAAAGAGTTTATCTTCCAATCATTGCTTCATAATTGTGACAAACGAGCCCAACTCCAAGGTATGTAAAGTTTAGCTATGTATATATCTCAGTGTGGATGCAATATGCATTCGACAGGCTTTCAAAAAAGAATAAATATTCTGCATTCAGAATATTTATTCTTTTTTGAAAGCCTGTCGAATGCATATTGCATCCACACTGAGATATATACATAGCTAAACTTTACATACCTTGGAGTTGGGCTCGTTTGTCACAATTATGAAGCAATGATTGGAAGATAAACTCTTTCCCTAAGAGGGGGTTTCCTCTCCCTCTTCAGAGTTTTATATCTCTGAGCTCAACTTTTTGTAAAACGAGTCCTCCTCTGGGGTTGTGTTACTGTTACAGAGTCAGTCTGTTTTGTTTATATGCTTTTAAATATCAGCAGCAGTGGAGATCAACTGCTTTTACACCTAAGCAGCAACAAGACCAGCCACAACCACCGAGAGCACACAGACCCGATACTACCAAGAGTGTGAACTCTCCCCCCTGCAATCCGCTAAGAAGATCGACTGTCAGCTCCGGGCGGCTTTCCCGCAGAGGAGAGAATCCTGCATTCACCGTGGGCCTCATCTGGGGCAGCATCCTTGGAGCGGCTGGGGCACAGGCAGTGTGTCTGGGAGGGAATGCATGGATGGGAGAACATCTCAGGGGAGGAGACATAGGGATCCTGGGACTGTCGGCCAAGTCTCTTCCCTGAAGAAGCCCTTTCTGGAAACTTACTTGCTCCACTTCATCACTTCATCATGCTTCTATTCCTTTCTCTCCTCTCTTCTACCTTCCAAAGTATTTAGATCAATGCTGTCATGTTAAAATGTTTATTTTATTTTTATTTTTCCTCTAACTCTACTTTTCACTTCTCTATTACCCTCCAGGTACTTTAGTTAGATTGTGAGCCTTCGGGACAGTAAGGGAATTTTTCAAGTACCTTTCTTATTTCTAATCTTAATGTATATTTTCTGTAAACCGCTTAGAACCTAACGGATGTAGTGGTATATAAGAAATAAATTACATTACATTACATTGAAGTCCCCCATCACTGTTACACTTCCAGTCCTGCATTCTTGTCTCAGTTCAGCTTCCAAGTCATGTCCGATTTCCTCCGGCGTACCAGGTGGGCGATAGTACAGCCCGTTTTATGCCTGCACCCTTGTTTCCCAGCAATTTGACCCATAGCGATTCCATCCCCTCTGCCTTCTTAGCCATATCCATCCCGACCGAGTAGATAGAGTCCTTTATAAATAGTGCTATGCCTCCCCCCTTCTTGTGGGTCCTGTCCCTCCTGTAGAGCTTGTACCCCGGCAGCGCCACATCCCATTGATTCTCCTCTGTCCACCATGTTTCTGTAATTCCAATTATATCCAGGTCCTCCCCCTTGGCTACGACCTCTAGTTCACCCATCTTGGCCATGAGGCTTCTTGCATTTGCGTATAAGCACCGCAGGTCCTGTCATTTTTCCTCCACCTCCGTATTTACCTGGGCCGCCTCCCCTTGAATTTCGGGCAGTTCTCCTGTTCCCTGTGCTTCTGCTTTGCCCTCAGCCTTTACCCTCATAGCTTTCGGTTTCCCCACATTTCCGCCACCCCACTCCCCGCTTTTCCTCTGGGTTTTCTAGCCCTACCGGCCCCCTCCTGGGCTATCATCCCTTGAGCCTCTGTTTGATCCCCCTCGCCTTGTGGCACCCCTATATTGCCCTCAGTAGCTTTTCTGACCACATTGATCACCCCACTTCTGGTACCAATATGTTCCGCCACTTATTTTTGTCAAATGGGATGATCAGTGACACTCAGAAAAGCACACAGACAATATAAGTGCATAAACAATAACCCTTTAATATATATATATATATATAAAAATATTAATATAAGAATAAAAAAACATCACCGTAATCCCAGGCAATGACCAGCCTTCACAATTGGGAATCCCTGCAATTGATAGGTGGGTGGACACGGGAGACTATCCCTTTAGACGTCTTGGATTCTAATGTTAGGGGCATAATTCCGTTCTTATATAGGATGAAAAACTGCTGAGTTCATAGTAAAAACAACTGGTCCTGCAGTAACCAGCAGTTCTTTATTACGATTCAGGCACACCCGGTCCTGTCCTTTTGATGTCGTTTGTACAGCACTCAGGTCAAAGCGGTGTTAAACCAGTTTCCCATCTGCTAGCTTTACAACTAAAGCTCTCAAGCTGCAATTAACAGATCATTATCAGCAGGGAGAGAAATACAACTCCCCTAGAAACTATCACTGGCATAACTGGTAGCTTCACTACTGTGGACACAGGCAATTCACATCTCCTTACTGCTTATCAATGTCCATGGACACCTCCTCCGGTTCTACCAGACTCTCCTGCATTTCCATGGGTTCCCCTGGGGTTCCTTCCTCACTCCCTGGGTCAGCAGTAAGCTCTTCTGTGTCCCACATTTGCCAGTCACCAGCCTCCTCAGCATTCCGTTGAGGAGGAGATGGTTCTCCACCGAGCACACCCTGAAGCCTCCTCAGCTCCTCCTCCTGACTATCCCTCAGCTGCTCTGTTTTAACCCCCTCTAATTCGCCCCTCCCTGCTCTGCAGAATGGAAAGGGAGAGAAAACTCTCTGCAGCTGTGCCTGTCTCAGTGACAGCTTCCTGTGCTGAGACTGGCCTTATGGGAGCTGTAGTTTCTTAGCTCCTGGGATAGTCCCAGTGAAGTCAGTGCTTATAACATCAGCAGGGCCAACCTGATCTGCTCTCCTGCAATGGGGTTTCCTGCTCTTCTTCCCTAACTCTGTGTCAAAGCTAGTAAGAGAGCTAGATTTGTCACAGCACTGAACTACATAAATTACATGATCAGAGTTACAAGTAGTCTTGTGCCTGGTTTCAAAAACTTCCCCAGTGCCCGGATGGGTCCACTTTCCCCTGGCAAGGTGTACATACACCATTGACACTGGCCACATGGAAGATGACAACCACGACTCCTAAGAGTGATTTCTTGCATCTTGTTGTTATTAATATATTCTCCTATGTTTCTCCTTCGTTTATAGGAGAATATAGGGTGATCTTCCAAAGTTGGAATAGCCAGTTTCGCAATGTGCCAGTGCTTCATAATAACTTGGGTCACACGGTGGGTGAGGGTAGAGTAGTGATGAACAAAGGCCACCGTCTCCAGAGGATTAGTATCTTTTGTGTGGTCCTGCAACAACCACTCACGGTGGGCATGCTTCGCTCTTTTATACGCATTTTTCACTACCTCATAGGGGTATCCTCGCTGATAGAAGCGGGATTTCATATTCCTGGCTTGAGCTCGGAAGTCATCTAAAGAATCACAGATCCTTCTCAGCCTAAGAAATTGGCTAATTGGTAAACTTCTTTTTAGCCCTTCAGGATGAAAACTGTGGAAGCGTAGTAAGCTGTTCCGATCTGTCCCTTAATGATATAGGGTAGTTGATAAATGAGTGGCCCTTTTTCTCACTAAAATATCCAGAAACGGAATCTCGTCATGTTGTATAGTGGCGGTAAATTTGATATTATTATCCAATATATTTAATTCTTCCACAAACTGGAAAAGATCTTCCTCAGTTGAAGTCCATATACAGAAGATATTGTCTAAAAGTCTCTTTCAGATTTTTACATGCTGAAATCCACGCATTGGATAGATATGGCGCCCCTCCAACTCTTTCTTTACATTCTATATATTAATTGGTTACGCTGGGACCGACGTCAACACGCTGTACGGCTCTTTAAAACGAGGTTGTTGCCATTTTCAAAATTGTAGAGACCGCTGTCAATAAGTTACGGAAAAGTAAGTAAAGAAAAGAGCTCTGTACGATACTAAATTTTGAATGAGTTATCTGAGTTTATTTTGTTTTTACAGTGGCTTGGTGCATATAATTTATAGCCCTGAAGCAGTGGACAGAAGTGGAAGTCCACGAAATGCTGGCCTCGTTGGCTGTTTCTGACATATAAGCGCTGTTAAAAAACTAAGTAACTTGCAAGAAATTGAATGTTAGCAAGGTCCTTTTTGAAATAGAACTGAAGAGTTCTTTAAATCTTGCCAGTGTAGTCTCAAACCAGATGGAGAATTGTAGATGTGTAGATATCAATAAGTTATTTTGGGAAAAATTTAAAGTAAAAACGTGATAAAAAATATTGATAAAAAATATTTATAGAATAGGATATTAATTAGAATATTGAATTCTTATTTATATTGATAGAAGATAATAAAGTTAAATACAGGAGTCGGCCAATGATTAGAGCTAAAGAGCAATATAACCACGTCGAAATTCCCAGTCTGTGAATACGACTGAACGTGGGCTCTGTTACTGAGGCCTCCTCCTTGATATATTTTTAGGTAAAATAGGATACACTTTTTCAGATATATGGGAATATATTATATATTAATATTGCTCCTCCAACTCTGCCATAAACAGTGCGGCCAATGAGGGAGCCAGCGATGCCCCCATTGCAATCCCATGTTTCTGGAGGTAGAAATCATTGTGAAACCAGAAATAGTTTTTGGTTAACACAAGAGTGGCCATTTCCATTAAAACATCCAAGGATAGTTGAGGACGTATAGTCTGTTCCATGAAAATTTGTCTTAAAAGTGCCAGAGCCTGATCCACAGGGATCATGGTATACAGGGCTGTAACATCCAATGTCACCAATATCCAATGGGGTTCAAATACTTCTATTTCAGCAATTATTCTTAGCATGTGAGTGGTGTCTTTAATAAATGATCGGATAGATGAAACTTTCTGCCTCAGAAAGATGTCTAAAAATTTTGACAAAGGCTCCAAAAGGGAATTCCGCATGGATACAATGGGGCGTCCGGGTTTAAAAAAAATTTTTTTGTGTATTTTCGGAAGAAAATAGATTATAGGTGTGACATGAAATTTTGGATTCAAGAAAGCAGTTTCTCTAGGGGTGATCATTCTAGATTTGTATGCTTTAAACACCAATGTAAAATGGTGACTTTTAATTCACCGGCAGGATCACTTGGTAGTCGTTGATAGAAACATGTATCATCTAACTGACGGTGGGCCTCACGTAGGTATTGATCCTTAGACCACACCACAATGGCTCCACCGTTATCTGCTCTGGTGAACATCATTGAAGTATCGTTCCGTAATTGCTGCAAAGCACACCATTCAGTATAGGATATATTATATTGCAATGGAATATGAGCCATGTCACGCTCCATTTCTTCAACATCTGCAAGCGATAAATCCCAGAACGTAATCAAGTTGGGATGAAGAGGAGATGACGGACACCAACCCGACTTATTGGATATCAAAGTCCCATCATTGTGAATTTGATAATCCTGGAAAAACATTTTTAGATGAAGTTTATGTAATAAACTATACACCGATAGTCGGGTATTAAAGACATCATATTTGATGGTGGGGACAAAGCCCAGTCCAAGATTTAATACCGTCTTCTGTATCGGGCTCATCACTAAAGTTGTTAAATTTATTATGGCTGATTGGTCCGTAGTTGTGACCTGGTCTGGCGGCCCTGGGCATATCCCTGCTGTCCTTGGAATCCTACCTGCCTCGATCCGCGGGTCTTTTGTCTGCCTCTGGGCCCTCGCTGTTGAAAACCCCCTTGACCACGTTGTCCATTCGAAACTGGATGTCCTCCACTATGACTGCTAGTGGAACTTGAATCCGTGGACGTACGATCTTCCTCAAAAGGTTGTTTGTGAACAATATTACCTTTGAATAGCCATAAATACACTTGATTGGTGGCGTAATCTCTCTCATCCCTTCTATACTTCTTGATTTTAGATTGCTTAATTGATTCTCTATAATTCTCAATTTTTAAATTATGATCACTCTCTAGAGTAGTAAAATCTGATTCATTTGCACAAGACTATCGAATCATTTGTTTCAGATCCTCAATAGTTTTTTTCAATTCTGCTTCCAGAGATGTAATTTGCTCAATAATAAGCAACATAAGATCCATACTGCACTTATTCAAAATGGCACACCATTTCTCTTGGAACTGGACTTCATTAGAAAAAAGTGTGGGACCTTTCTGTATTCTTAGCCCCTGCAGAATCATCGAGGTTGATACATATTGAGCCAATGTATTGGCATGTAATTCCGCTCTCACAAGTTTTTTATGCTGAATCTCCAGCTCGACCATGATGGCAATCCCATAGTGGGAATACTGCCCTCAATAAGAGTTGGTCTATTAAGAAGTTCAGTCCGCTTCTCTTCTGAAAATGTAAATACTTGTTTGTTTACTTGCATTTGAGCCATCTGTAACAATCTTTCTATCCGTGATTACTCAAACAGTCACACACTCTCAGTCACAGTCAGCAATAATATATGGTGCAGTTTTATAATAATTTTTATCAGAGGTCCTTGGGGATATCAGATTGCCTTACAAACAACATAGTTTGAAAGGGTTATTTCCTCATATTACCCCATGGTACCTCCTCCTCCTCTTGTTCTTTTACTTTTTCTATTTACTTTTTTCTTTTTTCTATTAATTATTCATGATTCTATGATAGAGTATACTTAGCTTTCAGCCTTGCTATATATCCCCTCAACGCAGGACGATTAGCATGTGTTAATGTCTGTTTATTTACTTGGCTATCAGCGTGCATCACTGACATTAACACGGCTATCAGTACGCCATAACCTTAACACAGCTCTATTGCATACATGCCCCCTATATGCACTATTTAGCCATGTGCTAATTTGACCATTATTGTGTGCTATATTTTTAGCGCACCTTAGTAAAAGAAGGGGTTAGTTAAATCAATGTAAAATACAACAGTTGTACAGATAGGCTTATATATATAACCCACACCAACTTTTAAGCGCAATTCCCATTTTACTCTTTTCCTAGAAAAATCAATTGTCTAGAATATAACACAGGATGCAACATTTAAAATAAATCTTTAAACAATCAAACTTTAAACTGCTTTTAAAACTTAAACTAGTCTTCAGAAATGTACAGGTCTTTGAGAGTTTATTCCAGTAACTTGGGGCAGCCCAAGAAAAAACACAAAGCCCCCATTCTGACCAGCCTAAAATCTGTACTTGATAGCAAAACCAGATTAACTATGCTACTAGAACTCCACTTCCTCTGTGGTTCATAGGTCTTCAGAGTGACCCCCAAATAAGGGTCCCAATTCCTGAATGACCTTAAAAGCCAGGTTTAAAACTTTGAACAAAAATCATTTTCACCAACAACATATTCAAACATAGGGCTTTAGAGTGGGAATGGCATACCAAATCAGGAAGATATAGGATGCTAGGGATTTTTAAAAAAGGGATGGTTAACAAAACTAAGAATGTTAACATACCCCTGTATCGCTCCATGGTGCAACCTCATCTGGAGTATTGCATTCAATTCTGGTCTCCTTATCTCAAGAAATATATAGATGTGCTAGAAAAGGTTCAAAGAAGAGCAATCAAGATGGTAAAGGAGATTAAACTCCTATCATATGAGGAAAGACTAAAACAGTTAGGGCTCTTCAGCTTAGAAATGAGATTGCTGAGGGGAGGTATGATTGAAATCTACAAAATCCTAAGTGGAGTAGAATGGGTACAAGTGGATCGATTTTTCACTCCATCAAAAATGACAAAGACTAGGGGACACTCAATGAAGTTACAGGGAAATACCAATAGGAGGAATTTTTTTTTCACTCAGAGAATAGTTAAGCTCTGGAATGCATTACCAGAGGATGTAGTAAGAGCTGATAGCGTAGCTGGTTTTAAGAAAGATTTGGACAAGTTCCTGGAGGAAAAGCCCATAGTCTGTTATTGAGAAAGAAATGAGATAAACTACTGTTTGCCCTGTATCAGTAGCATAGAATATTGCTACTCCTTGAGTTTTGGCCAGGTACTAGTGACCTGGATTGGCCACTGTGAGAATGGGATATTGGGCTTGATGGACCAGTAAGGCTATTCTTATGTTCTTATGAGACATAGCAAAAGCCCTATTCCCATCTTCCAGAGGCCATAGGTTCAAATCCCAGCACATATTTTAATTGTGGCATTCTACCTTGCAGGTGCACCTTGATGATCTCACAATGAGGTCAGCATTGTGCAGCTGCACACCTCCATTTGCAATGAAGTAGAATCCATGCTAAGGTCTGTATCTGGGTTTTTTTCAGTTTTTAAGCTTTTGTAAATGAAGTTATGTATGCAATTTATATATTTTTCATATGCTTTTCTTGCTTTCAGTAATGAGCTGATTGGAGCACTGTTTAGTCAGAATAAAGGGTAGCTTTTTAGCAACAAACATAAAGCTGTGTTTTTCATGTGCTGTGCTTCAGTTAAGAACATAAGAACATATGAATTGCCACTGCTGGGTCAGACCAATGGTCCATTGTGCCCAGAAATCCTCTCATGCGGCGGCCCCCAGGTCAAAGAACAGTGCTCTAAAATGAGTCCAGCCTCACCTGTGTACGTCCCAGTTTAGCAGGAACTTGTCCAGCTTAGTCCTGAAACCCTGGAGGGTGTTTTCCCCTACAACAGACTCTGGAAGAGCATTCCATCTCTCTACCACTCTCTGGGTGAAGAAGAACTTCCTTACGTTTGTACAGAATCTATCCCCTTTCAACTTTAGAGAGTGCCCTCTCATTCTCCCTACCTTGGAGAGTGTTCCTATTTCCAGGACCCATATTTTGTCTATCTTTGCCCTTCTTTGCTACGATGACAACTAAAAAGGCTAAATCATATTCCCTACCTGCCAGCAAAAGACTTAAATCTGTACCGCCATCGCCGGAGATGACAGGCGGAAAAGATGACCACGAGGATGACGAGGATCCCATACTGGCCGAATTACGGAGCCTCAAAACGATGATGAAAAACCACATCGATATATCTAAAGACATGAGAGTAGAGCTTGAATCTATTCACTCTCAAATCGCTAAATCACAACAGTTCTTTGAACAACTTACGCTTTTTTGTTCCCTTTTTACAGCTTTCTGGGTTTTTTTTTTGGAAATATATTTTTTTAGTACATGATCAACTTATTCAATTTTACCTAGACCCCTTTGAACGTGATCTCTGTTCCCTTATAGTTTCCTTTTCATGACAGATGTACTTGGTTAACCTTCCTGAATATCAGCATAATAATTTAGTCCCGATATAGATTGTTTTCTAATGTACTGCCTTTGATCATTTTCTCCTTTATACTATTAACCCTGGCTTTATGATATTATCTGTCTTTGAATTGTACTTGTTTTTTTCTATTTGATTTGGACTCCTCCGTCTTCTTAATGATTATGTACCTTCAATGGTTTTCCTACATCTTATTTCATGTTTTTTCTGGCACAGGATTAACTACTATACTTCGTCTCTGCTACTTTCTCATGCTCTTACAACTAATACATCTCTATTGATATTGTACTGACAATCTATCTTCAACCATCTCTTCCTCTTCGTCCAATGAAGATTACTATCTTAATCTTTCTCACCCCTCATTGTCACAAACTCAAGCATCGAGTCTTGGTGCTCCTATAGAGGAGGCGGAGATTTTGGATGCAATTAAATCATTATCTTCTCATAAGTCACCCAGGCCTGATGGATACCCAATAGAACTCTACAAAATGCTCTCCACTGAACTTGTGCCTAAGCTGAAACAACTTTATGACTATCTCTTCTCTTGTCCCGAAGATCAGGGATGTTTTTCAGAAGCTCATATCATAGTACTGCCCAAAGCAGGTAGGGATGAAACTAATGTAGCAAATTATAGACCTATTTTGCTTCTAAATACAGACTGCAAAATTCTAGCTAAAATCCTGGCTTCTAGATTGGACAAAATATTAGGGTTTCTTGTCCATCCTGACCAGGTAGGATTTATGAAAAATCACTTTATTGGTGATAATGCACGTACTTTTATCTCGGCAATAGATGTTGCTCACTCTTCAACTTCCCCGATGGTAGCAATTTCTCTCAACGCTGAAAAGGCTTTTGACATGGTGGAATGGACTCATTTGTTTAACATTCTTAAATGATTTGGATGTGGTTCTGATTTTGTGGAATGGGTCCAATTGCTCTATACCAAATCTTTCTCTAGATTATGAATCAATGATTCTCTCTCTACACCCGTCCATCTACATAGAGGAACACGTCAGAGATGTCCATTGCCCTCCCTTCTTTTCAATTTGATACTTGAACCTCTTCTATTGACGATTTTTCATCACCCAGATATAAGAACATAAGAAGTTGCCTCCGCTGAGGCAGACCAGAGGTCCATCTTGCCCAGCGGTCTGCACCCGCGGCGGTCCATCAGGCCTAATTGCCTGAACAGTGTCCCTGACTAATTATGTAACTGCCTCTAATCTAGTCCTATCCCTATAGCCTACCTCTACTCCTATCTGTACCCCTCAAACCCTTTGTCCTCCAAATACCTATCCAATCCTTCTTTGAAGCCTTGCAGCGTGCTCCTGCTTATCACATCCTCCGGTAGCATTTCCATGTATCCACCACCCTCTGGGTGAAAAAGAACTTCCTGGCGTTTGTTCTAAACCTTCCCCCTTTCAATTTCTCTGAGCGCCCTCTTGTACTTGTGGTTCCCCATAGTTTAAAAAATCTGTCCCTGTCTACTCTTTCTATGCCCTTCATGATCTTGAAGGTTTCTATCATGTCCCCTCTAAGTCTCCACTTTTCCAGGGAGAAAAGCCCCAGCTTCTTCAGTCTGTCAGTCTGTCCATACCCTTAATTAGCTTAGTTGCTCTTCTCTGGACTCTCTCAAGTACCGCCATGTCCTTCTTGAGGTACGGCGACCAGTACTGGACATAGTACTCCAGGTTCGGGCGCACCATTGCACGGTACAGTGGCAGGATGACTTCCTTCGTCCTGGACGTGATACCCTTCTTAATGATGCCCAAAATTTTGTTTGCCTTCCTTGAGGCTGTGGCGCACTGCGCCAATGCCTTCAATGTTGTGTCTACCATCACTCCCAGGTCTCTTTCAAGGTTACTCACCCCTAGCGGTGATCCCCCCATTTTGTATGTGAACATCGAGTTCTTTTTCCCTACATGCATGACCTTGCATTTCCCTATGTTGAAGCTCATTTGCCACTTTTTGGCCCACTCTTCCAGTGCTGTCAGGTCTTTTTTGAGATCTTCGCAGTCCTCTGTGTTTGCAACCCTGCTATATAGTTTGGTGTCATCCGCAAATTTGATAACCTCACATTTTGTTCCTGCCTCCAGGTCGTTAATAAATATATTGAACAGGAGTGGTCCCAGCACCGACCTCTGCGGAACTCTGCTCATGACCCATTGCCAGTCTGAGTAATGGCCCTTTACTCCAACCTTCTGTTTCCTATCCGCCATCCTGTTTTTGATCCATCGGTGGACCTCCCCTTGCACCCCGTGGTTCCATAACTTCCTTAGAAGTCTTTCGTGTGGTACCTTGTCGAAGGCTTTTTGGAAGTCAAGGTAAATGATGTCTATAGATTCCCCTTTATCCACCTGGCTGTTTACCCCCTCAAAGAAGTATAATAAGTTTGTGAGGCATGACCTGCCCTTACAGAAGCCATGCTGGCTCGGCTTTAGCTGCCCAGTGTTTTCGATGTGTTCCCAGATGCTGTCCTTAATCAGCGCTTCCATCATCTTTCCCGTTACCAAGGTCAAGCTCACCGGCCTGTAGTTTCCTGGGTCTCCCCTTGAGCCTTTCTTGAAGATGGGCGTGACATTTGCTATTTTCCAGTCTTCCGGAATCTCTCCAGTTTTTAAGGATAGGTTGCATATTTGTCGAAGTGGCTCAGCTATTTTGTTCCTTAGTTCCTTGAATACCCTTACTTATATTCCTATCTAACCCTGCATCTTCAATTCCTATTTTACTCCAAACAGTATCCAAATTCTCGAATGGCTCAGGATATCGCATTAATTGGGACAAATCAGAAATTATACCTTTATATGATAACACTTCGGTTTCAGACTATGGATCTACCACTTTTCGTTGGGCACATACATCTCTGAAATATCTTGGAATCCTTTTTCACCAAGACAGGAATATTATGATATCTCTTAATCTTTCTGCCGTAACTACTAAAGTTGATGCTTTACTGTGACATTGGTCCCCTTTGTCTCTCTCCTGGTGGGGGTGTATGGAGGTAATGACCATTGCCCCGATCGTTAACTATTATCTCTCTACGCTTATCATATTAGGTCCGAGGAAGTTCTATAAGTCCATCAAAAGCAAGCTATCTGACTACCTCTGGTGTAAAAAACTCCTCGAATCGCTTTGAAAATACTCAAATCTTCCAAAGAGGATGGTGGGATGGGTTTTCATGATTTCTTTCTTTATCATGTTGCCGCTTTCCTTTGGTATGGTTCCTTTTGGATACGAGATTCGAACACAGATGAACAACACTCTGCTTGGTTCTTGATAGAACATCTGATACATCCTATTCCAATCTCCTGCTTACCATATATTCCTATACATATGTTGCCCACTAACTCCGTCACGATTAGTGCCACTATTCACACAATCAATCACTTTGACTCTATCTCTCATAGGAATCGCTGGCATACCACATCCTCTCCTCTTTGGTATAACTGTCATTTCCAAATTGATGCTCGTCCTATCCACTGGCGCACTCGGATGGATAAGGGGATCTGTACATTGAATCAAGTTATTGAAAATGGCTCACTTTTATCCTTTTCTCAGCTCATGGACAAATTTGCCCTCCTTCCATCTGAATGTTTTCGATGGCTTCAGCTCTCCCACTGTCTAACCAAATGTTCACCCTCTATTTTGGACTATCCCAAGACTTCTGCCTTTTTAGTGTTGTCTCGATTGGGAGTGGTTTTGGACCACACTATGTCCCTTTTTTATAAGGAATCACGATCCCATTTATATCCTAGATTAGAGAATGACACGGTTGCGGTTACCCGTGGCTAGCCACATTTAGCCGCGGGTAACAAGCCAAAACGGGGAAAGAAAAATAGCAGTCACTGCGTGGACGGGGACAAGGCCATTCACCACCCCGTGGAGCGGTGAATGGTCTTGTCTCCATAGTGAGGCATCAAGGATCACGCGTTCCCTGCAATCCCTGCCTGCTTGATCGATCGTAGCATTTAGCCAGCTCCCTCCCTTCACCTCACCTTAGTTTGCAGGCTTTCTTTTTCGGCGACCCACACGCGTGGCTGCTCAGTGTTCAATCTTCTGCTCTGACGCAACCAGAAACAGGAAGTTGCAGCAGAGCAGAAGATTGAACACTGAGCAGCCGCGCGTGCACGGCTCTTTAAAAGCGTGCAGGTCGCTGAAAAAGAAAGCCTGCAAACTAAGGTAAGGTGAAGGGAAGGAGATGGCTAAACGCTACGATCGAACAGGCAGGCGGGGGGGGGGGGCTGCGGGGACTGCGCGATCGCACGTGTTCCTGGCTCACACTGGAAGGAGGGAGTAAAAGGGAAAAGGATTACGGGCCAAGGGGATGAAGAGGGAAAGAAAAACCCACAGCAGGAAAGAAAGGGGAGGACAGGCAAGAGAGCCAGATGCTGGAAGCAGGGGGGGGGAGAAAGAGGGAAAGAAGCTAGATGGGGTTGAAAAGAAGAGACACACTGGTATGGAAGAGGAAGATAGGGGAAATCTGGACACAGGAAGGTAACAGAAAGAGGGGAAATTATGTGCATGGGGCATAGGGACAGAGACATAAAGGGGACATGCCAGGGGATGGTATATGGACACAGGGGAGGTGCAATGGCAGATACATAGGGGAGATATTAGAAATGGGGAAAATAGGAGCACAGAAGCGAGATGGTTTGTGGGGATGGGACAGGGTCCGAGCTCGCAGGCTACAGTGGCTTGTACAAATTACATTGTAATGTGCCACAAAAAATAAGAGGGAGGAAGGCAGATAGATAGGCCACACGAGAGGAGCTGAAGGGTGGTAGAAAGGAACAGATGGTAAAGGAGGGAGGGAAGGGTGGTGGTGGAAAGGAATAGAACAGACATTGAAGGAGGGTGGAGAGGAACAGACCCTGAAGGGAAATGTGGAAGACAGAGTGGGGAGAAGATGCTGGAAGGGAAGAAGACAGATGCCAGACTATGTAGGAGCGGAAGAAAGAAGATGGGTGCTAGACCATTTGGGGGGGTGAAGAGACAGGCACAGTAACAGCAAATGGAAGATGCAGAGAGAAGACACATACAGTAGATGGAAGGAATTGAATGGGAAGATGTGGAAAGCAGAAACCAGACAACAAAGGTAGAAAAAAAAAATTCTATTTATTTATTTATTTTTTGCTTTAGGATTTTTTGCTTTAGTTGTGTTGACAAAAATTTATAAACAAAGCCCTGCCAGCTGAACATCTCTTTCTCTAGTTCAGCAGCAGGAACTTTGATTTATAAGAAAGGAATAAGCTAAATATTACAGTACTAAGGCTTATATGGATGCTGCAGGGACGGTGACGGGGTGGTGAATGGGATGGCAGTGGCAGTGACGGGGCGGTGAAAGGGGGGGACGGTTATGGGGCAGTGAAGGGAACGGCAGTGAGGGGGCCGTGAAGAGGATGATGGGCCAGGGACGGGGCGGTGACGGGGACAGATTTTTTCCCCGTGTCATTCTCTATCCTAGATCCAGGAAATCTACGGACATTTGGTCTTCAGACACGACATGGAATGGCAATGTCAAAGACTGGGAACATTATTTTAGTAAAATTGTTCACCCCATGGCTTCTTCCAGTATGTCTCAATCTTTGTACTTCCTGTCATATAAAGCTTTTTGGACTCCTAATAAAATGTTTCGTGCCGGACTGAGGGACTTTCTGCTGGCATTGTCATTCGGATATGGATGATCTTCGACACATGATCTTTGCTTGCCCCGTCCTAACCACCTTTTGGTCTCAGGTCTGACATACCATCATACTAATTCTCCCGATTAAATCCGATTTTAATATTGATATTCTCATTTTTAGAGCTTTAGCTATCGCTGATACCCTTACTCTCAATCAGAAATCTTTACTTAATATTTTAATTGCCATAACGATACAAATGATTTTACATAATTGGAAATCTGCGGACACACTCATTACATTTTGGTGGAACACAATACTCATGATACACTTATATGAAGCTAAAACAGCAGAATTCTCTAATAGACAAACAGTTATATCCAAGATTTGGGATCCTATAAAGAATTTCTCTCCATAACTATTGACATTCCCATTGCTTACTTGCATTGAATATCCTAATTCACAATTCTGACATTCCTGATGCTCTATACCCTAATTATCTAATTATTTCACTTTTCGGTTTGAGATGCCCAACCTGCTATTGATTAGTACTGGTTCTATCACAGACAAATGATCTCTTCTTCTTCTATCCTCTCCTCCCTCTCCAGATTACCATGCAGTCCTGAATGGGACTACCATGTACAATTTATCTGATTCACTGTTGTACTTAAGAACATAAGAACATAAGAAACGTCTTCACCAGATCAGACCAAGGTCCATCTAGTCCGGCGATCCGCACACGCCGAGGCCCATTTAGGTGCTCCTTTTTGGAGACCCGGTTTTCCCGTATCCCTCAATATGATCTGCAAGAAGGTGTGCATCCAACATGCGTTTGAAACCCAGCACAGTATTTTCTGCCACCACCTCCTCCGGGAGAGCATTCCAAGCACCCACCACTCTTTGTGTGAAACAGAACTTTCTGACATTTGTCCTGAACCTGCTGCCATTCAGTTTTAAGCTATGACCTCTTGTCCGTGTCACATCTGAAAATGTCAGTACTGCTGCTTCCTGGTCAATTTGATCAAATCCCTTTAATATTTTAAAAGTCTCTATTAGATCCCCACGCAGTCTTCTCTTTTCGAGGGTGAACAGTCCCAGTTTTCCGAGGCATTCCATGTAGCTTAAATTCTCCATGCCTTTGACTAGTTTCGCAGCTCGCCTCTGTACCCTCTCCAACAGAATTTTGTCCTTCTTAAAGTATGGAGACCAGTGTTGGACGCAGTATTCTAAGTGTGGTCTGATCATTGTTCTGTAAAGTGGCATTATAACATCTTGCGACCTACTCGTAATCCCCTTCTTAATCATGCCTAACATCCTATTTGCTTTCTTCGCCGCCACTGCACATTGAGCCGATGGTTTTAGGGTTCTGTCTATCAGCACCCCCAAATCCCTTTCTTGTTCGCATTTGGCTAATGTCACCCCCGACATCTTGTATTCATGTTCTTTGTTTTTCTTTCCCAGATGCATCACCTTGCATTTGTCTATGTTAAAACTCATCTGCCACTTTATCGCCCACGTTTCCAGCTGATTTAGATCTTTCTGAAGATCCTCACAGTCCTTTTGAGAGCCAACCACCCGACATAGTTTTGTATCATCTGCAAACTTGATTATATTACAGGTTGTTTCTTCTTCCAGGTCATTTATAAAAATATTGAACAAAATGGGACCAAGGACCGAGCCCTGGGGCACGCTGCTGGTCACCTTTTCCCATTCCGAGAATTTCCCATTTATGGTTACCCTCTGCGTTCTGTTCTCTAACCAATTTCCGATCCATCCATGCACTTCTCCTCATATTCCATGACTTAATAGTTTACTCATGAGCCTTGCATGCGGAACCTTATCAAACGCTTTTTGGAAGACCAAGTTAATTATGTCCACTGGATCTCCACTATCTATTTGCTTGTTAACCTTCTCAAAAAATTGAAGTAAATTTGTCAAACATGACCTCCCTTTCCTGAAGCCGTGTTGACTATCTCTCATTAGGTTGTGCTTATCCAATTGTTGTACAATGCAGTCCTTAATTAGTGTTTTGATTATCTTCCCAGGAACCGTTTGATTTTCTATTTTGTACTATTGGATGGTCCTATTTGGGTCCTCTCATATATCTGTTATTGCTCTCTTCTCTTTGATAAAATTCTAATAAAAATATTTTAAATCAGAAAGACAGCGGCCAATGAGAGAGAGAAACAAAGAAAGACAGACACATCTATTCTAGCACCCGTTAATGTAACGGGCTTAAAGGCTAGTTGATATACAATAATTTATTTTGTGTGTTTTTGCACATTTTTTTGCACAGTTCACTATGGGGCTCATAATAATAAAAAAGTTCAAAAAGTGGCCTAAATCGGTACTTGGATGATCAAAAAGACAGATCGTCCAAGTACCGATAATCAAAGCTGTTTTTAGATGTATCTAAAACCAGCATAGGCCTTTATCCTCCCTCTAAGGCACGGATTCTGCATAGGACACTGGTCCGGGAGTCCTATACAGAATCGGGCCTACACCTGCCCAATGTTAACCCGATTCTGTAACCGACGTCCATGTTGCAGATGCCGGTTACAGAATCAGGTTTAACATTCCCAACCCCCTCCCCGCCCCCGAAGATCGCCGGCAGGAGGGTGCCCAACTCCTCCTACCAGACCCCCCAATACCCCCCTAAGATCGCTGGCAGGAAGGTGCTCAATCCTTCCTGCTGACAGAACCCGCCCCCCGACGATCACCGGCAGGAAGGTGCTCAGCCTTTCCTGCCGACAAAACACGCCCCCCCCCCGACAATCGTGGCAGGAGGGTGACCAACCTCTCCTGCCGGCCCCCCCTAACTAACCCCCTCACACCAGAAACCCCCCTTAGACTTACATTTTCAAGTTGGACTGGACGGCTCCTCGCACGTCTGGCCAGCAGGCCCACCTCCATCCAAATGAGGCGGGCCCACCCCTCCCTAGCCCAATCCATAGGCTCCTAGGGCCTGATTGGTCCAGGCGCCTAAGGCCCCTCCTGCTATATATAAAAAGTGCCTCCCGATTGGCTGATTAGTCAGCTGTAGGACGCCTAAAGCTGCCTACAATCCGGGAGCACTTTGCAGAATCAGGGCCTAAATGCCTAGAGCAAAAAGAGGCATTTTTAGAGGAGGGGAAAGGGCAGGAGGTGGGCTGACCTAGACTTAGTTGTACAGCAAGTATAACCAAAAGTTTAACCAGTTTGCCCAGTCGGAACTTGTACGTTTTGACTTAGACCAAGTCAAAACAGTTATAAGTTCCGAATAGGGGCCACTGAGCTGATAGGGGCTGCTGCAATCATCTCAGCAGCCCTGGCAACCTGCCTGCCCCCACCACAATGATTGCAGTAGGAGAGATGCCTAATCTCTCCTGCTACAATCATGATCCTCCCAAACTGCCGTGAACTGCGGCAGGGGGATACCAATCTCTCCTGCCGGCACCCTAACCCTCCAGACAATACCGGCAGGAAGGAGCCCAAGCCCTCCTGCTGAGGCACAAGCCCCTGAACCCCCAAACCCTGATAATACTGGCAGGAGGGAGCCCAAGCCCTTCTGCTGAGGTGCAAGCCCCAGAACCCCCAAACCCTGACAATACTGGCAAGAGGGAGCCCAAGCCCTCCTTTAGAGGTGCAGGTCTCCAAATCCCCCCAACAATACCGGCAGGAGGGAGCCCAATCCCTCCTGCTGGAATGCGACCCCCACCCCCTTCAAATATGGGCAGGAGGGATCCTAGGCCTTCAAGCCCATGGCACACCCCCACAACTCCCCATAAACCACCAAACCCCCAAACAGCCCCTAAGCCTGGATCAATCAGGCCCTAGGCCTGCCATTCAGAGGATGGCAGGCCTGCCAGCCAGATGGGATTGGTACCTGTTTGGCAGGCCATCCTTAAAGTAACTTGAGGGGGTGTTGGGTGTCAGGGATGTTGGGGTTAGGGGGCCCATTTGGGGTAATCAGGGGTTTGAGGACTGATTGGGGGGTCACGGAAGTGCACCATTGGCAAGAGGGCCTGGGATCCCTCCTGCCCATATTTGAGGGTGTGGGGGTTGCCTTTTGGCAGGAGGGCTTGGGCTCCATCCTTACGGTATTGTTGGGGGGATTTGGGGACCTGCGCCTTGGCAGTAAGTCTTGGGCTCCCTCTTGCCAGTATTGTTGGGGTTCGGGGGCTTGAACCTAGGCAGGAGGGCTTGGGCTCCCTCCTGCCGGTATTGTTGGGAATTCGGTGGTGGGGTGGATCACGATTGCATTTAGGGGCTTAAGACAAAAGGGGACTTAGACTTTTTTTATTATGCCCCTCCATGGGTCCAGGGATGTTACACATTTGAATAACCCTGCTGGGTTATACTTTTCTCAGCTCAATATTACAGGTTTGCCCTAACTTTTGAGTTGTGTCAACTGAGGACCCATCACACAATTAAATTTAAATTTAATTTATTTTGAAAATTTTTTTGATAAATTAATATTTTTTGGTTGTGTTCTCCTAGTATACTTGTTGGCTATATGAGGAATCCTTTTGTCTCACTATATTTCTTTTTCCTTGTTATTGGGTTAGTTTTTTGCTCATACTATGTTGAGCATGAAATACAGATTGAGAATCATGCAAAATAATCTTGTAATTGTAAATAAACCAATCCCTTTAAGAGTTTATTAAAAACAAGGGATGATAGCAATAAGTCTGTAATTTGATATAGATATAATCAGTTCTTTCTCATTTTGATTCCGGAACTTGGAGGCAGCAGATATGGCTGTGTGAGCTCAAGGCAGTCATTTCCTATGAGCGATCTGCATGAGGCAGGAGCATGGGAAGATTGCTCCTGCCCCAAAAACCCACTAGACCAGTGTTCTTCAACCACCAGTCCATGGACCAGTGCCGGTCCACAGAAATTTCCTGCCAGTCCACAGGGCCGGCATGTGCATCAGGCCCAAAACTGTATTCTTCAACTGCCGGTCTGTGGTGCGATCGATGCGTTGTTAATAAGATTATATTGTGTGTATGTATGAAAAATGAATGGAAAAAATAGTGTTACAATTAGGACTATGGGGGCAGTCTGGGGTGGAGATTGGGTAGAGATGGGCAGGGTCTGGCCCACGACTTAGCCCAGTGTTCTTCAACCGCATGTGCGGACTGATGCCGGTCCACAAAATAATTCTTTTATTTCTGCCGGTCCATAGGTGTAAAAAGGTTGAAGAATACTGCACTAGACCACCAGGTAAGGCTTAAGGGGGGGCTTACAGGGCTTAAAATAGCCGGGGGAAGGGTAAGCGTGGGTTAGGGGCAGAACTGGCCTGAATATTATTCATGGTATTTTAATATTTGCAGGCTGACTCTGCCCCTAACCCACGTGGATATGGAGGGAGAGAAATCCTGAAAACCTGACTTGTGAGAGCTGAGGTTGGTCATTTCTGGTTTAAGTTGTCTACTGTATCCTCTTCCATAAATGTCAATACATGCCACTGGAAGCTAGGGTTCTTCAGCTTGGAAGAGAGATGGCTGAGGGGATATTAGACAAAGGTGACCCAGATGACATTGTATATCTGGATTTTCAGAAGGCATTTGACAAGGTCCTGCATGAACGACTACTTTGAAAAATTGCAAGCCATGGGATTGAGGGTGAAATACTCATGTGGATCAAAAACTGGTTGGCAGATAGAAAACAGAGAGTAAATGGGGTAAATGGGGGTAAATGGACAATACTTGGACTGGAAAAGTGTTACCAGTGGAGTGCTGCAGGATTCAGTGCTTGGGCCTGTGCTCCTCAACATATTTATAAACGACCTGGAAATTGGAACAATGAGTGAAGTCATTAAACTTGCAGACGATACGAAGTTATTCAGAGTAGTGAAGATGCAGGAGGATTGCAAAGACCTGCAACAGGACATAAACATGCTCAAGAAAAGGGCCGCAGCATGGAAAATGAAGTTTAATGTGGACAAGTATAAGGTTCAAGTTTCAATTTTATTTGATTAATTTGATTAATAGCTTATTCAAAATTCTAAGTGATGTATAAATCAATAAAATTACAAATTTCTGGGGGAAACAAAACAAACAAAGAGAAACTAACCTGACAAAACATATTGAACAAAAGAAAAGGATGGGACAAGAAATAAAAGTTGTTGATAGTAAATAAAATGTATGGGAAAAAAAACAATAAGAGGGGTGAAAGCAATGTGCTTCAAAAAAAAGTTGTGAAATAGGATTCAATTGAGGCTCCTAATCAAGCTTTCTAGCTATCAAATGCATCGTTAAAAAGAAAGCTTTTTAACTTGCTCTTAAATCTGTCTAGATTGCATTCTTCCCTAAAATAAATAGGGAGGGAATTCCATGTTTGGGGGGGGGGGGGTTGTGATAGAAAAGATGAATTGCTGCCATGTGTTAATGTTTTTGAGTGAGGGAACAATTAATAGATGTTGGTCGTTTGATTTCAATAATCTTGTTGAGGCATAGGGAATCAATAATTTATGAATGAAGGTGGGAGTTTTATAAAGAAGAGATTTGAGAGTTAGCAGACTTAATTTATATGTTATACGGTGAGCAACTGGGAGTCAATGCATTTTCTTAAGGAGAGGTGTCAAATGGTCGAATTTCTTAGCTTTCATTATAAGATTAATAGAAGCATTTTAGATAATCATATAAACGTCTGGTTTCATTTTGGGCTATTCCCTTAAATAGATCATTACAATAATTGATTTTTGAAATAACCAGAGAATGAATTAATGTGTTAAGTGACTTTGGACATAAGAGTTTTGAAACTGAATGAATTTTATATAGTCTGAAGAAAGTTGTTTAACAATACTACTAATGTGGTCGTGATAAGTTAGTTTATAATCAAAAATAACCCCTAGGATCTTAATGCTACTGATCGACTGTAAAGTGGAACCCTCGATAGTAATTGGAAAATTGAGCTTAGGATCATCTTTCCAGGGAAAGAGCATAACATTTGATTTATTAACATTGAGAGCTAATCTGTTAGCATCAAGCCACTGGTGAATCTGTTCGAGTTTCTTATTGATTACTATTGTTTCAAGAGGATTATTGGAGTCTAATGGATGTAAAAGTTGAATATCATCTGTATAAGGGAACACGTTAAAATCAATGGATTGGCAGAGAGTCATCAAGGGTGCAAGAAAAATATTAAACAAAAGTGATGAGAGAATGGACACTTGGGAAATACCATGTGTTGCTGAGAAACTTTCTGAGGTTGCATTGTTAAGACACAATCGAGGATCGATTAGAAAAATAGGATCTAAACCAAGAGAGGACCTGATCCGTGATGCCAATAGACTGCAGTCTATCTAGAAGAAGGTTATGGTCAATTGTGTCGAAAGCAGATGAAAGATCAATAGAAATTAGGAGAACAGATTTATGATAATCCAGATAGTAAAGTATGGAGGTAGACATGCCAATCAATGAGTGTTCCATAGAGTGATGCTGCCTAAAGCCTATTTGATTTGGGTGTATAATATTGGGCTTTTTTCTATGAACACTGATATTTGTTTGAATATCACCTTCTCAGTCAACTTTGCTAGGAAGGGGATCTTTGTGATTGGTCTGTAATTTGATTTATTCTCAGGACTGGTTTTATGATCCCTAATAATGGGATGAATAATTGTTTCCTTCCAGACTTTGGGCATAATGCTTTGCTGAAGACTTTCATTAATTAAGGCGAGGATGAATGGACTGAAAATTGCAAAATATCATTTAAGAATGAAGGAGGGATTGTTTCAGCTTTGGAACCCTTAATATTAATGGTCTTAATAAGGGATTCAATCTCCCTAAGATTTGATAGTTTGAATTGTGAGCATTTTGAGGATAGTGACATTAGCTCAGTTTGCTCTTGATCTAGAATTGATTGCTGATTTAAGGTAAGATTTTTCCTGATATTATTAACTTTGTCTATAAAATAATTTGCAAGTTCCTGGGCAGTGGGCAGGTTGTTGTTTATCTGACTTTGCCTTTTGGTTGTGGAAGTTACTGATTATAATATAGAGTAAAGTGCAGAAGAGTTTTTGGCTTTCTCAATTTGGCTTGAATAATATTTCATTTTTGTCTGATTTATTTTTGATTTATACAGTCTTGAATGTTCTTTGAATTTATCAAGATTGGTCTGGGTTTTTTCACTTCTCCACTTACATTCTAAAGATCGAAGCTGTTTTTTTGATAAGTACAAGTTCTGCCGTAAACCAGGGGTTAGAAAGTTTTCATGCTGAGATTGATCTGAGCTGAGTTGGCGTTTATTCAACTAATAACAGTTTTGTAGATACATTCTATTGGGATAGGAAATCTTCCAAAGAACTGGTCTTTAAGTCTGAGAATTCTGATTTAAAGGTTGAGGTAATCGATTCTAAAAAGAGATTGCTAAAGTTTCTAAATTTAATAGTCTGATTTGTTGAATGAACCTTAATATGAGAAATAGTAAAGGTTATTGAGACAAGATAATGATCTGACAAAGGGACTGGCAAAAAGGGACCTATCAAGTAATTGACAGTTGAAGAACTAGGAATTAGAACCATATCTATTGTATGTCCTGCTTGGTGTGTTGGAAATGTTAATAGTGGACATAAATCAAGGTGGTTAATGTGGGAAAGAATTTCTGTAGTGTAATTATTGCTAAAGTCGTCAAAGTGGATATTAAAATCTCCAAGGACCAGGAGATTTGTAGTAGAAGAACCAAAACCAAAAAGAAGTGACTGTAGTGGGGTAAGATTTTCCCGATTGATTGGTGGGGGCACATAAAGTAGAAGATGCATGTTGGTAACAAAAATCTTGTACACGAATACAGGATGTCTGGTGCAGTACTTGGAGAGACCCCCCAGGAAAGAGACTTGGGAGTACTGGTCGACAAGTCGATGAAGTCATCTGCCCAATGTGCGGTGGTGACGAAAAGGGGATCATGAATAGATCAGAGAAGGTCATCATGCCACTGTACCAGGCCATGGTGTGACCCCCACCTGGAATACTGCATCCAGCACTGGTCACCGTACTTGAAGAAGGACACAGTACTACTCGAAAGGGTCCAGAGAATAGCGACTATAATGGTTAATGGGCTGTAGGAGTTGTGCAGCGAGAGATTAGAGAAACTGGACTTCTTCTCCCTTGAAAAGAGGAGGGGACAAGATTGAAACATTCAAGATAATGAAGGGAATACACTTAGTAGATAAAGACATACTTTAGAAGGCTGCCTGACACTTGCCCTTACCTCACAACCTCAGAAGTTCCCACCATAGCCCACTCCAGTCAATCCTGATCTGTTTTGCCCTTTTTAGGACACAGATTATATAAGATTGCCCTGCACTGACCTTGCATGTTAAATTATAGAGTAGCTTTCTAAGCAACATTCCTGCCAGTCAAAACACATCTGCATTCCTGACTACTTGATTCACTTGTTTTCTGTTCCTTTATGTTGTAGTGTCACTGGTGTTCTCTGCAACCCTTATAGCTCCACCGTCCTACCTCTCTACCATACCTTAAGAACATAAGAATAGCCTTACTGGTTCAGAACACTGGTCCATCAAGCCCAGTAGCCCATTTTCATGATGGCTAATGCATATCCCCTAGTACCTGGTAAAAATCCAAAGAGTAGCAACATTCCATGCTTCATTTTAATTATGTATTCATTCATTCAATTTTCTATGAATTTCTCCCTGAGGAGCCCAAAATGGTTTACATATATGTATTCAAGTATTTAAGATTCACTTATTTAAGCATTTTTTCCTGTCTGTGCCATTGGGCTCACAATCTATCTAAAAAAACCTGGGACAATGGGAAACCATTCACCTCTTCTACAAAGCCATGCTAGCGGCTGCCGCGTGGCAACAGCCCTGAAGCTCTTTAAGGGCTCATTTTACTAAACCGCGTTAGGGCTTTAACGCATGGAATAGCACACACTAAATTGCCCCGCGCGCTAGACCTTAACACCAGCTTTGAGCTGGCATTAGTTCTAGAAGCGTAGCACGTGGTAATTTCCTGCGTGCGCTAAAAATGCTAGCGCACCTTAGTAAAAGGAGCCCTAAATCTCTATGTGTTTCGGGGCCATTACTACTCAGCAGCCACTAGCACAGCTTTGTAGAAGACAGGGCAAGTGACTAGAAAATAATTTACTCAATGAAAATGCTTGTCATCTAATTTATTTTACAACATTTGACTTGAAGGAAATGAAAATTAAGAGATTTTCTCATATTAATGTACAAAATAAAAAAATCATATACATTGGTACCTTGGAATCTGAACTTAATTCATTCTAGAACTCTGTTCAACTTCCAAAACGTTTGAGTTCCAAGACAATTTTTCCCTTTGAAAAGAATAGAAACTGGGTTAATCTGTTCCTTGGTCCCACAAACTCTGCAAGATCGGGCCTACCTGGCAGAAACAGCAAGATCGGGATCCCCAGCAGCAGAGGCAGCAAGATCAGGACCCCCAACAGCAGAGGCAGCAAGATCAGGATCCGCAGCGGCAAGACAGTAAGATCGGCAATGGCAGCTGCAAGTGGTGTTCAGCCCAAAGCTTCCCTCCCAGGCGGAAACAGGAAGCAGTGTCAGAGGGGAAGCTTTCGGCTTAGCACTGCTTGCAGTTCGGATTCCAAAGCAACATTCAGATTCCAGGGCAAAAAAGAAGAAAAAAAGTTTAGATTCCAAATCATTCAAGTTCTGGGGCATTCAGATTCCGAGGTACCACTGTATAAATAAACAAGATTTTAGGATCAATGATACTGAAATCCATTGGTTACCAATTGACCTCATGGAAGTCTATGGTTTGAAATTCTGAGATCCTTTATCCTTCAAGTCAAATATTGTAAAGTAAATTAGATGAGTTAATCAAAATGCAAAATACTGGGGAAAATATTATCAAAACACAGCTTCAAGCTTAAATTCAAATAATTCATAAGCAATGAAGCTAAATATTCTTAATCTTTTTTAAAATTGTTTTACTTTTTAATATATACATCATACAATCATTATTACTAAAATACCTACATTTAAATACATTAACCATGTTAACAAATAAGAATAAAGTGCATGAATGCCCATTCCTTTCTCATGACCCACCACCTTCAATTAGTATATGCTGACATGCAAATTACAACAAAAAGCTTTAATGCACTTTCTGATAAATTGTTTTCCCTATATTAAGTATGTGATAGCATTTAATGAAGTTTGGTCAAAAGGGCCCCTTCATTTTTCTTAGGTCCTTCTTGTTGTTCCTTTCAGGCCTCAGCAGAATAATATAGCATTTAGGGAAAAAGATACAACCCAACAGTCCAGTGCTGGAGGTCAGAATAGCAAATATCTCCACTGCCACAATGTACTTGCCCTTGGAGCTCAGGTATGTTGGGATGAAGGTGATCCAGACGCTGCAGAAGATCAACATGCTGAAGGTGATGTACTTTGCCTCATTGAAGCTGTCAGGTAGATTTCTTGCCAGGAAAGCTATGATGAAGCTGATACTAGCCAGAAATCCCAGGTAACCCAGAACACAGTAAAATGCAATTTCTGACCCTTCATTACATTCAATTAGTATTGTTCCAATTTCTGATCTCATATTAAGATATGCAAATGGGGGAGCAGTGGACAACCAGGCAAGACATAGAACTATTTGAATAAGGGAGCAGGAAAGGACTATAAAATTAGAAACCCTGGAACCCATCCATTTATGGAGTTTGCTTCCAGGTTTGGTAGCTTGGAAGGCTATGATCACAGTAATGGTTTTTGCCAGTATAGAGGAGAGAGCAATAGAGAAAGTGATCCCAAATGTAGTCTGTTGGAGAATGCAGGTGACATTCTCAGGATACCCAATGAATAACAATGAACAGAGGAAGCAGAGTATAAGGGAAATGAGGAGAATATAGCTGATGTGTCGGTTGTTGGCTCTCACTATGGGAGTGTCTCTGTAATAAATAAAGATTCCCAAGATGACAGTAGTGATGAAAAAGAAGAACATGCTGATTGAAGTTAAAACAATCCCTAGAGGCTCTTCAAAAGATAGGAAATTTATCACTTTTGGGATACAGGCATCTCTTTTCTGATTTGACCATTGATCATCTGGGCATGTTATACAGGTGTCCATATCTGAGAAAGAAGATTATCATCTCATTATCTCACATATATCATGAGGTCTATTTACTAAAGTGCACTTAAATATCATGAGTCCTATAATCTTCACAACTCAGCTAAGACAGAGCAGTCTAATTCATATTAACTGTATGGAGAGTGAAGGACTGTGAATTGCATATTGAGTTAGCACCTGGTATGCAAATAAAACGGCTGCATGTAAGAGCAGGTAATATATGTACTCATGCTACCCACAAGCAGATTCCACAGACCGTTGCACAAAAAATGCAACCATTCCCCCCAATCCGAATCCTGAAACATTCCCATTCAACTGGTGAAAACCTAACCTTCTCTCGCTCATACTGATCAACCAGCCTTTAATGGTTGTGTCGCTGGGGAGTTAGGCAGGGGGAATGAGCAATCCTCAGACATTTTTTTGTTTGCTTTTCAAGCTCAAATTGAAAATAGTGGCTCTGATCCATGGTACTACAGTCTACCAAATAAGGATGATACAACTTTATTTGACAATTTGACCCTAGAGATAGTTTTGAAAGACTGACAACATGAGGAAATGTGGATCATTATTGCCCCACTTGTAATGCATGCGAAGCACCCATAATAAGTGCTGGGGGTGTGATTTCAGGCTTGGGTTTTTGGCCCTTCATCAGGGATTTATGGGTCAAATATATTAAGAGGAACAAATTTCCCAAACCTTATTGGGATGGTGGGAAATGTGGGCAGGTGAGTGGTATGGTAGTGTCCTGTCAGGGGTGCGAATTCAAAACAACAGCATATTCCACTCTTTATACAGCTATCTTCAGACATTCAGTTTATCCTTAGAACTTATTCTCTGTAGTTAATCACCTTAATCCAAGACAGGTCCAAACAACTGTAAGCTGTGCACAATGTGGCTGTCACTTCTATTCAGTTCTTGCAGCCATCCCTGTGGGTTTTAATTAATTATTTTTTTTCTTTTTAATATAGTTTCTCTTATTGTAAACCATTTAGATATCTTTGATTGACATATATCAAGAAACTAATAAATTTGAAAGTGTATTCAAGCAACCTTGTGTAATGCTGCAAGCAGGGAACCAGTTTAGACAAGTCCGCATCTCTCAGGAAGAGCCAAGTGATAAAAGAACAGCCTACACTTGTTGCCAGTTCCACAATCCTAGCAATGGAAGGCAAAGAGGTGGAAAGGAGAGCAGCAGCATTGACAAGAAACAGGAAATGAAGCCAAAAGCCAGCCACATTTGGAGAGCAGAAGCACAGCCCCCCCAAGGAAACCAGTTCATATAGCTACAAGATTCTGTATTTGAATTCCCTGAAACTGAAATGCAGGAAAGGGTTCCTAGGGAAGACAAGGCCATAGTCAAGAGATTAAATGAATGTTTTGCATTTGGCTTCAAAGAGAAAGATGGGCAGATACCAGTACCAGAAATGGTAGTCAATGCTGATAAATCAGAGAATCTGAAACTCTGGAAGATATAATGGGTCAGTTTGACAAACTGAACATTAGCAAAGTGCCTGTATTGGATGGTATACATCCCAGAGTGCTGATAGAATAGAAAAATGGACATGCAGAGCCATTCTTAGTGTTTTGTCTTTAAAATCCAGCATTGTACTCGAAGACTGGAGGATGACCAACGTGACGCCAATTTTTAAAAATGGTTCCAGAGGTGTTCTGAAAAATTATAGATCAATGAGTCTGATGTTGGTGCCAGACAAATTGGTAGAAACTAGTATAAAGAACAAAATGACAGAACTTGTACATAAGCATGGATTAATGATAGAAAACCAACATGAATTTAGTCAAGAGAAATCTTGTCTCACCAATCTATGGCATTTCTTTAATGGGGTAAATGAACTTGTGGATAAAGGTAAGACATTGTGCTTCTAGTTTTTCAAAAGGCATGTTAATTTTTGAACCTAACTTACCTCACTTTTGTAAACAGGTTTTACAGTAATGGGAGAAAATGTTTAGATTATAAGACTTCTTGGGACAGGGCAAGTTTCATTTCATTTTGTTAAAAATGTATAAACCTGTCTATTTCAAAGTAATATACAATACCTGCAATGTCTACACAATCTGAGTGTAAGTCCTGCTTCAGCTACAAATGCAGAAGTTGAGTGTTTAACACATCATCTTAAAAATTCTACTATATAATTTTTTTTTAACATTTAGGTGATGGTGTGGCTCTAAATGATATTTATAAGACAAGATTGATGCATTTTTTTATTTCAGGCTATCTCTGTGCTTGGGCTAAGCTGAAGGTCTAGGTTTTCATAGAAAGATAGAAACATTACCTCAGTTAAAGGCCCATCCAGTCTGCCCTACCCCCCAACAGCCATTATCTTCTCTTCTCCATAAGAGATCCCACATGCCTGCTCCTTGCTATCTTGAATTCAGACACAGTCTTCATCTCCACCACTTCCACTGGGAGGCTATTTCACGTATCTAAAGAAGCATTTTCTTAAATTTCTCCTGAGACTATCACTACTTAGCTTCATCCTATGCTCTTTCCATCTGGTATCCTACCCTATGGTGTTCTGTTTTTAAAGAGACAAAGGGCAGTTCTTGAATTATCACCATGACTGCTTGGCCAGCTGGTGGGAAGAGAGGAATCTTATCAAGTATTTTCCCCATTCTGTACAGAAATAAAAGTCCTACCCAGCCTATGTTCTCCTTTTTTGTATCTCTATCCTATCAATCATTGAATTTCCCACAGCTTATCATATGTATGAAATTATGGGCTCCTTTTACTAAGCTGCACTAGCAGTTTTAGTGCGCACTACAGATTAGCGCATGCTAACTCCGCGCTACACTCCAAAAACTAATGCCAGCTCAATGGTGGCGTTGGCATCTTGCACGCGTGGCAATTTAGCATGCTAGAACCGCTAGCACAGCAAGGTAAAAGGAGCCCTATATGTCTTTGTCTTGAGTTTGTACTTGATACCCCTATATTTATTTAAATTTTTATTATGTGCACAGCTTAGATATAATAATAAATAAACTTTATTCTTGTATACCGCCATACCATTTAGTTCTAGGCAGTTCACATTCAAGAGAGACTGAATAGTTCAGTGACAATACATTCTTAGAGAATACAGAGTATAATTGACCTTTAATTTACAAATTTTTCCAAAAGATATGTTTTCATAGATTTTCGAAAGGTGTAATAAGACTTGAAACTTAATTACAGTTTTTAGAGAGTTACATCCCCCCTAATTTCAAGAACAATGATCATAATAGATACCCTATATTTATTTGTATCCCCTGTTTTCCATGATTTCACCTACCAGTTTGGTTGGAGATCTCTCCATCTGAACACGGAATACAGTCATAGCAGCAGATGGGTTCCCCTTCCTTGGTTAATTTCCTGTAACCAGGATGGCAACTTGGATTACATCTGAACTGTGGAGGTTTCTGAAGATTGAGAAAGCATGTTATGTAATGTCATTCAATAATGGATGGTTGTTTCTGAAATGGAATGTTCCTTTATTTATTTTTAAATTGTCATCATGTGTAACAGCATATTTCATGCTTAGAAAGGTTCTTGTAAAAATACTCAAAAAGTTTTGGTTCATATCAGTGCTTAGACAGATTAGACCAGCCTCAGATCAGATGTGACCACTTTCATGGAGTTAGATTTATAAAGACTAATTAAGTTATATAATAATATTTAGAGCTTACTAATTATGTTATATAACTAATTAGGTTATATAATAATATTTAGAGCTCACTAACCTAAAAAAGGCAGAACAGCCAATAAATTTCAAAATGGGAAAAAACAACATCATGCTCCCTCACATCCCTCTTACTTCCTGAAAAAGAACACCTTCTCGTTTCTGTTGGGGGAGTGGCCAAGTGGTTCTAGCAGCTGCCGTAGCACCCTGAGGTTGTAAGTTCAATTGTCACAGCAGCTTCTTGTGACTCTAGGAAAGTTGTTTAATACTTAATTGCACCAAGTATAAATTAAAACATGTTAAACACTTTGCAGCCGACATAAGAACATAAGAATTGCCGCTGCTGGGTCAGATCAATGGTACATCTTGCCCAGCAGTCCACTCCCACAGCAGCCCCTAGGTCAAAGACCAGTGCCCTAACTGAGACCAGCCCTACCTGTGTACGATCTGGTTCAGCAGGAACTTGTATAACTTTGTCTTTGAATCCCTGGAGGAAGTTTTTCCTAATAACAGCCTCTGGAAGAGCGTTCCAGTTTTCCACTACTCTCTGGGTGAAGAAAAACTTCCTTACATTTGTACGGAATCTATCCCCTTTCAACTTTAGAGAGTGCCCTCTCATATTCTCTAACTTAGAAAGGATGAACAACCTGTCTCTATCTACTAAGTCTATACCCTTCAGTATCTTGAATGTTTCAATCATGTTCCCTCTCAGTCTCCTCTTTTCAAGTGAGAAGAGGCCCAGTTTCTCTAATCTCTCACTGTACGGCAACTCCTCCAGCCCCTTAACCATTTTAGTCGCTCTTTTCTGGACCCATTTAATCGTTCTTCTCTGGACCGTGTCCTTCTTCATGTACAGGGACCAGTGCTGAACGCAGTATTCCAGGTGAGGGTGTACCATGGCCTGGTACAGCAGCATGATAACCTTCTCCAATCTGTTCATGATCCCCTCCTGAATCTTCTACATATGTGCCTACTTTGCAAAGTGCCTTTAATTAAAATCCCATGCCCCTGCTGCCTTCATACATTCAAAATTCTTGCTAACCTCCTTCCAGTCTGCTATTGTACTTGCCAAACCCCAATTGACCAAACTTCTTGCCCCAACTCTCACCATTTCTGCCACCCTGAAATCCCTCCTCAGAGGCTTCCACATACAATGCCCCATTCCTTTACTTTCTGTCCGGACTATGACTGAGTACTTCCATGACAAGGTTAACCAATGAATCTTGAGTTCCCTACTAAGTCACATCCATCTCCACTTCATTTTCAAGCCTTTATCCTTTTTCACCTATCTGTTGCATCCGATTCTTTTGATCATCATCTATTCCTTGTTACACTGTACTTCACTTGGAATTGGGTTCTTTTTTTTTTTCCAATTCTTTATTCATTTTATAACTTACATCAAGTACACCAATATTGATATTAACATTGTAACATATATAATTCACTTGAGACTTTACAATTTAACTTTATCAAATTAAATTTATCCCTTTCCCTTCCTTCATTCATAAATCATTTTCTTCAATAATAAAATCCCCCCTCCCCCCGCCCAATTTTTCATTTGTACTAAACAGGGAAGAAAAATATATACCGTATTTGCCGGCGTATAAGACGACTGGGCGTATAAGACGACCCCCCAACTTTTACAGTTAAAATATAGAGTTTGTTATATACTCGCCGTATAAGACTACCCCTTCTTCCGCACACCTTCTCTACTGCCCCGGGTGCAGCACAGCCGGCCAGGTCCCCTTACTTTTGTGGCACTTCCCCGACCGACCGACAACAGCCCCGGTCCGACAAACCTCTCTGCCCTTAACCGCGAATCTAAATTACCTTCTTACAGCTGCTGTAAGAAGGTAATTTAGATTCGCGGCTACAGGGCAGGGAGGATTGTCGGACCCGGGCTGTTATCGGTCGGTCGTGGAAGTGCCACAAAAGTAAGGGAACCTGGCCGGCTGTGCTGCAACCGGGGCGGGGCGGGGCGGGCCGCTCCTCTCCCTTGGTAGCCACTCGAACCGCGAGGCTACTCTCCTTCTCCTTATCTGCCCTGCCTGCAGCACAGAGCCGAACGGAAGTCTTCCCGACGTCAGTGCTGACATCGGAGGGAGGTAGGGCTTTGTTTAAGCTTTGTTTAAGCCCTCCCTCCCCTACGACGTCAGCGCTGACGTCGGGAAGACTTCCGTTCGGCTCTGTGCTGCAAGCAGAGAAGGTAGGGAGAAGAAGAGCCGCGTACATCCAGAAGACTGAGCAATCAGCCCCGCAGGAGCCCCGCGACCCTCGGAGGCGTCCCCATGGGATCCCCGTGACCCTAGGGGGCGTCCCCACAGGATCCCCGCGACCCTAGGGGCGTCCCCGTGCAGCTCTCTAAACAGTACCCGGCGTATAAGACGACCCCCGACTTTGGGGAGGATTTTAAGGTACTGAAAAGTCGTCTTATACGCCGGCAAATACGGTACTTATTCTTTACAATATTCTGATAATGGCCTCCACACATCCTGAAATTTATTAAAATTCCCTTTTTGAATGGTTAATGTTCTTTCCATTTTATAAATATGGCATACTGAATTCCACCAAAAAGTAAAGTTCAGTCTATTCCAACTTTTCCAATTATATGTTATTTGTTGTATGGCAACCCCGGTCAAAATGAGCAATAGTTTATTATTATTAAAGGATATTTGGTTCTTGGCTCTCATTGCCATGCCAAATAATACTGTGTCATATGTTAATGCCATATGATTTTTCTAGTAAGCAATTTATCTGGCCCCAAATTGATTTCCAAAATTCCATAATAAATGGACAATAGAATAATAAATGGTCTAAAGTCTCTGCTTCAAGATGACAATGCCAGCATCTATCAGACTTAGAGCTATCCAATTTTTTTTAAACGAACAGGGATCCAGAAGGCTCTATGCAACAGGAAAAACCATGTTTGTCTCATAGATGCAGACATTGTACATCTCATCCTCCATGACCAAATACGTGGCCACTGAGATGCACAGAGATTTGGATTCTGTCTTGGCTTTCATCTTATCCTTCCCATCACATTTTATATGTCAACTCTGGTAGATCCTTTCCATTGCAATCCCACTATAAGTCAGTGTCTTGGAATCTCCTCTGTTCTCTTTCTATACAGGTACAAGATCTTTTTATTCAAAATCCTTGGGACTAGACATATTTTAGATTTTAGAATTTTTTAGATTTTGGAATGGCAATACCACCAAACTTTTTTATTTCAATATAAGGCAAACTTTAAACTCTTCAAACACTTCAGACATAAACTTGTTCCAAATTATCGCTGACTTTTACTAAACCACAAAGAAAAAGCAGTATTTCAAGCCACATCCCCTTCCTTTATATTTCAAACTAGTCTTTAAGCCCGTTACATTAACGGGTGCTAGAATAGATGTGTGTGTCTGTCTTTCTTTCTTTCTCTCTCTCCCCTTGGCCGCTGTCTGTCTGTCTATGTTTATTTGTTTTTCTCTCCTTGGACACTGGCTGTCTCTCTGGCCCCGTGTGTGTCATTCTTTGTGTCTGTGTCCTTGTGTCATTCCCCGCCCTCCAGAGCAAAGCTGTCTGCCCCCAGCATACCCCTTTCCCTCTCCCTAACCTCCTTGTGTCTTCCCCCTCCCCCCGCGAGCAAAGCAGTCTACCCCCCAGCACACCTCTGCAACAAAAGCATCCCCCTGTACCTGCAGCATTGGCATGACACCCTTCAGCCAATCGTGAGTGCTCAGAGCGCAACAGGGAGCGGGGCCTGCAGCTTCTTCGGCGTCGGTGAGGAAGGAGAAGTTGGCCCAACTCTCCGCAGGGGCTTTGGGGACAGTCTTGTGCGGCTCGAAGCCCTCCTCCCAGCAGCACTCCATACTGCCTTCCTCCCGCCGCCCAGCATAGATGTCTGTATGTCTGGGGTTTTTATATTTGTCTCTCTCTCCTTGGACGCTGTCTGTCTGTCATTATTTGTGTCTATGTCTCTCCCTGGTCCCCTGTCTGTCCGTCTTTCTTTCTGTCTGTCTCCCTGGCCCCCCTGCTTGCCAAAGCAGCCCCCTTTCCATCTCCCCCTGTTCTGCAATGCCTAACTGCTCCGTGGCCCCCAGCACACCCCTCCCCCCAAACAGCCTCCTTTCCCTCTCCCCCTGTTCTGCAATGCCTGCTCCATTGTCCCTTTCTGTTCGCCTCCCCCCCCCATGATTGCTATCTGCACAACCCTCCCACCAAAACAGCCCCCTTTCTTGCCTGCTCCATGGCCCTTCTTTTTCCTCTTCCCCTCCCTCCAGTCACCGCTGCCATTCCTATTTAAAACGGCCTGCTGAGGTTCGCGGCCGGCTGTAGCGAACCTCGCAGGCCGCTGTACACCTCAGTAGCATGTTCCCTCTGACGCGATCGCGTCAGAGGGAACGTGCTACCACGTGGAGAGCGGCTTGCGAGGTTCGCTACAGCCGGCCGCGAACCTCAGCAGGCCGTTTTAAATAGGAATGGCAGCGGTGACTGGAGGGAGGGGAAGAACAGGAGCGGTAGCGGTTGTTGCGGGAGGGAGGGGGAGGCGGCGACGTGCAGGCCGCTGTAAACAGGAGCGGCGGCAGGACCATGAGCCCTTCTCCCGCCATCTGCTGCCAGAGTCGCTCCTGTCGCGCGATGCAGCTAACTGGCGCATACACCGTTTGGCTGTGAGTTCGGGCGTGCAATGTAAGTCTGCATGTGGTTCAAGTTGTGTGCATCGTCGGTCTGGAGGAGTGGATCGAGCTGGGGCTCCCGTGCGATATTGCAAGTTCGGCTGCGTGGGAGTTTTGGTTTTGTGAGGAGCCGGCATAGTGTTTCGGGTGGGGAAGAGTCGCGGTTCCTTTTTTATTTTGGGCCCGTGCAGGAGGAGCTGAAAACAGTGCTGGGGGCTCGGTAGGTGGTGGAAGAAGGCTGGGGAGCCGCTCGATGGATCGCAAAAAAAGGAGGAGGGGGTGGGCACTCGGAGAAGGGAGCCGTTTTCAAAGGCGCCCCCGCGGCTCCTTTCATGAGCTGCAGTTGCGTCGGAAGATGAGAGAGGAGTCGCGGTGGTGGCTTTGTGGGTCCGTAGTCAGAGAGAAGTAAAGCTGGGGACTGGCGCATGCGCAGTCCTGCGGCCACAGACCTACAGTGCACGGAACACGCAAATAGGACTGCGCATGCGCGGCTAGCTCTTTATTATATTAGATGAGCCTGGAGTTGTTTTTTTCAAGTAAGTAGGCAGATGTGTCTGTAAGAGCTAATTAGTATCAATTAACCCCAATTGACTAAATACTATATGTACACACCTGGGATCAGCACTCCAATTTAAATGACCTTTACAGAATCTGGAAGCTAACGTTTTCCCCATAAAGCCAAAATACACCATTCTTTTGACCATTTTATGACAAGTTTCATTAAACCTGTTTAGATCAGGAGCTCTCATCACTTAAATCTGACCTGGGTGAATGAACTCTCCCACACGATGGCCTTCTCATCAATGGTGAAATCCTGCCCTGGGGGAGCGTGGGGGTTATAATGTCCAACAACTTCATATTTCAATGTCATATTAAGAAGAAAGATCACATTCATAATATTGTATCCAGTGGCGAGATCTCCATTTTCATCCAGGTACATCACTTCCCTTAAACCATTTTTAAAATGGAGGTTCCTCAGATAACGATGGAGCTAAGAAGTGAGAGGTGCATTTTAAATAGTGCCAAGATAAACAGGTAATTCCAAGCATACACAAACATTTGTCTATAACTATAAGAAGAACTAATTTTAAAGCCGTTTCTGGAGGTAAATCACTCTCTATCTCCTCCCACTGAGAGATAGGCACAACTTTAAAGTATGGGTCAACTCCCTGAAGAGCTTAAAAAATTATTTTATAACAGCCATATAAACTTATCTGATTCCATTCTAGAAGTGCAGTATACAGTATAAAAATCCAGTAAATAATGTAATTAGCCAATGAATGGGGAGAAGGAAGGCACAAAGAAAAGAAATATACATTATCTTTTCAATTCATTCTTCTATCTTCAATGCCAGATCTACAGGAAGTTGAGACTTTAAGAGCAAAGACCATACCATTGCACTCATCTTTAAAACAAAAAAAAAATGATTTGAAAAAGGCACCAAATGGCAGATATTTTTCCTTTCATAAACATCAAAGTCTTGATTTTTGAACCTGAGAATTGGGTTGTTTTTATAATACAGATTTTATAAATGGGCTGAAGATGGCTTTGAATTTAGCTCCAGTGGTTGAAATGTAAAGACAGTGCCTTGTGGATTTCTTTGGTATTTGTCCCAGAAATAGCAAAGAAAGATGAGAATCAAACATTTTATATCACATTCATTGTTGGTTTAATCATGAATTAATATGAATTTGACTGTTGGGCAGACTGGATAGATCAATTTTTTCTGCAGTCATCTACTATGTTACTATCAAGGACATAATCAAAAACCTTAGACATTTAAAAAATGACATGTTTTATTGTCTAGATTGTTTTTCCTGTTTTATAGGTATGTTTGTCTTTGATCCTACTTATCTGTTATATGTAATTTTATATTTTTGTATGTGAGTGTTATGACCAGTCAGGCTCCGTGCCTGCTAAGGTCCTTGTGGGTGCCAGAAAGAAAGGGGGTCCCCAGGGCCTGGCCCCACCACTATTTAGACCTCCCTGAGCGTGCTAGCAATCCAGAGCCAGGGGTTAGGAAAACTTTACACAGGCCTTCACAGAAATACAGCAAAGCAGAGTGACTTTTATCCAGGTCACCACCGGAGGAGCCAAGGAGAGGATCAGCTGGGTACAGACTCAGGTAAAGCAAGGCGTGTCTTCCCCTTGATAAGCCAGCAATCCTGAACAAGCTGTTAGGAAGGGTAGGGAGAAGGCTCCTCTTTGCCCAGCCCTGCTCCATTTTAGGCTGAAGGCTTTTTGTGTTTTGTGCTATGAATGTTTGAATGATAAAGTATATTTTCCAGGAACTGAATTTTGTTCTCTGAACTGTACTTACCTGAAATCTGCTAGGAGCAGACTTAGGAATAGAGTCTTTGGTGGAGAGCAGCTCTGTGAGGAAGTAAAACACATGGAGAACTGTTTACATCAAGAAGGAAAATCCTGAATGCTACCAGAGTTTCCTTCTGGCCATTTTTTTTTTGTTGTATGCATTTTCTGATATGTTGGAAATCTGAGCCATTCTGAACTTTAACTAGACGAGTAAATTTTATTTTGTTACCATCCTGGAACTTTGTTGATGGTTTTTGTCTAGTTCCTGTAAACCCTGCAGTGTGACTTCATTCAGTCACAAGTCAGTGTAATTTTGATCTATGGCCACTGGAGGCACTGCAGAGTCCCATCCTAAGGTTTTGGTGCTGCATTGCGGGGAAGGGTGGGAGTTGTGGCAGGCAGGTGATTGGGCAGGCAGTTGTTCGGGGCAGGCAGGCAATCTGGGGCAGCAGGAGAGTTGGGGCTGTAGGAAGCTTTCAGGGCTGGTTTATTTTTATTTTTTGCTTTTACTTTTTTGCTGCTTTTTTCATTAGGGCAGAGCAGGCAGGAGAAGAGCATCAGGACAGCAGGCAGGAAAGATTTGGGGCAGAGAGCAGGGCTGGAGAGCTGGAAAGACGTTTTCGACTGGTCCCCAGCTGTTGCTACTTTGGATGGTCGGCCAGCCCAGTCGGATCGTGAAAAAAGTGTTGTGAATCACGTCCCTGCCTACTTTGCATGCAGTTCTCACTTGCATGCACGGATTCGAATCAGATCACAGCAGAGGTTAATGAATGGGGCCCTAGGGAAATATGGTCACAAAGGGGTCGCAAACTGATCGGTACACAGTCGGTTTGCTTTGTGAATCTAACCGTAAATGCCAAAAAACATACTCAAATTGAACAGATGTGCACTGGAGGGATTGATTACTATCCCCCACACTTCACCATTGATCACTAAATGCTTCCCAACGCACAAACATGTGAAAATGAATCAGTACACACCTGTGTCTAGAACAGCAACACCTGGTATGGGAAAGCTTGGTAAAGCATCACACAGAGTTCTTAAGTAGTCAAGTGGGTAGGCTAGTGAACCATAGAGAGGAAGAGCCAAGACCTTAAATCACTTTAACCAGTACATTTTTGGTGGAAAATGTGAGGCCACCAAAACCCACTAAAACCCCACAATACCACCTGCAGCCAAAGGGGCTTGTAGAGAGGTGGGTATAATTGATTTGAGGAGAGTTTACGGGGCTCATCATAAATTACTTGGGGGTTGTGGTGAGATGTATGTGTGGCACCCTTTATGTGAAGTTCAAAGCAGAAGCCTCACTTATCTTGGAATGTGTGAGTGGCCAGTCCATTACAATGGTAGTCACTCCCATGTTCAAATAGTATAAATTTGGAAGGTTCCAACTTGGATGCTTTTGTGGAAAAAAAAAAAAAAAAAAAGAGATATAAATTTGGTCAAACTGGTCACTTAGATATTAAAGTACATGAATAAAAATATTTGGATGTCTAGCAGTCCAGCTTTCAAAAATGGCAGTTCTTATACTTACAACTTTTGATGTTTTACAGGAAATGTCCAAATTTGGATTTAAAGGGCTATTTTGATAGGATTTTTATGTTACACATATAGTAAAGTACTGGATTCAATACCTGGATCTTAATAAAAATCATTGCTGAGAGTTATTCTATAAATGGTTCTTAGAGTTAGGATGAACTTAATCCAGAAAAAAAACTCCACAGAAACTCCAAATAGAGACTCAGAATACTTTTGAGATTCCATTATCTATGAATTGAATTGGGAGCCACAGCTATCATTAGGCATGGCCATTTACACCATCTGAAATGTGGTACAAATATAGACACTTAGGCCCTGATTCTCCAAAAGTGCGTCCCGATTTTAGGCAGCTGTAGACGTCCTACAGCTCTCTAATCAGCCAATCGGGATGCACGTTTTTTTTAAAAAAATGCTCCCCAGGCAGGCCGCCCGGGAGAGGCATTCTATACTAAACGCCGATTCTGTAACCGGTGTCTTTAGAGAATCGGGTTAAATTAGACGCGGCCGCTATACTTATGGCAGCAAGGGATCTCCCTGCTGCAATATGTATAGCGGCCGCGGTTGTTGCGGCCGCCTGTCCCATCACCGACAGGAGAATGCCTAACTCCTCCTGTCGGAACTCCGAGCCCCCTCCCCCCCAAACTCGTAATCGCCGACAGGATGCCCAACTCCTCCTGCCGGAAAGCCCAACAACCCCCCGCCTCAACTAATCTCCCTCCCCCAACTAACCTTTCAATGTTGGTCAGCTGGACGGGTCTTGCTGCCGTCCAGCCGACGGGTCTGCCTCGTGGAAATGAGACGGCACGCCCCTTCCCGGCCCATCCCCACTAAATCTAAGGCCTGATTGGCCCAGGCTAGGCACCTAGGCCAATCAGGCCTTAGGATTAGTGGGGATGGGTGGACCCGCTATGCCTAAGGCCTGATTGTTCCAGGCTTCTACAGCCTGGGCCAATCAGGCCTTAGATTTAGCGGGGATGGGCCGGGAAAGGGGCGTGCCGTCTCATTTCCACGTGGCAGACCCGTCGGCTGGACGGCAGCAAGACCCGTCCAGCTGACCAACATTGAAAGGTTAGTTGGGGGAGGGAGATTAGTTGGGGCAGGGGGTCGTTGGGCTTTCCGGCAGGAGGAGTTGGGCATCCTCCTGTCAGCAATTACGAGTTTGGGGGGGAGGGGGTTCCGGGGTTCCGACCGGAGGAGTTGGGCATCCTCCTGTCGGCGATTAAGAGTTAGGGGGGGGAGGGGGTTCCGGGGTTCCGACAGGAGGAGTTGGGCATCCTCCTTTCAGCGATTACGAGTTTGGGGGGGAAAGGGTTCCGGGGTTCCGACAGGAGGAGTTGGGCATCCTCCTGTCGGCGATTACGAGTTTGGGGGGGAGGGGGTTCCGGGGTTCGGGGTTCCGACAGGAGGAGTTAGGCATCCTCCTGTCAGTGATGGGACAGGCGGCCGCGGCCGCTATACTTTATTGCAGCAGGGAGATCTCTTGCCGCGATCAGTATAGCGGCCGCGTCTACTTACAATGTAGACCAGCATTTTGCTGGCCTACATTTTAAGCATCTCTTCCTCTACTAGGGAGACGCGTAGGGCCGCCTAAGTTCGCCTAAGGCCTGTAGGCAAGCTTAGGCATCTTGCGGGTCTCCCTAGGCTCCCGGAGGTGCCTTCAGGCCTGCCTGGGGAGCATTTTTTTTAAAAAAACGTGCAACCCGATTGGCTGATTAGACAGCTGTAGGATGTCTACAGCTGCCTAAAATCGGGACGCACTTTTGGAGAATCAGGGCCTTAGGGCTCTTTTTACTAAGGTGTGCTAGCGTTTTTAGCACACACACAAGATTAGCATGCGCTAACCGAAAAATTACCACCTGCTTAAAAGGAGGCGGTAGCAACTAGTACATGCGACATTATAGCGTGCGCTATTCCACACGTTAAGACCCTAATGCACCTTTGTAAAAGGAGCCCTTAAATTAAGCAGGGATTCCACCTTATTCTATAATTATGTGTGTCACCTTGAGGAATTCTACTGATCAACCCATAAATCATCCTTCCATGCCCCCTTTTTGGACTGATGTAAAATTTAAGCACAAATTCCACACCTAAATCTATACATGAAGATTTTAATTAATGCCAATTAGCACCAAGAGTTGCTTGTTTGAGGGGGTTACATTCCATGATTTTCTCAGATGTGCAGGGGCTTTCAGGTTTTGTTAGCAAACAAAACAAACTGCAGACCTTGTACACGATGCAGGCAGACTTTATTTATAACAAATAAATCATAAATTAAAAACCTCTTTCTAGGCAAGGGACCCAACACGGTCCGTGTTTCGTATAATCTTCATCAGGGGTCCTAATGAATATAAGCACAATATTTAAAACCAAAATATTTAAAAAAATAATAATAAATAAAATGTTAAAATAATCAAATTTTTCAAGAGTATGAAAAGAGAAGAAGAACAGTTGGAGAAAAAATAAATAATAAATACATATATATATTCTTTATATAATTCTCAAAGTATCTGATAAGTGATGTTTATAAAAAAGTATAAAAGGCAAAAAATAAAATAAAAAGGGAAAAGAGAATGGTAATATTGTAAGCACAAGGTATATAATACATACCTATTAAGTAAAGAAAAAAATATAAAAAAATATAGAAAAAAATAAATAAATAATAAAAATAAATAAAAAAAATATATCAAAGGGGTGACCTTAGACATATAACTATCAGGAGATATAGAAAAAGCATATAAAATGGAAAGGGGGTAATTCTAATTGTTATAACTAAAGAAATATAAGATGAATATATATACCAAAAAATATATATATATAAAAAAAAAAAATTTTTTAAGAAACAGATAGATTTTAAAGAAAAGCTTTTAAACTGAGCTGGGGAAGGGAAGTTGAAAAGCAAGTGCCGCATGTTAAGAGACATAAAAATTAAGTACGAGGTGAAAATAGAGTAAAAAAATCGTATAGAAAACTTACCAGTAAAAGTGACAAGCTGTATGAACTGAACCGCTAGTGACACGCTGTGAAAACTGCGACGTTAGTAACGCGCTGAAGAAAACTGCCGAGTGAGAGGATACTGTAAATTTCTAGTGATATAGCCGGAGCGGGACCGTAAAGCACGGTCGTAAAAGTGTTGAAAAATTAAAAGTTTCTGTTGTTCAAAAAGTTGATGAGATTTCAGGATTGTTGTACATATTTTCATTTATTACTATTTTGTGTTGTTTTCCATTAGCTAGAATGCCTTGTAATTCAATATTTTTCAATGGTTTTATTCCATTTCATTCAATGTCTTTTAATCACTGTTTTCATTATATATTTTTTATATTTTTTATATACATCATTTAATTGTTATTCATTATTGTTGCTATGTTGAAATTTATTGCTGTATATCTAGAAAACCTGTAATGACGACTAACAGGTTTGTTAATCTATCTGTTTCTTAAAATTTTTTTTTTTTTTATATATATATATTTTTTGGTATATATATTCATCTTATATTTCTTTAGTTATAACAATTAGAATTACCCCCTTTCCATTTTATATGCTTTTTCTATATCTCCTGATAGTTATATGTCTAAGGTCACCCCTTTGATATATTTTTTTATTTATTTTTATTATTTATTTATTTTTTTCTATATTTTTTTATATTTTTTTCTGTACTTAATAGGTATGTATTATATACCTTGTGCTTACAATATTACCATTCTCTTTTCCCTTTTTATTTTATTTTTTGCCTTTTATACTTTTTTATAAACAACATCACTTATCAGATACTTTGAGAATTATATAAAGAATATATATATGTATTTATTATTTATTCTTTCTCCAACTGTTCTTCCTCTCTTTTCATACTCTTGAAAAATTTGATTATTTTAACATTTTATTTATTATTATTTTTTTAAATATTTTGGTTTTAAATATTGTGCTTATATTCATTAGGACCCCTGATGAAGATTATACGAAACACGGACCGTGTTGGGTCCCTTGCCTAGAAAGAGGTTTTTAATTTATGATTTATTTGTTATAAATAAAGTCTGCCTGCATCGTGTACAAGGTCTGCAGTTTGTTTTGTTTGCTTTGGATTGTTTTTTACTACAGACAGTTGGACCTCTGACTCCTATTTTTGGTTGTGTTTTCAGGTTTTGTTGCCATCTTGTGTATATTTCAGATCAAGCCCCCACCCCATCATAGGGTTTAAATTTATTTAAGCACTGAATATTCTTAGATAGCACCACACAAGTAATTTAAATGAATATGAACTTTTCCTGCTTTGAATATTTGTGGTTGGTTGATCATGATTGTTGAGTGTATGTATCAAAATCATGGAGGGAAGAGGGTGTTTAAGAATGAAGGATCACTTTCACTACTCCTATGAAAGCTCCCCTCTCACTCTGTCCCAAAGTGTATCACTCTTTTTCATTTGAATAAAGAATTCCAGTAACAAATACTAAAATTACCTTCCATGGCAATATGTACAAAACTTCCCTATTTTTTCTAGTCCATGTGGTGCCATTTCCTGAGTCAGACATGATCATGTAATGTAGTGCGTGTGCCACGGCATACACAGCATTGTATACACTGTAGCTGCTCTTAAAGTTTGTGCTGAAACAGTGAGGGAAAGAAAGGATCTTATTGGTAGAGTTGCAGTCTCTTCTGATCTTCTTTGGGCAATCGCTGTGACACAGGTCATTCCACCATTGTTTAGCTCTGTAATCACTTGCCAGCCAGACAGGTTTCATCTCACGGATAAATTTTAAAAAATTTGACATAACTTTCTCATATGTTTTGAATATAAAGAACTTGTTGCGTATTTGAAAGTGTTGTTGATTTATTATTACTATTTCTACCTCAGTTATGATGATAAAAACCTGGCCACTTTTCACATTTATTTGAATATCCATTACATGTTGTAGTTCAAATACAACATTTTTTTTAAAATAGTAAATATTCACAGTAGATAATTGTTTAATTGCTCTATTAATTTTATTTAATTCAAATTCTATGATTTTTATCTGGTGAGGAAAGGTTTGATGTAATGCGATGCAGCCACCATTCTGTTCAATCCCTTCTTTCAGGTTCTGGAGAGCTCTCATACTGCTTTCATCATCGGTTGAAAAGATACTGACCCATTTCCAGCCAAAATACTGCAGTAGCTTGCCTATCCCAGCAGAGAGATGCAGCTCATTGGGGACAGTCCGGTAAAAATAAGGATACTGAACAGGGTCACTCATATAAATATTCTGTGAGATATAACTGACCTGTCAGGAAAATATAAAATAATGAATATATAATCCTTTTTCATCACTCTGAGAGAACAGTTTGTGTCTAAGCTCCTGTTAGGCTCTCCTTTATAGAATTAGTTGTCATTTTATAAAGGGATGTATTCTGTACCTCCCTTTGGAGAGATTTAGTCATTTACATATAGACAGCCTCACTTTAGGCAGACTCTCTTCCACCCACTCTCCACACAAATCAGGGACACTCCTAAGAGGGTGGTACATAAATGTATTTAACACTCTCTCAGGAGTGTCCCTGAACTCACAAAGATGCCAAGGATGAACATTCCAAAGAGTAAAATTTATTATACCAAGGAGTGAGATTGAAGGCTTCAGAGTATGAATCTAGAATGATTTTAGTATTGATTTGCAAGTTAATCAAGACAAATTTAAATGGTATAGGCTTCTCTCTGGAGCCTCTTGAAGATTATAGACAAAGTAGGGAGCTTTCTGAGTACATTTATTGAGCTGAACATTTTCTTCAACCCAGTCATTAAAAAGTATGTACCTTTGTTTTAGAGTGAATGTACTTGGTGAAGGTGCTTGAAGTAAAGGGGAAAAGGGACATTTCAAGAGGAAGCAGTATGTAAGACGATAGGCTGAGATTTCTTCCTACTGGTTGTACCACTTGGTTTACTTTTCAAGGTTTCTTTCTCTTGAAAACAAGATTAGTGCATGGGTAGATGATGTTAAATGTGATCAAGTGCAAAGTGATGTATGTGGGAAAGAGGAACCCAAACTATAGCCACATTAGGAGTCACCACCCAAGAATCTAGATATCATCACTGAGGATACATTGAAACCCGCAGCTGCTAATAATACAAAAAAAGATCTGTGGTGTATCTCCTGCTGATAAAGAGCTTTCTTGATGAGGACACGCTCAAAACCTACCAACCAGTCTCTTAACATGCCTTTCCTGACAAAACTTATAAAATGGACAGTCTGCATTCAACTCAATAACTGATTAAAGGAACATAATTATCTAGATCAGGATGTCAATCTGGCTTCAGACCTGGGTACAGAACAGAGATAGCTCTTGTGTCCCTTCTTGATAATCTGCACACGGACCATTACAGGAAATTAGCCTTCAACACTGAGGATCATAATATCATACTTACAAGACTGGCAGAAAAAGGTATTTGTGGCATAATACTTATAGTACATGGCTCAAAACCTATTTGTCAAAGAGATAACAATGAGTTTTGTTCAGCAACTACATGTCATTACCTTGGGCAGTGAACTGTTGGGTGCCACAGGGGTCCATACTTTCTCCCATCTTATTTAATATCTATCTTAAGCCTCCGGCTGAACGGCTTCAGTCAATGGAGTCAAAATTCTATGTCCATGCCAATGATGTGCAACTTCTCATACCTATTGAATGAGATATACTTACAGCTTTGACTAAACTGACTGCCTGTCTAACCACAAGTCTGATTCAATTGAGGCATCATTCCATGGGTATAAATACTGATTTGATTGAGTGGAGTGAGGTTAAATATGAATTGCTTAGAGATGGTTATGGGAGCTATAAAGTTACTCTGTCATCTTGCTTGGGCTTCCTAGCACCTCCAGTGCTGCTCTTTGTGACCTTAGTAAGTCACATAATCCTCCCATGCAGTTAGTTTTGAAATCCCAAAGCCACAAAAAGATGATATACAAGTCCCCATTCCCCTCTCAACATGAACTGTACAAGGTCTGTTCAAAATGTTACAGGATATTTGGAATTGCATACCAACAGGCTAGGCGGCATTGAGAAGTTTGAAACCTCATGAGTAACCTCCTTTTCCCCATTTGTTGATATCTGATTTTGTCTCCAAGCTATGACAATTTTTGTGAGTGTGTTTTCGTGATTGACTGTTTTTCATCATATTCAACCTAAATGAGCAGCACTATAGTAGGAAGTTCTGTTTTAAATTGGGTAAGACCACTGCAGAAACATATGAAATGTTGAAAGTGACTTATGGGGAACATGTCATGAGCTGTGGAAAGTGTTTTGAATGGTATTCATGCTTCAAAAGTAGTTATGAATCATTTGAAGATGATTCACAAACTAGAAGGCCATCAACATCAACTGATGATGATCATCATGTTGATCAGGTGAGTATTTTTCTGTGCATTACTCAATGATTAACTGTTAGAGAATTGGCAGAGGAATGCATCTCCATTGGTTCATGCTATAACATTCTATCAGAGAAGTTGGGGATGTATAGTGTTATGGCAAACTTTATTCCACAGTTGATGACGACCACAAAAATCACAATGACAGCTCTTCCCAATCTACCTTAATTTCCTGACTTTGCCCCAGCTGACTTCTTGTTTCCTAAACTTAAATCCATACTGAAAGGAAAGTGATTTGACACCATTGAAGACATATTATAAAGCTAAATTTGATGCAGCAACTTTTGTTGATTCCTGAAGATCTGTTTAATGACTATTTCTAGAAGTAGAAATGACATTGGAAAAAGTGTATATGTATGGAAGGGGAGAACTTTGAAGATGACCAAATAGAATAAGATCTAGTCTCCACATGACCAGACCCTTCTCCTTAGATCACTGTGACTTAAATGAAAGTTGTTGGTCAGACTTGCATACCTTTGTTCCGTTCACTTAGCATGTGAACGAGTCTCTAGCTTTCTTCTATATAGCAACAGGGGACAGCTATTGCCCAGACTGGCAATACATTTGCTAGTTCTTCTCCTTCCCCTCCTTCCATAGTTCATAGATACTCCAGTAAGCTCCTGAAAGGATTTCCTACTTGTGGCTGTTCTACATATTTCTTGCTGGACCAGCTCCAGGAAGAAAAGGACAAGGCTCCTCCCTATACTTTCCTCCTTAAAGCTCAAATCTAGTTTGGCCACTTTCTCAGCACAGACTTCTTTATATTCAAATTTGATTAGCACATTTTTGGCGGGCAGGCATTTCATATGTTCTTCCTGCAACTGCAAAGGTAAGAACATTATGGCAGCATGACACAGATGAATTCATTTTGAAGATTTATTGCATGCAAATGATGGATTATAGAGGGTAAGGGGTAGAATGTAAAATAAGATTAAGAATCTCTCTTACCTGTGGGTAATGATATATCTGGAATATGTTGTAGAATCCATATGTTTCCTCCTCCGTAAAGCCTTCAATTATGGCAGCTACTGGGTGAGATGATTTACACTTGAAATTTACTATTGTGCTCTGTCCTGCCAAAATTGAGAAGGCTGAAAGAATAATTATCCTTATATACCATAAAGTCTCTTTAATATGGAGCCCCAGCGTGATGTTGGGTAAGAGCTCTGAGCTGTTGTTAATTTCCTTCACCGCAAACAAAAAGGCCAAGAAGTTATAGGCATGATGTGGATAATAACTGTAATGACATTAATATCATAATTTCATAACAGTGTACATGAAATATTTGCAAACATGCACAAATTTTGTGCATTTATTTTTTAATAGACTATCAGAATACAAAAAAATAGCACAAAACTATGTGCTCTTTTACCATGTAATGTGAAAAAGAAGCTTGCAGTAGCCCTGATATAGGTCTTTCTGGTGTGTTCAAGCTAATTTTAATGCTGCCAGGAAAATGCAGCTTTTTCTATTTTTTGATAATAGCCATGAGCTAATTTCCCCACTAAAGCAAGGCCATTAGATTGTTAATAGTTTCCTTCTTTAATTGCACTCTTCCCTCTCTATTGTTTTCTCCATATATGGTTCTCCCCTATGCTTTAAAAGACTGAATTGTAGTTCTGTTCCCTCTTACCTTGTGTATTAGTCGGTCTATAAGACTATTTGTCTAATCCATTATTCTAAATTTTAAATTTTTGGCTAAATATATGTTTATATTTTTATCAATTTTGTTCCTCGCTTAGGGCTCCTTTTACAAAGGTGTGTTAAGGCCTTAATGCACAGAATAGCACAACTAAATTGCTGTATGTGCTAGACCTTAACGCCAGCATTGAGCTGGCGTTAGTTCTAGAAGTGTAGCACAGGTTTAGTGCACGCTAAAATCCTGCGTGCGCTAAAAACGCTAGCGCACCTTATTAAAAGGAGCCCTTAGTAAAACTAAATAAGCGATTTATCAAACTAAAATAAAACTTGAAACTTGAAATTGAAACTTGAGCCCTTCCAGCACCTCTTTTGCACATATGAGCTCATACACTATTCCTGAGCTAATCAGTTAGCAATGCACAAGTGCTGATGAATTAGCATAGGTGTGTCCAACCTCTGTTCCCTACAAGTATATCTTATAAAATATAAGAACAACCATACTGGGTCAGACCAGTGCTGTCCTGTTTCCAAAAGTGGCAAAATCCAGGTCACAAGTATGTTATGTTAAGTTAGGGTATGTTAATCAGCTTCTTTGTTCCACCTCTACCTATTCAGTTCAAGGTCAGATTACATTACAAGAGGTTGGTTCAGTTACCCAAGCAGTTACAATGGACCGATTGACACAGCCATTCAATAGAGTTGGAAGTACAGGTAGATCAGTATGACTACTAATACAATATGTTGTAGATACAAATACCTAATTGCAAGTTACACGTAAAAAGGAGCCTGAGAAGTTTCACTTCATGTACAACATCGAGAGTACTTTATGTACTGTGGTTTCTTGCCCATTATTAATTTAGGTGGGTAAAATATGAAAGCTTTTAAAAATGAGGCTTTTTGAGCATTGAATTCACCTGCAAAAATAGGTCAAGAACTCTCCTGTAGCTCACATTGTTCCATTTCCAACATTCTTTTAATAACTTATGATTCACAGTTTTGGAGACAACTCAGAATAGTCCAAGGGGGAATGGCTTTCATAGGGTCTTGATACAGAAGGAGAGGCATTGGATTTTTTATTATAGCCAGTGTGTTTCCAAATGGCTAGAATCATGAGTGCAGCTTTGGAGCCCCCTTTTTGCACTGTAGGCATTAACTTCCAGCTTAGGGGATATTTTGGAAACATGCATTCCTAGTGTTAGGCAAGTTGAGTGTTGTAAAGGTGTTTATAGTTATTTATTTAGGTGATCCAGAGTGTATATGAAGGGGGTTTTGTGATCATGCATGTTTTTGTGGGGTGGGAGCAGCTTTAAAGTGGTTTCTTAGATAGTCAATGCTACTGATGTTTGGTGGAGTCATTATATATATGATCAAATTCTCTAATATATTTTTCCATTAAACCCTGGTTACTTAATATGTCATTATCTGATTACATACAAGCGAGTGCTGTTAATTATCAAGGTTGTGGCCTCTCCTTGATCCAGGAACCTTCTTGAACCATGAATTGTTTTGAGTTAGTTGAAATAGAGTGAGTTTTGATTTAGGCAATTTTATTCTTGTTAGATGTTGGTATAGGTGGTTAAATATTCAATCATGTTATGGATTTTTCTAGGGTATTGGTGGCATGAATCTCCTGAAGAAGGTTGTGTCAACCGAAAAGCTTTGTTGGTCAGCATTGAGAGTAACATTTTCCCGGCATTGGAGTCTTTGCAGACAGATAACTGGTTGCCTTAAGTCATTTACCAATGTTTGGAGTTGAAAAGGGGATATTGCTTGGATTATTTTTTAATTTTCTGCATACTCTGCATTTACAAGTTGATGGTGACTATTAATAACAGCATGTAAATAGGTAAAAAGAGTCACTTAGGGCTCCTTTTACTAAGCTGCGTTAGCTGTTCTAGCGCTACTCGGCTAGAATTAATGCCAGCTCAATGCTGGCATTAAGGACTAGCGCGCACAACAATTTAGCATGTTCTGTGCATTAAAGCCCTAACGCGGCTTAGTAAAAGGAGCCCTTAATTAAAGGCTTTACATCATAAGATCAGGACCTGGAATAACTGTGCAATATAGGAGGCTGTATGATCAAGTTTTTAATAATATTTTTTTTAGATTTTAAATACAAAACAATAAGTGGACAATACTAATGAAATAAATACAAAATATTAGTCATGAGAAGTTATAAGAGTATCATAATATCTTCCATAAGGATATTAATTACAGAATTTAAGCAAAAGTTCCCATAATCAGTCAAATCATAAATTACCACACTTAACTGTAAACATTTTTATACATATTGAGCATATAAACACACTAAATTCCATCAATTGTTGTATTCCAATTTAGAAGAGTCTTTCCAGTAAAAAAGAATTGATTTAATACTTATCATAACTAGATTCTTCAGAAACTGGTCTTTATAAGTATCCAACACAACAACTGCATCTGTAGTGCCAAAAATAATTAATCTATATGACAAAAGAATTGATATGAAACGTATTTTAGAAATGGATAATCAAACTGTATTCCAGTAATATAAGGACACATTTAAAAAAACATGTGTTCCAGAGTACCAACTTCCAAATTGCAAGACCAACAATAATTCCTTTGATTGTTATCAATTTTAGTCAATTTCAGTGAAAAAAGAGATTGCATTATGCTTTAGTGTAAAGAGGATGTAATTCACATCCAAATCTTTTCCCAGTGTGCTTCACCTGGTTAAAACACCAACTTAAATTCCCAAGTGCTTTTCAGACCAAAAGGATGCTTACAAGTGGCCAATTTTAAACATTGATACCATTCAGAGGCTGCTCCTCTACTACTATTTAAAGAAGAGCATAAGGAAATATAGTCTGAAGTCTTTCCTGCTACACGGGTGGGGTGGGGGGTGACATGTGGCTGGGATTTCAGGCCAGTGGGAGAGTATGGACATCTCTCATACTGCAGGGAGGTGTCACTACCATTCTAGGGGGGTGTTCACTGCCACTGCAGGGTAGGGATGTTGTGATGCAGCAGGAGAGAATGGGCATTACTCTAGCTGCTTCACAACACTTTCTAGCAGTCTCTGACCCTGACTAGCACTGTAGGACAAGTCATTTATTGTTGTTGCCAAAACCTAATGCGGCTTTTAGAAAATGGCTCAGCATTTTTTAAGAATCCACCGGAGGGCTCTCATCAATGATGAAGAACCCATTTGCATGTCATCATCAGAGATTGCTAGACAGCTTGCTATTGACAGAGATAATCCATTTTGATTATCCACCACTAAAATGCCACCGTCTAAACAGTTAGTAAACAGTTTAGTAACTATGTTAAAGTTTTGAGAATATGGGCCTCAGTGCCGTAACAATGGTCGGATGTACCCCCTCACTTCTTCTGCACCCCACACTACTTCCCTGTGTCCCTGTCAAATGTGTGCCTACTCTTTTCCCCATACCTCTTTAACTCTTTGCCAGCACAAGCAGCACCTCCAACCTCCTGCCCACATTGGTCTTGGCTCTCCCTCTGATGTCACTTACTTTGTATCAGTATTACCACAGACCAGCTTATATCTAATCAGCTAGTGCTGCTTCAGTTGCACTGCATTTTCAGTGGCATTAACCAGTCAAGTAGTGATGAAAATCCAGAAGTAGTTAGCTGAATAGAACTTAACTAGGCAGGAGCCTCTCATGATGTGTAACTTCTTCTCTAGGGTCCCCAAACATCTCTGAACAAATCCCCCTTCCTTCCCTTCCCACCTACTTACCCAGGACATTAACTCTGAACCATTTCAATATGTATATAAAAGTGTTCAAATATATTGTAAAGCAGTAATACTAATGTCTATATTAATAACCAAGTTTACATTGCCTAACTGCTTCACTCTACATCAGGGGTGTCAAACTCAATCACATAAGGGGCCGAAATCTGAAAAAAGGCTAAGATACTAGAGGTCCTTCTATTAAGATATGCTAACTGATTTTGCGCACGCTAAATGTGCACCTTAATAAAAGGACCCCTAAGTGACTAAGGCTTAGTCTTACCAGACATATAAGGTTACAACATTTCCAACCCCACACCGGCTCCGTGGTGTAAACAAAATAAATATTGTAATCACAAAACAGAAAATAAAATTATTTTTTCTACATTTTGTTGGTCCCAGGCTCTTGTTGTCTTCTGATAACTCGCTTGCCAGGGTCTCCTGCCAATTTGTCATTTTCTTTTTTCTCCCTGCTAACCATCCATCTTCCATCTCTGTCCTCCCCTTCCATTTCCCTTCCCTCCCTCGGAGGTTTGGCATCTTTCTTTTTTTCATATCCATATCTGCACCTGCAGCAATGGACCTTACCATCCCCAGATCCACCATCTGTCGTTTTCTCAACTACCCTTTCATCCAGCATCTCTCCCTCTTTCCCCACCACCCCAGGGTCCATTATCTCTCTGTTTCTCTTCCAACTACCCTGTTCTAAGCCACTTCCAGAAACTGTATACCTCCCCTTTCCATCTTTCCCTTCATCCCCATTGGTCTGGCATCCATCTTCTTCCATTCCCTCCTCTAGTGATCTGGCATCTCTCTCCTCTCCTCTTCTTCCCTTCCCTCTCCCACACCCAAACCCACACCCCCATGGTCTGGCATTTCACTCTCTCCTATCTCTTCCCCCCACTTCCATCAGCATCTGCCCCCTTTCTTTCCCTCTTATCTAAATCCATCCAGTATCCTTCCTCCTTGTTTTCCCCCTTTCCCTGCATACCAATTCCATCAACAGACGCACACAGATGGATCAAGAATTGGCTGGCAGGTAGGAAACAGAGGGTAGGAGTGAAGGGCCACTACTCGGACTGGAGAAGGATCACGAGTGGTGTTCCGCAGGGGTTGGTGCTCGGGCCGCTGCTGTTCAATGTATTTATAAATGATCAAGAAATAGGGACGAAGTGCAAAGTAATAAAATTCGCAGACGACACCAAACTATTTAGTGGGGCTAGGACTAAAGAGGACTGCAAAGATTTACATAGGGACCTGAACAAACTAGGGGAGTGGGCAACGAGATGGCAGATGAAGTTAAATGTAGAGAAATGTAAAGTCTTGCATGAGGGAAACAGAAACCCGAAGTACAGGTATACGATGGGAGGGCTGTTATTGGGTGAGAGTACCCAAGAAAGGGACTTGGGGGTAATAGTGGACAAGACAATGAAGCCGTCAGCACAGTGCACAGCAGCCGCTAAGAAGGCGAATAGAATGCTAGGTATAACCAGAATGAAAGAAGTTATTCTGACGTTGTATCGGGAGATGGTGCGCCCGCATCTGGAATACTGCGTCCAATATTGGTCGCCTTACCTTAAGAAGGATATGGCGATACTCAAGGGTTCAGAAGAGAGCGACATGTTTGATAAAAGGTATGGAAAACCTTTAATACGCTGAAAGATTGGAGAAACTGGGCCTCTTTCCCTGGAAAAGCAGAGACTTAGAGGGGACATGATAGAGACTTACAAGATCATGAAGGGCATAGAGAAAGTGGAGAGGACAGATTCTTCAAACTGAACTACAAGAACGAGAGAGCATTCGGACAGATACAGAACCAATGCTAGTAAGTTCTTCTTCACCCAAAGGGTGGTGGACACCTGGAATGCGCTTCCAGAGGGCGTAATAGGACAGCGTACGGTATTGGAGTTCAAGAAGGGATTGGACAATTTCCTGAAGGAATAGGGGATAGAAGGGGATAGATAGAGGATTACTACACAGGTCCTGGACCTGATGGGCCACCACGCGAGCGGACTGCTGGGCATGATGGACCTCTGGTCTGACCCAGCAGAGGCACTGCTTATGCTCTTATTAGCCCCCTTTTCATTTCCTCCGACCTATATCCATCCAGTATCCTTTCTCCTTATTTTCCCCCTTTCCCTGTACACCAATTCTATCAGCATATGCCCCCTTTCTCTCCCTCCACCACTCTTTCCATACAGCAACAGCAACGCGCTCTCCCTATAGCAACGGGCCCCCACCCGGCATCGATGATGACAACACCGCCCCAGCCCCCAGGATTGATGGATGGAAATGCAGCCAACCACCGGCATCAATGACAATGTGGCCAACGCAGCTCCAAGAAGATCCCGCAATGACTGCATCTGCCGGTCCATCCCCCTCCGACGTCACTTACTTCTTCCGGCAGACGCAGTCATCGTGGGACCTTTTTGAAGCTGCTTTGCCATTGATGATTGTTTTTTGCTGCATTGCCGTCAATCGATGCTGAGGAGGGGCGGAGCTGTTGTCGTCAGGTGGGGGCCCGTTGCCATTGGGGGGGCCTGGTGTTGTTGTCGGGTGTGGGCCTTTTGCTGTGCAGGGAGGGAAAAGGTGGGGCCCATTGTCTTCTGAAAAAAATGGCATGGTAAGTCATCCTTCAGCGGGCCCCCCTGACTATTTCAGGCCCTAGGCACGTGCCTACTGGGCCTATTGGTTAATCCAGCCCTGTTTACCTGCTACTTTGGGTGGGTAATTGAAAAGGGAAAATGCCCTGCCTTCTTGTGAAAATATCATATTCATTCTCTGCTTATCTCATCTTTTCAAAGCTCACCTCTGAGAAAACCTTCTCACTGTCTTCCTAAAGGTGGAAGAAGAAATGCGCTTTTCACTGGGCAGAGGACATTGTCAGACAGGACTATCAAGGCAAGTTCATCTGTTTTAAAATTGATAAGTAACAAAATATTAAACTGAAAATAAAATAAAATAATGATAAAATATTAGCAGTCTTTGGAAGCTCATTGCTTAGCTAGGAAGAATTCACTTGTTATAGTATATCATGAGTTTATTTGTTCAATGAAGAATAGAAATATTCACAGATTCTACATGAGGACACCCAATCTTCTAATGTTATAAACACCTTAAAATCTTATACAATAGAACCAGGAGAATGTAAAGTCCTAAAAAGACATTGACCACCAAAGATTGTTCATACAGGTACAAGTTACATCTGCAGTTCAAAGTCAATAGCTAGTCAGGGAGCAACTCACAAACACTTCAGAAATGAGAGGTAATACACAATGCTACTTACTATGAGTATTGAAAAGTTAGTATGTTGCTATAGGATTTAGTTAAATAACCATCATACTGTTGAACAAATCCTCCAATTATAATGTCTCCATCCATGTAGTAGCCATTTTCTGAAAAGTCAATATACAGCTTTGGACATCGGCTCTCAATTAGCTTCCAGAGATCAGTGTAAAATATGAATAATATCAAAAGGAGATGAGCTCCCATATTTCAAGATGAGAAACAACTGCTCTTCCTGCTCTGTCACTTTGGTACTAAGCAAGAAGTTTCAAACTGACACTGAAAAAACCCTTTGATGGACACAGATCACATTACGGATGGACCAGAGAAGCCTCCTCCTGATGTTGATGGGAACTCTGATCTGAGTGGGTGTCTTGCAGTTGTGTGGGCACCGTGTGATCTTTATAGGACTCTGCTCCTGAAAGGTTCAGCCTCAAGGGACATCAACCACTCACCTGTGCATTTTATATTAAATATAGATTGTTTTTATAAACTTGTTTTTCTGAACATGTCCTTGCAAGAATAATGTTAATTTGAAAGGAGTGATTTCAGAGGAGTGTAATAATAGAGTCAAGCTTAATGATGCTCTCCACAGTGCCTATGTTTTAGGCATGATTTATAGAATCTAGGCTTAGTTTAGTTTAAGATGAAGTATCTTAACTGAGTTTTAGGTTGTATTTTTGAGCGCTGGTCACTTTCTTGCTTTTTCATTGTTTGTGATTATTTAATTGTGTATATATTATTGATTTTATGATTATGTATATATTTTGTTGTGACCCACTTTGTGTAAAGTCTGATACAAATAAATAAACTTTAAACTAAACTTCACTTTCACACTGGGCCAAAAACACCCCTCTTTTTCTTTTTAATAAAGAATTACTCTAACAAATACTAAGGGGTCCTTATATCAAGCCGCGCTAGTGGGGTTAGCGCGTCGGACATTTCATCACGTGCTAACCCCTGCGGCAAGCAAAAAAACTAACACCTTTTCAATGGAGGCGTTAGCGACTAGCACGGCAGGTGGTTTAAAGCACGTATTCCGCGCGTTAAACCCCTACCGTGCCTTGATAAAAGGACCCCTAAATGTACCTTCCATGGCAAATAATCTAGAAAATCTCAATTTTCTCTAGTCCATGTGGTACCATTTCCTGAGCCAGACATGATCATGTCATGCAGTGCGTGTGCCATGGCATACACCACATTGTACACACTATAGTTGTTTGCAAAGTGTGTGGTCTGACAGTGATAACCAAAGTAAAAATTTTCCTTAGGGTTGCAAACCTTTGTAAAGTTGCATTGTCTTTTGATATTCTTTGGGCATCGGTCATTACACAGGCCCAATCTCCAATTCAAACCATAGTAGTCAATGTGTGAAAGCCAGATGGGCTACATCCCCCGGATAAATTTTGAAAAGTTTGGCACATTACTCCTATGTGTTGTGAAGATCTTTTGTATGGCAATGGAAACCTTGCTAGGTAGGAGCAGAATTATATATCTGAATAAATCATGTATTTTAAATGCAAAGTTATCATTAAAGTACAGAATGTACACAGCAGATGATTCTTAAACCAGTGCCAGAATTTCTACTATTTGCTCAAATGGGATTCTACCGTGGTGAGGGAAGGTTTCATGAAATGCCATGCAGCCGCTCCGTTCAATCTCTTTTCTCAGGATCTGAACAGCTCTCACACTGCGGTCATCATCAGGTGAAATGATGCTGACCCAGTTCCAAATGAAATGCTTCAGTAGCTTGCCGATCCCTGCACAGAGGTGCAACTCATTGGGGACAGTTCGGTAGAAATAAGGAAACCTATTGGTGTCACTCATATAAAGATTCTGTGAGGTGTAGCTGATCTGTTGTCAAAAAAGATATGAACATGTCATTGTCTCTGTCACTATGAGAGAAGAGTTTAAATCACACAGGCCACAGACTGTGGGCGCTCACATGGGTGGAGTTTGGATAGAGTGAAGGTGGATTTGCACACTTATGCACACAAGTTTATACATTATAAAATTGAGTGCATATCTGCAGGGTATCCACATGAGCATTTCCACCAGCTCTATGACTGGCTGAAGCACTTGGGTCTAAGCCCCTCCCATGTACCTATCCACTTACACTAGAAGGCTGCAAAGCAAAGGGGACACCTACTTTCCTTTATAGAAGAAGCTCTCTTTATTAAGCTCCCTTTTACAGAATCACCTTCCAGAAGAGAAATTTTATAAGGAGATGTACCCACTTTGGGTTATTTTAGCCTTTTTTGTATAAATTGTTTATAAAATAGTGATCAATGCAAACATACATTCCTTGAACTGTTGGTGCATACTTTGCATAAAGTTTCAATTCTGTTTAACTGTTTTTATTGTTTGTGAGGTGTATTTTTTAGGGGGAGTGAGGGGAATCTTTTCACATATTTTTTTTAATTCATTGTAACTTAACAAACATTTAAATAAATGTTCAAAAGGGCTGATATGGGCTGAAATTTGGCAACCAAGATTTTCCAGGAAAAACAGCTGCTCCTGAAAATGCCTCATTGCATTTCTATGGGACAGTCACTTCCAGCATCTATAGCTCAGAAACTTATATAAGACCATAAGAATAGCCATACTGGGTCAGAACAATGGTCCATCTAGCCCAGTTTTCTGTTTCTAAAACTGGCCAATCCAAGTCACAAGTACCTGGCAGAAACCCAAATAGTAGAAAGATTCCATTTTAGCGATCCCAGGGCAAGCAGTGATTTCCCCCATGTTTTTCTTAATATCAGACTATAGACTTTTCCTCCAAGAGCTTGTCCTAATCTTTCTAAATCCCAGCAACAACATCGTATGGCAGTGAGTTCCAGACTTTAATTATTCTTTGAGTACAAAAAATCCTCCTATTTGTTTTAAAAGAATTTCCATGTAATTCCATTGAGTGGCCCCTGGTTAATGTACTTTTTGATAGGGTAAAAAAGTTACTCTTACCCATGTTACACTACTCAGGATTCTGTAGACATCAATCAATATATGAAAGGCACGAGAGGGGAGGTAAAATGCAGCAAGCCTTGACAAAGTTTTGTATGATTTGGAGCCAGTGGCTGACATGTCCCTCTCCCCACTACAGAAAGAAGTGGTGGTGGTGGTGATGCTGAGGGAATGGGATGGGGGTTTGGATATGGGAGACAGATAAATTTAAAATAATAATAATAATTTATAACCCACTATATCTTAATAGTTCAAAGCAATTTACAAAAAAGAGAATCTGCCAGACACAGATGAAATACAAATGGAATTATATAACTAGTATGGTTGGGTTTCTTTAGCCAAAATTGTCATACAAAGGAGATTTCATAAGTTTCCTTAAACATTTGGTAAGGGGAAGAATTCACAGAAGAGGTTTCTCAAACAAATTTGTCATACAAAAAAGATTTCAGAAATAAAGACAAAACTGTTGCCTGTTGGCTTACTGGCACCTTACCAAAAACATCTGAACCCATTATGCTCCTGGGCAATAAACTACTATTTAGGTTTCCTTCTGAACTCGCAGCTAACATTTCTACCTCAAACTTCCAATTTATGTAAATCAAGCTTCTTTATATTTAGGCATCTGTGCACCATAAGACACCTTAAAGCACAGGTGTCAAAGTTGGTCCTCGAGGGCTGCAATCCAGTCAGATTTTCAGGATTTCCCCAATGAATATGCATACCAATTATTACAAAAAATGGGATTTATAATTCCTACTCAATAGCTCTCATATATTAAAACATAATTTCATACAACATAAAGAGCTATATATGTATTTACCATAATTTTAAAGAACTTCAATGTTGCTTGTAATTCTTTCAGTGAAATAGGCGCTTCCAGAGTTTCTTTTATATGCTCAGGAATTTTAGGTCCCTTGATTAATTTAAAAAACTCTAATCCATCAAGTTCTTTATTGAATAGAGCGCAGAAGAATATAAAGCTTTAAAGAATTTCAAAAATTGTTTTAAGGTATTTCCAATTTGAGAGTGAGTTGCTCAGTGGGCTGCGGGAAACCAAGCCGCGACCTCGTGCCTGCCTAGCCGGAGAGGAGCGTGGGAGCCCTGCTCCGCCCCCCTCCTGAACCAGCAGGAGTCCAGCGACGTTAAAATCAAGCCGCACCATCAGAGCACAGCCTTTTTGCTTTGGCTGCTACTCGGTGGGCTGTGGGAAACCAAGCCTCGACCTCGTGCCTGCCTAGCCGGAGAGGAACGTGGGAGCCCTGCTCCGCCCCCCTCCCGAACCAACAGGAGTCCAGCGACGTTAAAATCAAGCCGCACCATCAGAGCACAGCCTTTTTGCTTTGGCTGCTGCTCGGTGGGCTGCGGGAAACTAAGCCTCGACCTCGTGCCTGCCTAGCCGGAGAGGAGCGTGGGAGCCCTGCTCCGCCCCCATCCAAACCAGCAGGTGTCCAGCGACGTTAAAATCAAGCCGCACCATCAGAACACAGCCTTTTTGCTTTGGCTGCTGCTCGGTGGGCTGCGGGAAACCAAGCCTCGACCTCGTGCCTGCCTAGCCGGAGAGGAGCATGGGAGCCCTGCTCCGCCCCCCTCCCAAACCAGCAGGAGTCCAGCGACATTAAAATCACTACAAGCACATACACTGCAACCAGACCGAGTCACAGCTGGTTCTACCCACAAACAAGCTCCTTCTCAAGGGACAACCCCAACAGGACTGCCTCGCCAGACTCAAAGCTCCACGGAGCCAGACTTGATAGCCAAATCGGATAAGTATTACTGCTGCATTACTGTTCGACACTGTATTTCCTTTCTAGCCCGTTGCATACTGTAACACGAAACAGCACCCAGCCCATTCAATCACTTAACAGCGGCCTACATATCCTCATATACAGTATACGTAGGATAAGAATAACTGAACTAGTAAACCCCTCAGCCTGCCCAAATACTGTGTTGGTTTATATTCCGCAAATTTGCATGGTTTTGATACTGTTCTGAATTGTATTGGAACATTCTGTTAGATATTACACTGCACTGTTTGATTGTACTTTACTGTATCGCATTTTACTGTATTGCACTGTACTGTACCGGTCTCTACTATACAGCTCTCGACCAAACCATAGCCATCGCGACAGCCCTTCACAATGGCCTGGCCAAGCACAAACTGATGCACAACACTATGCCTACTCTACCTGCTCACCACTAGGATCTGCATCGCAGACAACTCTAATGCTTCCCCCATCCCCATCCATGTCACAACATACCGATCAGCAAAACCCAAAATCCCTAACCACACTCTCCCTTATTCACAAGACCACCCTCACACCAATCCGCCCACTATCCCCCCTCACCCACACAAACCAACTAAGCCCCACTCAAGAAAACCACAAACTCTAAAAAAACTGACATACACCCACTACTCCCCAATCAACTACCCCAACCAACAGATCTTACGTGGTTTTTACCTAAACATCAGATCAATGAGGAACAAATCGACTCTGATCAAAGATTGGCTGATCGAAACAAACCCCGACTTCGTCCTTCTTGCTGAAACCTGGTTGCTATCTGACAAAGACATCATCATTAAAGATTGTCTTCCCCCAGGATTCAAGATCCTCTCACTAGCCAGAACTTGGGGAAGAGGAGGAGTCCTGGCAATAATCTTCCAGGACCAACTAAACTGCACCACTCTCAACACAATATCTTCATTCAATGCAGAAATTCTAACCATCTCTCTAACATCAAAACCTCTGCCCTCCGCACTAACCATCACCCTATTCTACATCCCTCCCAAAAAATGGACCATGTCCAAAGAGGACTTTGCGGAAACGCTACTAACCAACTCTTTAACCAGTCCTTACAACCTACTATGCGGGGACATTAACATCCATCTCGAGCAAACTGACCAATCAGAAATCTCAGATTTCTGGTCACTGCTCACTCAACTAGGCTTCGACAAACACCCCCCTATCAAAACCCATCAAAGAGGTCATCAACATGCCTAGTGACTCTCTCCACCAAGGAACAGATCAACCCACCTTCTACTGGAAACAAGGCAACTGGTCAGACTCTTTATGGTCTGACCACCATCTATGCAGCTTCACCATAGGATGCCAACTCAAACCCCCCAAAAATAGTAAAACTAGAATCACCAAAACCCACACCACCAGAGGAAAAATCGACCCTACGGAATTTTGGTCCCACTTCGAAATCAACACTAATCCAACTGAAGAAACAGAACAACTCATGAGCACCTGGATCAAAGATAGTACCAATACACTAAACGAGATAGCCCCTTTCAAAACCCGCAGAATTAGATCCACAAACAAAGAGGGCTGGTTCGATTCAGAACTGCTGCTAGTTAAGAAGGACCTCAGAAAAGCAGAAAGACTATGGCAAAAATCTGGAACCCTAGAACACAGATTGGCCTGGAGACAAAAACTAAAAAATTACAAAAACCTCACTAATGAAAAAAGGAAAAATTTCTACTCCCACAAAATCGGCAATACTAAAACCAACAGTAGTAACCTCTTCAAATTGGTCAATGACCTTTACAACATCGAGACCTTCACAAGCACACACGAAGAATCAACGCTAACTTCAAATTCACTTGCAGACTACTTTAACACCAAAATTCAAAAACTAAGGTCCACTCTACCCACCATACCCAACCCCCTCGAGCAGTTCCCAATTCTCCCGGTCCCGGATTTATCTAACCCTGACCCAGGAACTAAAACAGACCTAAGCTGGAAACAATTTCAAACAATCGACTGGCACACCTTTAATACCTATTACAACAAATACTCACACACCTTCTGCAAATTGGGACACATGCCCTCCGAACATTATGAAAGATGCCCCGCTCCACTTCAAAGCAAATATGATGACATGGGTTACCTCCCTTCTATCCACAGGAAACTTCCCATCTGAGCAAGGTCATATCATGATTACCCCAATCATAAAAAATGTGAAAGAACCACTAGATTCCGCATCCAACTACAGACCGATCGCAAGCATCCCCTTATTCACCAAAATAGCAGAAGGGTTGGTAAAGGCGGAACTTGCAGCATATCTAGAAAAATTCAACATCCTAAGTGACAATCAATAAGGTTTCCGCGCAGATCACAGCACCGAAACCATCATAGCCTCCCTTCTTTATCACCTCAACTCGCTCTTCAGCAAAGGCTCAAGTGCCCTGATAATACAACTGGACCTGAGTAGTGCCTTTGACCTGGTCAATCACACTATTCTGTCAGAATGCCTGGCACACATCGGCATTTCTGATCAGGTCTTCAACTGGTTCCTGGGGTTCCTAAGAAATAGATCCTACAAGGTTTTCAAAAACAATGCGTTCTCATACAGCTGGGACAACACCTGTGGGGTCCCTCAGGGACTCCCCCCTGTCACCCACCCTGTTCAATATCTACCTGGCCTCCCTAGGTAACCTCCTACACAACCTCAAGCTCAAATTCTTTATATATGCAGATGATATCACAATAGCCATCCCTCTAACCAATTTCTCACAAGAACTACTTAACCACATCACAAATATTCTTAACCAGATTGAACTTTAGATGCTCTCGTTCAGACTGAAACTCAATCCCGACAAAACAAAATTCTTCCTAGTCACCCCCAATGACAAAATCAAAAACACTACTATTCAATTGAAAGGAATTACTTTCCCTTTTGAACCCACCCTAAAAATTCTGGGAGTCACTCTGAACAAAAATTTATCCTTAGAAAACCACACTGACCACTTGGTCAAGAAAAGCTTCTCCGTACTATGGAAACTACGCACAATAAAAAAATACTTCAACGACACCGCTTTCCGCCTACTGGTTCAATCTTCCATCCTCAGCATTCTTGACTACTGCAACATCATTTACCTAAACGCCACGAAGAAAACCACCAGGAGATTAAAAATAATCCAAAATACCGCCGTGCGTCTCATCTTCGGCCTAAAGAAATGGGAACATGTCACCCCCTTCTACCACCAACTACATTGGCTGCCATTCGATTCAAGAGTCCTTTTTAAATTCGCATGCCTCTGCTACAAATCGGTTAATGGCTCTACTCCAAGCTACATCAACCCCCACTTTAACCTCTATCACATAAACAAGAAATCCCGTAGAACTCAACTGTTCGCCTTCCCCTCGCTAAAACTCTGTCACTATAAAAGATTCATAGACAAAACCCTCGCCTACCAAGCAGCCAAGCTCAACAAATGGCTGGCCCAAATGATACTCGAGGCCCCCTCCTACTTCGACTTCAGAAAATCTCTCAAAACTTACCTATTCAGCAAACAAGACCCCTAGCAGCCCCACCCGCTCACATTTCACCTCCCCCCTTCCTCCCCCCCAGCTCTCAACCTCCTTTACAGCTCCTCTCCTCCCTTTCTTCAACAACCTCCCTCCATCCTCTGTCAATTTCGGTTTTACTTGTTACTTAATTGTTTATTTGTTTGTAAATCTGCTTGAAAACGTAGATCCTATTCTAATTGATGTAAACCGCCTAGAACTCGCCGGGTATGGCGGTATATAAAAAATAAAATTATTATTATTATTATTCTCATCTTTTATAGCCACAATTTTTACTTTCCTTTTTTTAGCTTTAAGATAATTAGTTAATACTCTTCTCGCTTTATTTGAGTTTCCATAATACAGAGCCTGCTGAGAAAACAACTCTTTCCTAGCCATTTTAGAGGAAATCTCATTGTATTTGTATTTAGCTTTTAAAAGGGCCTGTAAAGTACTTTGTTCCCATTTCAAGACCAGCTGTGACTCTAAAGGGTCCTTTTGTCAAGCCGCACTAGCGGGGTTAGCATGTTGGACATTTCATCACGCGATAACCCCCGCGGCCAGCTAAAAAACTAATGCCTGCTCAATGCAGGCATTAGAGGCTAGCACGTCAGGTGGTTTAACGTGCGGTATTAAGCGCGTTAAACCCCTACCGCAGCTTGATAAAAGGACCCCTAAGTCTTTAATAATTTGTTCCAAATTAGAGAGCTCTAACTTAAGTTATTTCCTGACTTGAGCCAAATATGAGATAATTTGGCCTCTTATGGTAGCTTTAAAAGCATCCCAAAGTATTTCTAAAGAGATCTCCTCTGAGATATTAAGTTGAAAATATTCCTTCATTTTTATTTGTAACTCCACCATGATCTGACAAAATGATTGGATCAATAGTGGCTTTTGTAATCTGTTGTACAAATATGTCTGATACAAATACATAATCTATACATGAAAATTTCCAAGCATTATAATGAAGGATCCACCATATATCCTTCAATCCACAAGATTGAACCAGATTATCCAATCCTAATGATTTTAAAATCCTACAAGGTTTTTTATCAATCAATGGATCCATAACAGCCAGTGGTAGAATTAACTGCTGAAGATCCTTTAAAAATTCAATTTGATTTGAATTAGGGGCATAGATGTTAATGAGCGTCATCTTATGTTTACCCAGGCTCATACTTACCTGAGCCCATCTCCCTAAAGGATGAGCAGAGAGCAATTTAAATGTAGCCAAACATTTTTTATTGATTAAAATAGCCACTCCAGCCTTCTTACCCACCGCAGGAGTGGAAAAACAGTGTTTAACCCACCCTTTTGCCAGCTTACTTGATTCTAATGCATTTAAATGTTTTTCTTGAATGTAATATATATCTGCATCTTGTTGTTTCAAGAAATTAAGCGTTTTTCCTCTTAATTGGATGATTAAGGCCATTGACAATGAGTGAGAACAATTTCAGTCATGTCTATTCTAGCAAAGATGAGACCCTAAAATATAATCCAACCTGCTTAACCCTTGTTAGCATTATATAAACATTATACATTCTTATACCACTATAAATAGTCCCTCTCCCCTATCCCATATATAATACGAATGTTTAAAAGCATCCATTTAGTTTGGTAACTCAAAGACCCCCTCAGGCATTCTTTAAACTCTTTTTCAAAATTCAACCTTGTATCCCTTTAAGATTACTACATGAATCAACTTCTCATATGACACTACTGATTAATAATTTATAATATATTTGAGATAATCTTTATAACTTATTAATTTATCCCAGAATAAATTATTGTTCTGAAAATCTTAAAACTATGGGGCTCATAATCGAAAGAGAAAAACGTCCAAAAACCGGCCTAAGTCGGCACTTGGATGAACATTTCCCAAAAATGTCCAAGTACTGATAATAAAAATGGGTTTTAGTGGGGTGGGAAGTGGGCCAGCTTAGACTTAGTCATACAGCATGTATAACCGAAAGATATACAGCCCAGGATCAACGGAACTTGGACGCTGTGACTTAGACCATGTAAAACATGGTATAAGTCACAAAAACCCACCTAAAGTCACCAGATAAGCACTGCAAACACATAAAACAGACCCCCACACACTACCCCCATTGATCACCGACCCCCCCACCCCCATAAGAATATTAATCACACCTTTAAAATTCAGCTTCCAGACCATCATCACCTGGCCGCCTGGCATAGGAAAGCCTAGTTGTCCAGCACAGAGGCGGCTTAAGCCATCTTGGGGGTGGGTTAAGGACCCATGGAGAGGACCCATGGCCATAAGCCCCTGTAATCACTCCATTGATAATGAAACATGTGCACACCCCCAAAACCCTTTTTTACTGGCATATAAGTGGCTCCTACAGCCGTAAGGGCTATTGGGGTGATAGATAAGTAGGTCTAAGGGAGCCCTACTGGGTGTATTGGGGTATACCCTAGTCACCTTCTCACAGTCTGAGAACTTCCCATTTATGCCCACTCTTTGCCTTCTGTTCTCCAGCCAATTTCCTATCCATCTTTGTATATCCCCCTCTATTCCATGGCTTTGTATTTTCCTGAGAAATCTCTCATGTGGAACCTTGTCGAACGCTTTATGGAAGTCCAAGTATATTATGTCCACTGGTTCCTCACTATCGATTTGTTTGTTCACAGTCTCAAATAATTGAAGTAAATTCGTCAAACATGATTTCCCTTTTCTGAAGCCATGTTGACTGGCTCTCATCAGGTCATGTGTTTCCAAGTGCCAGACTATGCTATCCTTAATCAGTGCTTCAACAATCTTTCCAGGGACAGACATAAGGCTCACCGGCCTTTAGTTGCTCGGTTCTCCTCTTGATCCTTTTTTGAAAATTGGCGTGATGTTCACTATCTTCCAGTTGTCTGGTATCTGTCCAGTTCTAATTGACAGGTTGGCAAGTTTTTGCAATAATTCTCCGATTTCAACCTTCAGTTCTTTTAAGACTCTTGGGTGAATTCCATTTGGTCCAGGGGATTTGTCGCTTTTGAGTTTGTCGATCATGGCGAGGCTGTCCTCTGTTACTCCTTTGAATACTTTCACTGCTACTGGTATTGTTGTGGTGTCCTCCTTTGTAAAACAGATGCAAAGAAGGAATTTAGTCTGTCTGCAATTTGTTTGTCTTCCTTGATGTACCCTTTTCTTCCTTGGTCGTCCAGTGGTCCTTCCGCCTCTTTTGCGGGGTTTTTCCCTCTTACATACCTAAAGAAAGGCTTGAAATTTTTGGCCTCTTGTGCTATTTTCTCCTCATAGTCCTTTTTGGCTTCCCTCACCACCTTGTGATTGTTTTCATGCATTTCCATTTTTTAAAAGAGTCCTTTTCTTTTATGGCTTCCTTCAACCCTCTAGTAAGCCATGCCGGTTCTCCTTTGCCTTTGATTTCCTTTCTTTGGAGATCCGCGTAATGTAGAGATTTTGTGCTTCCATGATAGTATTTTTCATCAGGGACCATGCCTGATCTACCATTTTAACTTTGTCCATCTTATTTTTGAGCCGTCATTTCATCATGACTCTCATGCTATCGTATCTTTCCATTTTAAAGTTTAAGGTCGTGGTTAATGTCAAGTTTAAAGTTGATCATGTTGTGATCACTCATCCCCATTGGGACCGTGACCTCTACTTCTTTTGTCGGTCCCATAAAGCCAAGTCCCTACTGTTTCTTTCACGGTATCCTTTTCTGATTCTGCGTTGTCTCCCTTATTTGCTTTGTGGTCGTCCCCTCCTGTGTCTGAGTAGTTGTTCGTAGTTCCTTCTTCGGGGCATCTTGTTGTCCGGGCCATCGACTGGTGGTCGACTGTCCTTTAGTTTAAAGCCTTCTCGATGGCCCTTTTCATGTTGCCTGCCAATACTCTTGCTCCTTCCTTGTTGAGGTGTAGTCCGTCCTTCCTGTAGTACTTGCTTTTTCCCCAGAACGCCAGCCAGTTGCGCATGAAGTCAAAGCTTTCCTCTTCACACCATCATCTCTTGCAATTCCCCTTATAGATTTCCATCCGCTCTTGGTACCGGGAAGATCACTGAGAAAGCCACCTTCACCTCCCTGATCTTCAGTTTTCTTCAGAGTGAGCGGAACTGGCCCTTCATCTCTTCCCTGTCATACTTCCCTCCACTCACATCGTTGGTTCCCATGTGGATAAGCACAGCAGTGTCCTCTCCCCCTGCACTGTCTATGATCCTGGAGATCCTGTTGGCCACACCCTTCACTCTTGCTCCAGGCAGGCAGATGATGATTCTATCCTCTCTCCCTCCTGCGGTGTGGCTGTCCACATGACATATAATGGAGTCTTCTATGATGATCCCCGTCTTCTTTATTCGGGGGTTCCTTGGGAGTCATAAATCCACATCCTTGGTGTAGGGCCAATCTTCTCCCTCCTGCGATACTCTTGAAGCTGGATTCAGCTCTTTGTGTGGGGGGACGTCTTTATGCGTTGTCACCCAGTCTGGCCCGCGAGAGCACTGCGGCGTTCACCAACGGGTGACAGCACAATCCTGGCATGGCTCCTAATGAGGGAAGAGCCTACATAGTAGTTCAGTTCACTGGTGTATTAACTAAATCAATATCAGATACACCGCATATGGCCAACAGTTTTAATTCAAAATAAAAAAAAAGCAAAACAAAAGCAACAAAGCTGACTTTCTGTCTCAGCACAAAAATAGCAAAAGATAATACTTCTGCCCAGGTTCTTGGAAGCTCAATTAGCCAAAAGGAATCAACACAAAAAATTATCCTGTCCCAGGTAAGTATTGCTAAGTCCTCAGTTCAGCACAGTCTTTAACTATTTATTCAGAGAACACCAAACTCACAGTCCTCAGTTCATTATACTCCAAGGATTCCTGGATTTAACTTATCTTAGTTCCGGTCTTTACCTGGTCCTTGGGGTTTTTGAACAAGCAAAACAAAACTCCAGCACTGTACAGCACTCCAGTCCTGGTGTTCCAGGAACAGGATTGCCGGGTTCACTCTCACAAAAAGCTTTTCACAAGCACCCCACTAAATTACCCAACCCGAGGTCTTCTGTGAACCCAACCCCAATCCTGTAAGTTTTCAGTCTTGCTCCAGTACTCACACCAGCCACACACCAGCTTCTCACAAAGCTCTCCCCAGCTGGTATGGAGTAGCTCAATTAGTGCTAAGCACCAGTTCAGTACTTCTTCCAGCCCAGCTGCTGTGCAACAAAAAAACAGTTTTGAAACACATTCCTGGTAATCAAAAATAGTCCCAACAAAAACTTTTTAAGGAATCTTCTAAAAGCAAAATAATAATTCATGAGCAGGAAACTGCCACACTCACATCCATGGGTTCCAGGGATTCCATTCCACACATTGCCAACTCTGTTCCTCTGGAACCTCTTGCTCTGCCATGCCCTGTGTTACAGGACTTTCCCAGTCCATGGGTTCGGGTTTAGGTGCTTGCCCTTGCCAGGCCAGAAGGATCCTTTCTGCCAGCCCTTCCTGAGATATCCTTCTCAGACTCTTTGAGAACTGCTTTAAGGGAGAAGAGCTACTCCCAGTCTTACGTGGCTGAGGTACTGCTTTGGAGGCTCTCTGGCTCCTTCTCAGCTCAGTGGTAAAATTACACTCTGAGAGCTGATTGTATCTCCTAAGGGAACTTGTTTTCCTGACGGGCTTTGGCTTGGGAAAGGGAACTAAGTTTACATCACATTCATTCTCCTCAGAATAGGCAGCAATGTTCTTCACCATCTTTGAGGCTCTACCTGCTTCGGGATTCCTGGTTAGGGGAGTCGGCTTAACCCCTATCCTACCCTTGACCGGGTCATCCTTGGGGATGAAAATGTCACAGCGTTCTCTCTCCTTCCCCTAGTGTGCGGTCTTCCCCTATCTCAGCTTCAGTCTCTTCTGAATTTGTAGGAGTGTCTTCTCTCCTCTCATCTAGGCCATCTTCCTGGGTTTCTCTTTCCAGCCCTGGGATCTCCACATGTTGCTGATGAGCTTCCTTGATGAATCTTTCTAGCTCCTTGACCTCTTCGTGTACACTGAACTCCACTAGAAGCTTCTCTTGTTCGCGGATTCTATTTTCAAAGGTGAGGAGTTCTTTTAGTTCCATTACTGTCTCCTCTAGTAGCCGGACTTGCCCTTTCAAGCTATCCAGCTCCATGCACCAACTGCAAATGTATTCCCGAATCCCCAAAGGGAGGTAGTCATACATATTGCAGCCGGTACAGAAGACTGGAAAGCTCATCTTCTGACTTCCTTAGGCTTCCATTTCTTGCTTCACTTCTGAGTTGTCAGTGATTTGTTATGAACCTTCTGTGTCTGTCGACTGGGTGTTTTCTGACTACCTGCCTGCTGTCTTCCTGGTTGTTGTGAGTATGCTGGTGTTGCTGTGTTGGTACCTGTAAGTTCTTGCTTCCCCTCTATGTGTGCGGTATGTGAGATTGTGTGCCCTGCTGTACAGCTAGCTAAAAAACTAGGACTTGTATTTTTTGTTCTAAGTCACTCTGCTGGGCAACCAAGTTTCTCTGCTCCTTCTTTAGGCTCCTTCGCAAAGGAGTTCTGGTGTTCTGTGTTCTGTTGTGGTGTTTTGTGTTGGTTGGTGTCCTGCTGTTGTTACTTATGTATGTGCCCTCTGTGTCTGCTTTGTATTAGTTTTTATGTACTTGCTTGGCTATTTAGCTGTGTTATTTGCTGGCTTCCTTACCTTGATTGCCCTTCGTTGGAGTCCTTTGGTGTTGTGACTCTGCCCTTCTTGAGGCCCTTCGCAAAGGCGCTCTCGCTAAGGCGAGCGCCTTTGCCACTCGCCTTCACTGTGTGCTGAATGGCTGCGCGCCGTTGGCTCCTCCTCTCTTTGGGGGGAGTTTGGGCGGTGACTACCGATGCGGTGGGGATGGGCGGAGCTAACTCTCACTGCTGCCCCTAGCTTCTCTGCTCCATGTTAGTGGTTTTTGCTTTTTTTCTACCCTTCTTTCCTCCTCACTTGTCTTCTCCTTCTCCCTGCTCCTCTCTGAGCACCCTGCCAATGCTGGGCACCGCATGTGCCATTGGCTCCTCCCCTTTTATGGGGGAGTTCAGGCAGTGACTACCGATGTGGTGGAGGTGGGCAGAGTTAACTCTCGCAGCTGCCCCTAGCCTCCTGCTCCTTCCTGCCTGTTCTCTCTGCTCCCCATTAGTGTTTTTTGCTTTTTTCTACCCTTCTTTCCTCCTCACTTGTCTTCTCCTTTTCCCTGCTCCTCTCTGAGCTCCCTGCTGATGCTGTGCACTGCGTGTGCCGTTGGCTCCTCCCCTTTTATGGGGGAGTTTGGGCAGTGACTACCGATGTGGTGGGGGTGGGCGGAGCTAACTCTCACCGCTGCCCCTAGCTTCCTGCTCCTTCCTGCCTGTTCTCTCTGCTCCCCATTTTTGCTTTTTTCTACCCTTCTTTCCTCCTCACTTGTCTTCTCCTTTTCCCTGCTCCTCGCTGAGCTCCCTGTCAATGCTGGGCACTGCGTGTGCTGCATGGGCTGCATCTGTTGAGAAATATACTCCTTTAACTTTGCTGGGTCAACAAATTGCACAGTATGATTTTCATGTGTAATTCTCATTATGGCTGGATATAAAAGACCATATTTTGCCCCAATCTGTTGTAAATCAGGTCTTAGCATCAAAAATTATTTTCTTAAGTTAGCCATTTTCCTAGCAAAGTTTGGAACAAAAATTAATTTTGATTCTTTATATTTCAAATTTCTATTCTCCTCTGCCAGATGCAAAATTTCTAGAGCTTACTGAAACTTAAATACACTGAAGATCAAAGGTCTGGGTCCAGAATTACTATTAGATCTTTTTAATGTAATTCTGTGCGTTCTTTCAATCTCAAAAGGGGCTTTAAATGATATTGGAAGCAATTTGGGAATGAAATCTTGCAAAAATGATACAGCATCTTTACCTTCCACTCCCTCTGAAAGGCCAAGGACACGTACATTATTCCTACATGACCGATTCTCATAATTCTCCAGCTGATTTTCCAATTCTTGTAAACTTTTACAATCTTTCCAGCACTGTGCTTGGCCCTCCTCTATTTTAACAACTTGAGTTTCCAGCTGCTCCATTCTGTTGGTTAGCCACTTCCATTTGCATTGCTAAGTTGGAAACTTCTCTTACTGCTGTCAGCTGTTCTGTATTACTTTTAAAATTAATTTAATAGTCTTTAGTTCTATTAAATCCAGTGTTTCAGTATCAGCAGCAGGCAATGAAATCTTAGAGGGAGTCACTGGATCAGGTTTCAAACATTTTCCCTATCCACCAGATGTAAAAGCTGCCTCCAATTTGGTTTGCTTAGTACAAGCCATCATCTGTTATTAGGATATACCAGCGTTTTGAAGAAAAATAAACTTTAAAATTGAAAAATCAGTAAAAACATCAGACCGTGTCTGAATTCAAGAAAGCCTTGGATAGGCACATGGGATCTTAGAGAGAGGAAGAGATAATGGTTACTGAGGATGGGCAGACTGGATGGGCCATTTGACCTTTATCTGCCATCATGTTTCTATGTTTTACAACTAACTGAAAGCATCACTATGCTTAACAAGGGTATTTTCAAGCACATTCTGTCTAAATAGCATAATGTATATGCCAGCTGATAAAACTGCAGACAGAACGTAAAACAGACAACAAATTGTCCAGTTACAATCTGAAAATTATTCATAAGACTTTGAATTTTATCCGCACATGGGTTGGTAGCCAGTGTAGATCCCTGAGGATTGGGTTGATATGATCAGATTTCATAGCTTGAACAGTTAGACATTCAGCATCATTTTGATCCAGTTGCTTAGATTGCAATACAGTATACACTGTGATAATCCTAAGTAGAGTGAGTTACAGTAATCAAAAGGATTTGGTGATTAATAATGTCAAAAGCTGCATTACTTTGAATATCAGATGGACAGCTGTTTGACTCCTGTGTACAATACTTCCACTTCTAACTCCAACTACATTCTTTCTTTCTCACAGTCTTTGTGGGGTGGGCAGGAGTCAAAAACTACTGAAGGAGTGTGTGTGTTTGGGGGGGGAACATGCTTTCACCCCTCCAGTGGTCATCTGGTTAGTTTGGATGCCTTTTTGTCCCTTATTTGTTATTTAAACAGGTCTTGCTACAGACATCTAGATTGTGCCCTGGCAGAAATATTTCTAAATCATAAGCCTGCCCTAGGCCTAGCCAGACCATGCTTCCAACATGTCCCCCTCAAGATTTAACCTCACTGCAGATAAAAAGCATGGAAATCTGTTTAGAAAAGAGGCTTCAAAAATAGAATCTCTCTGATCTATGGGTAGCAGTATATCTGGAACACATCATAGAATTGATATGAGTCCTCAGCTAGAAAGTTTTCAATAATAATAGCCACTGGGCGAGGTGAATTGCACTTAGTAGTATAATGGGTACACCTCATATCAAAATGATTGACAGCTGTAAGAGATAAGGATCGACCAATCAGCGTTCACTTCCGGGTTAAGCCCCGCCCATTGTCCTGCCTTAGTCTCTGCCCATGGCCCCGCCCCCCACCCATGGCCCCCCCTTAGTCTCTGCCCATGCCCCGCCCCTCCCATAGGAATGAACGGTGGTAGCCCCGCCCATGGCCCTACCCCTCAAGCCCCGCCCCTGCCCCTGACCCCACCCCTCAAGCCCCGCCCTGCCCAATGACCCCGCCCCCCTCATGTCCCGCCCAGGAAATGCACTTTTTGATGACATCACCGGAAATGGGGGCTTGACCCCGGAAATACGCTTTCTGATGACATCACTGGAAATGGGAGTGCCTGCCCCTACCGGAAATGCGCTTTTCTGATGATATAGGCGGAAATAGGGTTAATGACGCGGCGGAAATGCGCTTTTCTGATGACATAGGCGGAAATAGGGTAAATGACGCGGCGGAAATGCGCTTTTCTGACCACGTAGTGAGCATGGGGCATTGACGCCATTTGTGAAAGCTTCAGGTATAAAAATAATTCTACATGCAAAATGACACCAGCGCAAGGTTTTAAAATTATAACCAGGATTTATTGAATTATTGGTTCTATTTTCCCATTATTAGATCAAAAGAATAGCATAATTGCTTACGTTGCGCTCATGGGAGATCATCATCGTGGCCAAAGACTGGCCTTCTCACAATGGTCTCGTCTTTCTATCTCATTACAGTCTATTATATAACTTTTGGTTTAGTGACATCATCAAGTTTGACGACCAATAACATTTCTATGGGTGGTCTTAAAGTTTAAACAAAGAAACATTCCTCCATGTTTAAAAGTTAGTCAAAGTTTCAGATGATTTCTGAATTAACATTAACATTCAAAAGAATTCACAATTATTAACATGGTAAATTCTCAGTCCTTCCATGCTGACAAGTTCTGAGCCTTAAAGGAAAAAAACTCCTAAGCTGACAGATTCAAATTGCACAGCCTTACACAGAAATCTTACTCAGGAGAAAGAGGGGGGGTTAAATCCCCCTCTCCTCTTCCTGAAGCGTGGGCTTTCAATGCCCCCCCTTCTCCCTATTCTTGAGACTGACTCTAATCATTTCCAGATGTCGTGCTCAGGATTTTTTCTTAATGTTTATGCTTATAAAACCATTTATATAAACCATTTATATTTTACATTCATGCCACCACATATCACATTCAGGGGCCCCAAACATTCATAATTTCATTCATATCTTGGCCATTCATACTTCATACATTTTATATCTCAGTTTGGAATATGGAGTTTAATATGCTTTTTCTAACTAGCCTGAGCACATCTGTTTTCAATTAGAACCACGAGGCTAAAGGCGGGAAGCTGAACAAAGAACAGAAACTATTCACTGGCACAAGATGGTGACCTAAGACAGGACAGTCATAGTACATACAAAGAATTTAAACTGGACTCCATGTCTCATGTAGTCATGATTTCCACCATGATTTAGCTCAACAGCAAAGTACATACACAGATATTATTATGCTTTCCCTTATATTAATCCTTAGTATATTTTTCTCTGGCCTTAGCTACATTATATTTAAATGTTTTATTCACCTGTTTTTCGTACGCTTCTATTTGGGCGTGGTCCTTAACTGACACAGAATTGCCTCTAACTAGAATTACCCAGAACCATATGAAAAACTGGCGCTACAAAAATACTGCACTATCATGCTTCTGACCTCCATTGCATCGTACCATAAACAGCACGCTAGCCACCACGAGCCACGCGCCACGCGCCAAGCGCCACGACTCAGTAGGCGGAAATAGGGGAAACAGACTTAGTCAAAACCCCCACCCGGAAATGATGTGGCCAGAAAAGAAGCATCTTTATTTTAACAGTTTTTAGTTAAAAGACAGGGTTTAAGAGCTCACAGATAGAGCAGATCACAAAACAAAAGGCATTCACAAAATCTTTCCTGCTTTTAAAACAGAGCAGGGGCAGAAACAAACTAGAAAAGGTTGCATTTGCTTTTAACACACTTTTCAGTAAGAATTCTGAGCTAATGGTTAATGGGCCAGCTCCCCTATTGTCATGGTAACAGCTGATAAGACCCTTGCAGCACCCCTCCCCTGTTAAAGCCAAGGGGGGGGGAGAGGTGGAGGTGTGTTTAAACATGTCTGAACTTGTCCCGGCCCCCTACTGTTGTCTTAACAATCTGAAAAAAAAACCCAAAAGCAGCTGTCACCTAACAGGGCTCTGATAAAAAGGCAAAGCTATGAAAGAATCTTTATTGAAGCAAATTTATTATGATCCATACGCGGCAGGAAGCTATGGAGGCATTAACCCTCTACTTCAAGCGGCTTAAAAGAGTGATATAACAGTCCGGAGAAAAGATGTGGTGGATTGGGTCACCGGTCAAAACGCATACAATTTACACAGACCGGCTAGAATCCATTTTAAAAGAAATAAAACAATTGTGTCGGAAGTTGACAGACAGTGGCAAAGTGACTTAGTCGACATGTCAGCCTTTGCCCCTTATAACAACGGTTACAAATACATCTTAACGGTAATAGATATCCTGTCAAAATATGCATGGGTCGTTTCTTTAAAAACAAAAACCGGTCATGAAGTTACCGAAGCCTTTGAAACAATATTTAATTTAGGGCGTACACCTGAAAAACTTCAAACAGACAAGGGTAAAGAATTTTTAAATAAGTCTCTGAAGAATTTATTAAAACAAAAAGGTGTTAGCCATTTTGTGACCCATAATGATGTTAAAGCAGCTGTAGTGGAAAGATTTAACAGGACTTACAGCTCATTGGCTCATCCTTCTTGATAAAGCCAAGGGGGGAGAGAGGTGGAGGTGTGTTTAAACATGTCTGAACCTGTCCCGGTCCCCCTGGTGTTGTCATAATGACGTATGTCTTAGATCTTTAACAGCTGTTAACATCAGAAATAAAAAGTTCTCACAGCTGTTAGCAACAGAAATAAAGGTTCTCAAGCCGTCAAACAAAATGACTGTCACGAAGGCTCGTAGATTGAGTTACTTTCTTAAAGATCGTGATGTAGAAAAAGAGGGTTACCCAAAGACCGAAAAACTGTACGAATCAGACAAAGAAAATATGGACCCCTTTAACACGCAGGTAACTGAAAAAAGGCCTACCAAGAGGCCTCGTAACTTTCTTAAAGACTGTAATGCTGAGAAAGAGGGTTACTCACCGGCTGAAAAACCGATTGACGCGACGGCAGATACCGGGGTGCATACGCACGAATTAACAGATTCTGAATTACAAGAGTTACCAGATGCTCAAAAGCTATATGATTCAGACACAGAAAATGAAGATGTAGGCTGTGAACTACCAGAGGATAATACTTCAGATATTGAATTTTATGAAGCCGCTGCTGAAGCCGAAGCAACAGACATGTTGGAAAAGCCAGGATCTTCCACGGTAAGAGAGAGAGACACACACGCACTTTTTATTACCAGGGGTCGTTGAAGGGTTTATGAAGCTGTATGTGTACATGTGTTTTAAAAAGGAAAATTTATTTCTGTATGTTTGTTTTTTGTAGGGAAGTGACGGATCTTCACGATCACAGAAACCTGTGGACAAGGTGTACATGCCGATGATAAATCTATCATGTTTGTGTTTTTTCTGCTCGTTTCAAAGAGAACCAGCGGTGAATGTGCGTAAACCTGAAGATTCTTGTGATTATGGACTGTGGACCGGCATAGGCCTTTCCAAAACACCAACAGAACTTAAATCAGTTATAAAGGTCGTTGTATACTGCATTCTAAATAAATGTCTGCAAGGCGTGAAGGATAAAGATTGTGGAGCCTGCTTAATACGTGCTGGGGGGCAAAAACACCACGATTGCTTGATATGGGGACATAAGGAAATACAGCAGAAACTCAAAAAAACTTGTGACATGCTATGCCTAGGATGTGTGGTAAATGTAGTCACATTTGTAGGTTATAAAATGAAAATATTGATGCTTTGTAATGAAAGCATTAATATAATCATTGATTTAATCAGAGATATTAAAACCTCTATAAATGGGCCACGGCTACTCAACAGATTGGTCAATGTCATGAGAGATGGTACATATGTAGAGATTGTAAATAATTTAATCCGTGACACCGATTATAAATCATTCTTCAAAAGAAATGCTTTTTAAAACATGTTTTGTTTTTTATTCTCGGGATTGTGTGAAATACAATGTGTAATGGTATGTTTGTTTGTATAAAAGTTTAAGCATTTTATTGTTGTAAAATAAAGATTTTCTTAAAAAATTATAAAATGTGTGGTGTGTTTTAGAAATGTATTATCAACCCAAACTAAAACAATAGAAGGTGTGACATGTTATAAGGAACTAGGTTCTAGACACGTAGGGGTCATTTTGGTATCTAAATTGACTAACCAAGACAAACAAGCTCTATCAGAGGTCTTAGACATACAATAAAGCCTTTGTGAATGGATAACCTCTATAGAGGGGGTTGTAAGTGTATAAAATAAACTATGAGAAGACCAGCAAGCATTCTGGTTTTTGTGGGTGCTACGCCGGGGCCCCGGATACATCAACTGCTAACATGGTGAGTAGAAAAGGGGCTTTTATTTTTGGTTTTAGGGATATCGTTTTTTCTTTCTCTGAATCTATCATTGCATTTAAAAACAGGAACGGGGATCTGATGGTAGAAATAAACTATCTCTTACCAGAAAAAGACAACAGATATTAAACAGTAAGTGACAAATGTATTATATGGCACATATGTTGGTTTTTAAAAACAGCATTTACAAAACATTCTTTTTTCGTTATGATTAGACCAAGAAACGGCTGGAGAGCCGACACCTTCTACATCGACAAGTTCTAACCAACAACCAGCTCCTTACCGGAAGCCAAAAGATAAACGAAATAGTAGGTATCCTGGTTTTGTAAGGAGACTAGGGTTAAAAGAAAATGTCATTACTTTTATAATGGTTGATCAAGAAAATATTAGACAGTCAGATCCTCAAGGGTGGGGAAAAAGTATTAACGGTTATGCTATGTTATAAATTATAGATCGGGAAAATGTTAGAAAGTCGCAAGCAGATACCATGAACCTGACGGAAAAGTATAACAGGAAAAGATCGCATAGTAAAAGCTTCTTACACGGGGAACCAGAGTCCAAAGCTGTTTACAGGAAACCAAAAGATAAACGAAATAGTAAGTATTCTGATTTTGTAAGGAGACTCGTGTAAAAGAAAATGTCATTACTTTTATAATGGTTGATGGGGAAAAAGTATTAACGGTTATGCTATGTTATAAATTGTAGATCGGGAAAATGTTAGAAAGTCACAAGCAGACACCGTGAAGCCGACAGAAAAGTTTAACAGCACAGAAGCACAGCCGGACAGCACAGAAGAAGGAGAATGTTATGAAGTTGATAATTATTCTGATAGCAGCAAAGTGTCAGAGGATGGTTCAAATAAGGGTGCATTAGGTCCTTCTGAAGATTCAGAACCAATCAACTATGTCCAATTTGTGAAAAGATGGGATCGTAAACTGGACAAGTTTCATGGTGTGCTTTATTCAGAAGAATTTCGTTTCATTAATTTAGACAGGATAACATCATTAAGTGATGCTCAAAATGCTATACGCCAAGGCATCCAACATATCCTGGACGAAGTTAGCAGCAGAGTATCGCCCGGTGACTACGTACAAGTGCACCTACATTCGTCACTTTTTCACAACTCCTTGTTTTCTGGTAAATTAAATCCCGAATCGCTAGATGCTGATGATTTCTTAGACCAGGTTGCTAAACTCCTTCAAAGTCACAGAGAAATACAGGTCTGTGATTTATTCTGTGTTGTTGTACTTGTAATAAGAAACAAGGGTGGTGGGGGTCGTAGGGTGTTAAAATCTATACTGTTTAGCCAGATTTTGCAGAAAAAAAGGATGTATTTAATAGATTTGAATAACACAGGCAATAACCTGTGTTTTGCCGGTAGCCTTACAGCCCTTATATCCCCCGTAAAACTCACAGATGCTGAACTGTTAATAGGTGCTGAAAAGCTACATAATGATTTGGGGTGGTCGGTACATAAAAAAATCATGCTTGATGATGTAGCAACCATAGAACAACATTTAAAGATAAATATAAGAGTTGTGTTTTATACAAACTCGTGGTGTTGCTTTAAAACATCAGACCAGCCCATTTATCCAAAAACGGTTTTCTTATTGCTACATGACAATCATTTCTATGGCATAACCGATGTCAAAAAATTCTATGGGGAGCGTAATTTCTGTACTTTTTGCCAGAAGCCCTATAGTCACGACCACTCCTGTACATTATGGTGCCGTCTTTGTTCGACACAGACATGTTTGAACAATGACGGTATACAGCAGAGGTGTCCTAATTGCAAGATGTGTTGTCGCTCTAAAGACTGTTTAGATAGACATACGCAGCTGGCGCAGAAAAAAGAAGTGGAGTGTTTATCTAAAACATTGTGTCTGAAATGTGAGTCCTATGTGAACGAAAAACATAAATGTAAGGGTAGGATGTGTAAGCTATGCCGTGAACCCTTAAGCGGTGATGACATACACTTATGTTTTATGACACCCATCGATAAACTCAAAACATCTGAAAAGTATATTATTTACGATTGCGAATGTATGCAGGAAACAGGATGGCACATTCCTAATTACATATATGCCGAGGACTTGTACGAAACAAGAAAATGGGAATTCAAGGGTCTAGAGTGTATTTTTGCTTTTATACAGGTTTTTTGTGACAAAAAATTTAAAGACTATACCTTCATAGCCCATAATGCCAAAGGCTATGACGGGTATTTTGTTCTTAGCCAACTGTTAAAGGAAAAGATGGACACAGATCTGTTGGTTCAAGGTGGTAAGCTTTTACAAATCACAGTAGAACCTTTAGCTATTCGTTTCATAGACTCTCTAAATTTCCTACCTATGAAACTTAGCAAACTTCCAAAGGCCTTAGGTTTTCCAGGCTGTAAGGGTTATTTCCCGCATTTTTTTAATACTCAGGAAAATCAAAACTATGTGGGGTGTATGCCGGATAAGGAGCATTATGGTGTGAGAAACATGATGCCTGAAGAAAAAGAGGAATTTTTAAAATGGTACAAGGACAACCAGCACAAGACTTTTGATTTGCAAAAAGAGTTGGCTTATTACTGTCAACAGGATGTTGCTATTTTGCGACAGGCATGTGTTCTCTACAGAGCAGAAATCATGAAAATGACACAGAAAGATGTGGTTGTAGAACGTGAGGGTACTTCAGAAATTCTAATGAATTGTTTAGACCCTTTCCAATATATAACACTAGCCTCTGTATGTATGGCCATGTTCAGATTTATGTTTTTAGAACCCAAGACCGTGGCGCTCATCCCCCCGGATAACTATCACAGACACAAAAAGAGATATTCATCCCCCTCTATTCAATGGTTGCTGTATCAAGAGGCTGCACAAAATATACAGATCATGCATGCTCTGAACGGGGGTGAAAGAAAGGTGGGGTCTTATTTTCTTGACGGTTACGCTGTCATTGATGGGGTAGAAACAGCTTTTGAATTTAATAGTTGCTTTTATCACGGCTGTCCGGTCTGCTATAATGATAAAGACCAGAATCCTGTAGCAGCCACGACCTATGGCTCTCTTTATTACAAAAAGCAGCTAAAGACAGCCTACCTGGAAAGCCTGGGCTTCAAGGTCGTAAGTCTGTGGGAGCATGAGTGGAAGCGGATGGTCAAAGAAAATGATAGGGGCTGTGCAGACTTCCTGGCTAGCGCTGCATTACCGCAACCCTTGGCCCCACGAGATGCCCTTTTTGGGGGTAGAACAAATGCTGTTTCTCTATACTACAAAACAAAACCTGGGGAAAAAATACACTATTACAAATTTACCAGCCTATACCCATTTGTCAATAAAACAAAGGAATATCCAACAGGCCATCCGCAAATCATTTATGACAACTTTGGTCCACCCACAAATTACTTTGGTTTTATAAAAGCAAAAGTATATCCTCCAAGAAAGCTCTTTTTCCCGGTGTTACCTGTCAGGGTGGTGGGTAAACTTATGTTTCCTTTGTGCCGTACATGTGCCGACGCACGGCAACAGGAAACGTGTGCCCATACGGATGAGGAGAGAGCTTTCGTGGGGACTTGGTGCACGGTGGAGATGGATGTTGCCATTGCAAAAGGTTATGTGGTTGTTGAAATCTATGAAATCTGGCATTTCGAGCAAAAATCTGACAGTCTCTTTTCTGAATACATCAAAATACATCTCCGTCAAAAACAAGAGGCTTCTGACTACCCCCGGTGGTGCAATGATACAGAAAAACAAAACATGTACATCTCTGATTTCTATAGAAAAGAAGGTGTACTTTTGCGGGGAGACCATATTCAGTTAAACCCTGCTAAATGCCAAATAGCAAAACTTTTCTTAAATTCTCTGTGGGGGAAATTTGGTCAAAGGACAAACCTGCCTACCGTTAGCATTGTCAGAGAGCCTGATGATCTCTTTAAATATCTGTTTTCCCCTGAATTTGAGGTTTCATCGTGTGACTTTATCGATGATGAAACAGCCTGCGTGTCTTGGAAGCACTCAAAAGACCGCACTACTTTGCCCGGTAACACTAATGTTTTCATAGCCTGTTTTACAACAGCCTATGCGCGTTTAGAGTTGTACAAACTTCTAGACAATCTACAAGAACGTTGTCTGTACCACGATACAGATTCTGTGATATTTGTGAGCCGCGAAGGTGACTGGAACCCCCCTCTGGGCGATTATTTAGGGGAGCTCACCCGCAGTGTTCCCTCTAAGCGGGCGGGTGTTGTGAGCAAACTTTTTTCACTGTGAGCTAAAAATATCGGGCGCCAGCAAGTTATGAGCCAAATAAATATGTTGTCAAAGTTGCTGATACATGAGGACGAGGTATTCAAAGGAATTTTAGGCCTACACGCTAAATTAAATAACGTTAAATAATATTTTTAAGAACACAGAAATTGTAGGGATGAAATGATATCTTAATAAATGTTTTACAACAAATGTAGTTATGTCTGTTACATCCATATGTGTAAACTGTAAATTAAAAACAGTCCAGAAGACAATACGTTTGATGCTTTCAATTTCTAGACCAGTGTTTTTCAACCTTTTTTGGGCAAAGGCACACTTGTTTCATGAAAAAAATCACGAGGCACACCACCATTAGAAAATGTTAAAAAATTTAACTCTCTGCCTATATTGACTATATATAAAGTAATTCTCTTGAATAGGAATCAAATAAACACAAAGAAAGTATTTTATAATTACTTTATTATGAAATAAAAATTATAAAATACTTTATTCAGTGCGAAACCTGGGCCTGTTTGGCTGAACACAAAGCTGATATTCTGGCTGGAATGGAAGAAAGACACACACGTAGCTCTTCGTCAACAGCTCTCAGTCTCTCTCTGTATTTGGTTTTTATAGCATACAAAAATAGACAAATATACCCTCCATCCTTTTTATTAAACCACAATAGCAGTTTTTAGCGCAGGGAGCTGCGCTGAATGCCCAGCACTGCTCTTGACGCTCATAGGCTCCCTGCGCTAAAAACCACTATTGCGGTTTAGTAAAAGGGGACCATATTGTAAAATATAGACAGCAGATATAAATTCAGAACTGTGCATAGTAAGTGAAGGGAAGTTTTCATCTCTGGGAATTTACCCAGTTAACTATTAAGTTATTTGGGCAAATTCCTTTGAAAACTGTGGTAATACTGCCTCCACTTTGCTAAATTTAAAATAAAATCATTTTTCCTACCTTGTCTGGTGATTTCTGGTTGCACTTTCTTCTTCTGACTGTGCATCCAATCTTTCTTCCCTTCTATCAGCCTGTATGCTTTCTCTCCTCCACACCTCATTCCCTCCCTCATTATCGACCAAGATCTTTCCTTTCATGACCACATAAGCTCAATAGTAAAAACCTGTTTCTTTAAATTACGCATTATCCGTTCACTTAGTTCTATTCTAAATAATGATTCAATTAACATCCTCATTCATTCCCTAGTCATTTCACATTTGGATTACTGTAACTCTTTGTTAAATGGATTACCTCAAAAAGAACTTCGACGGTTGCAACTTATTCAAAATACAGCAATAAAACTAGTCTACAAAATAGGTAAATATGAACATGTCACCCCTCTTCTCAAAGAATCACATTGGCTCCCAGTCACACATCGCATAACCTACAAAATCTTACTGCTTATCTTCAAAATCAAACAATCTCACTTACCTTTATTTCTCGATAAATTATTAATTCCCAAAAGTTCTCCCCGATCCTTACGATCCACCGATCAAAAACTTCTTTTTGTTCCGTCCCTAAAAGAGTCCTACTATACCAGGAAAACTAACTTTTCTATTACTGCCCCAACCTTATGGAATTCTCTCCCTCAATTTCTCCGTGATGAAATTCAGCTACAAAAATTCAAAACCAATCTTAAAACTTTCCTATTCCAAGATGCCTTTACCAAATCCTAATCCTTACTTCATCTATTAATCTTTCAACACTCTCTCGATTCTTATTTTCTTCATTAGGGCATCTCATAACATCACGCACAATTACCCTTCATGTTCTTTCCCTTCCCACTATATCATTTCTTCTAATATCATGTAACTTTTCCCCTCCTCCCCATCTATCCTCACGATCTTGTTTGTCTGTATATGTTTAATATGTTTCCCCTATACTCTTTAATACACTATTAACTCGGTCCTACTCTTCTATTTTAAATTTTTATTGTTAACCGGTCAGATATTTACTTTATGATCGGGATATGAAAAACTAATAAACTTGAAACTTGAAACTTGAAACTTTTCTTCCTCTCTCCCTGACCTTTCTTTCTTTTTTTCTGTTTCTCTTCTTTCCTTCTGTTTCCCTGCCTGCCCCCTTTCTTTCTTTCTCCCAGCCTCCTGTCCAGCAGTAACTCTCTTCCCTTCCTCCCCTCCCAGCAGCATCTCTCCGTCTCCCTCTCCAGTAGCAGCTGTCCCTTTTTTTTCCTTGCCCAGCAGCTTCCCAGATTCCTTTCCCTCCTCCCCTCCCAGAAGCATCTCTCCTTCTTCTCCTTATCCAGTAGCAGCTGTCCCTTTTTTTCCTTGCCCAGCAGCTTCCCAGATTCCTTTCCCTCCTCCCCTCCCAGAAGCATCTCTCCTTCTTCTCCCTCTCCAGTAGCAGCTGTCCTTTTTTTTCCTGGCCCAGCAGCTTCCCAGATTCCTTTCCCTCCTCCCCTCCCAGATGCATCTCTCCTTCTCCTTCTCCCTCTCCAGTAGCAGCTGTCCCTTTTTTTCCTGGCCCAGCAGCTTCCCAGATTCCTTTCCCTCCTCCCCTCCCAGAAGCATCTCTCCTTCTCCCTTTCCAGTAGCAGCTGTCCCTTTTTTCCCCTGCCCAGCAGCTTCCCAGACTGATAGTGGTTTTCTCCCCTCCCAGCAGCTCTTCTTACTTCCCAGCACAGCGATTCACGAAGGCAGCCTCGGGTCCTTTGTTGTGTCGCGCCGCCTCTGAGGAAAGAGGAAGTTGCATCATCAGAGGCAGCCGCGACTCAGCAAAAGCCCCGAGGCTGCCTTCGTGAATCGCTGCGCTGGGAAGTAAAGGAGAGCTGCAGAGAGGGGAGAAAGCCACTGTCGGAGGCTCCCCAAGATCTCTCCGGCCCAGCGCACGCTTCCGATGCTGATCTTGCCGGTCCTGCGCGGACCGGCAGGAAGTTCAAATTAGTCAATCTTGCCGGTCCTGCGCTGTGACGAGAAACTTGTGCGCTGCGACCTAATATTTTGTGCGCCAGCGCACGCCAGCGCAGCTTAGAGGGAACACTGCGGTCACCAGTGAGATACCTGCAGATGAACATATAACAGAGTATGTATCAGCGGGTCCTAAAACATACAGTTACAAACTGACAAGTGGAAAGACCTGTATGAAAGTGAAAGGGATAACGTTAAATGTAGAAAACAGCCAGAAAATCAATTTTACAAGTTTAAAAGATCTAGTTTTTGACTACAAACCGGGTGCAGAGGGTTTACCCCCAGAAAAAGATAGGGGTGCAACAAACCGGTATTATAAGAAACAAAAAGAGGTGGGCTATAGAGACCGGTGTGATTAAAAAAACACAGCAAGTTGTGTATGACAAAAGAGTGAAGGAGGAGGATGGGTTCAGCACACTACCCTACGGATACTAGAACGGTGGATGCCCGCTGGTCGCACCCTTTCTCTTGTATATTAGCAGGACCGTCCAATTCAGGCAAGAGCTTCTTTGTTAAAAAACTGTTAGAACACGCTGGCCGTGTATTGTCTGTCATGCCTGACAATATTGTTTGGTGTTATAGTTGTTGGCAGCCTTTGTATAAAGAAATGTTAAATAAATATCCTTTTATTACTTTTACGGACATTTTGCCTGATACTTTTAACGATGACCGAATGTTTCCAACCCATAAAGTAAACTTGGTTATTATAGATGATCTAATGGATTCTGCCTGTAAAAGCGGCGAAATAGAGAATGCCTTTACTAAGTATGTACATCACAGAAACCTGAGCATCAAATATATAGTTCAGAATGTTTTCTGCCAGGGTAAAACAAGCCGGACTATAACTTTAAACACTAAATACATGGTTCTCTTTAAGAATCCTAGAGATAAGTTACAGGTAGCCATTCTAGCTAGGCAGATGTACCCTGGAAAATCACAATTCTTTTTAGAAGCCTTCGAGGATGCCACCAGAAAGCCGTACGGCTATCTCTGTGTGGACTTAAATACCACAACGCCTGAGGCTTCCAGATTGAGAACGGATATTTTCCCGCCAGACTGGACAACGGTATATTGTGTAAAACCACAATCAACCCGTAAAAGGCTGTGAATACATAACCAGATCCCTTCATATATGCTGGGGCGTGTCTCAGGTAACATGTCTAGCCGTGTAAAGAGAAACCTGCCCTTTTAAAACTTTTAGTCCAAGCCTCGCCGCAGCACAGAAAAGCCATCCTGAATACAGCCTCTGATGATTTGGTGGTTGCTATAGCTGAAATCGCTCTCAACACCCTAAAATGTAACATCCCGCTTTCACAAAACCAGATAAAGGTTTTAAAAGGGAAGCGTCACGCCATAAAAAGACTGTGTGATAAAAGATTAACCCTTAAGAAAAAAAAGAAGCAATTGGTGAAACAATCGGGCAGATTTATAGGGCCCTTGTTAAGTTTTGCTATACCGTTGATAACGGGTCTTCTGACAAACCGCTGATGCATCACGCTGAAAAAATGTACCTGGTCCCTAGTCAACAACTCGAGCGCTTGAGAAACCCCGTAGACCGGGAAGAAAATATTAGAACCTCAACCATACTTAGGTTAGACGAGGAAATTAAAAACATACTGCAGAACCCTGGTATGTCCGACCATGAAAAAGTTAAACGTTATTCAGAAATGTTACAACGTTATCTCGTGTTGAACAGACAAAGGGATATGGAAAAAGAAAAGCTAAATGTGTATCTACAGGGACCGGTTGATGCTTCAACAACCCCCGCTCCAGAAAATAGTATACCACCTGACTCTGTGGTTCAAGAAGTGTTAAACAGCATCAATACGCGCTATAGGAAAAATGCCGAAGTCCTGCTTAACAAACTGTCAAAAAACAAAAGTGTTGCATCCTGGGTGGGAGATGGTACATTTCTATACCAAGGAACACCTATCAGTGGATCTAACCTGTTCGACCTTGTTCACAGTGTTACGCAGACCCATACTCTTTCAGAGCAAAGAAGGCCCCTAGGCTGGGGGAGTTCATGCAAACCTTAGCTCAATTAAATATGCCTTCCTCGGTTGTAGGTAACGCAGCCAACAGAGAGGTACTGTTACGCCTCAAGGAGAGCCCAGCTATGAAGGTTCCTGAACTATATACAAAACCTGCCAAGACCAAAGAACTCCTTCCTCATAAAAGACGTAAATTATTACCCAGTTACCGGTGGTTGAGTGTATAAAAACATATCTTCAATAAAATAATGTTTTTTAAAAATGAAAATAAAAGACTGCAGACATTTTGATTTTATGGTTTACTTTTTTTTATTTATTTAGAAACAGCATGACATTCATGGTAGGAAATACAGCCCTGGGGTGTATGAAATGGGTTTTGAAAAGGTCTACACAAGATTTGTTTTTTATTTTTTACAAATTTCAGTACCATTTCATCATTTTGCATTAAATCTTCAGAATACATTTCTAAAATATTTTCAAAAGGTTGCCCTTTACAGCGATGATGTAAAAAAAACACACAGTGATAGCCACAGGCCTCAGACAGCGTGTGCTGTAACTGTCTATTATGATATAATACAGCTTTACAGTGTTTATTGAAAAAGTTCATAATGCTGTTAGGAAAGAATAAACTATCCGGTGGTTGTCCGTAAGAATCAAAAAATTCTCCTGTCCCGTCCCCGGTCACATAGAGGGCCAACCAGTGTTCACCTGGTAGGTTGTGTGGGTGTGTGTTCACGACAATTCCCACAGGTCTCCTTGGTATTTCTAATCCTGTTAACCAGTCACTGGGCAGTACATCTAAAAAAGATTCTGCAACACAGGAGTCCTTCTTTAAAACACGGAAGATTTGTACGGTGTTCATGTTCAAGAATGGTCAAAAAGAACATTCCTTCTATGATTAACTTCTATCACGTTGTCGAAAACCCCATACACAATCATGTTCACAGTGTGAGGTAAAGCTCTGGCAAAACGTATTTCAGCCCGCAGGTTACCGGTTTTGATCAGCGAGTAGTGGTCAGCGCACTCCTGGTCCGGCGATAGGTCAAAGGCTAGCAGCATATAACCTTTGTAAAACTCCTGACGATCAACCAGGAGGGCGTTGTCTTTCAGGTGTTTACCGGTCGCTTGAATAAGCTGCATATATTCTCTCACACAATTTCCATTTTCAAAGTCAGGTTGTAGAGGTTTTCCGGGTACTTTGATATAGGCCGCTGTCCAGGCCTACCTCGGTAATGAGACCTCGAACGCTATATACTGGTTTCTATAAGTATATATTTATTTATCCAATCAATAACAGCTTACAGGAATAAATCATTTAGTATATAGCGTAACAGAAGGTGACCTCTAGGCCCAGAGGTCCTCTGATGTCTGTTCTGCCCTCTCCCTTCTAAAGGCCTGGTTTTTATACATTTCTTAGTGGCCAACACCACGTTGGTTTACATCACATGATACATCCTTATTGGTTATTTACTTATGCATTACTGCCTAACTACATTCATTTATTGGCTATTCTTATCTACGTCATGTTATATGTCTACTCTGTTTTCCGTAAAGCCTACCTTTTCCCCGAAATGCCTGTTTCCCCACCATATTAGTATTTCCGAGCACAAGCCCCCCTCCCAACTCTAAACATCTCCGATACTTTCTATTAGATGATTTTTCTTATGAATTCTTCCTTCTGAGAATTCTGACTTCTGACCACGGTCTGTTTATCTCTTTATGGTATCTGGCTGGGTGGGCCTTGGTGTAAAACCACAGCTAGCCCACAGCCTCAGGACCTGTTGCTTTTTCTCTAGCTTTATTTCTTCAGTAACTAATTGAACTCATAAAACAGCGTATTTCTCCATCTTTGCATGCTCTTCAGTTAATGGTGAAATATCTTTCCATAGTTAATCTACTGTTTCTATCATCTGCAGAGATAGATAAGGTAGATGTCAGTTGCAGGGGGTGAGGGCAGTTTTTTCTGTAAAGAGAAAAGTGATCTTTGTCTTCTTTCCATCCCCCTTCACCTGGCCAATGCCAGGACTTATCTCGGGATGTATCCAAGCTTTATTCTCTCTCATCCCCTCTTCAAAGCCCCTCCAGGTGGCTTTGACCCCTGTTCATTCGGTGAGGAGTTAGTTTGTATCAGAAACTGTACATTATGGGCCGGGGCTATGTGCTAGGAATCACCCATGGAAAAGGAAAGAGACAAGTACCCACCCTTGCTATGCTATCGAGGACAGAGCAGTATAACATGTCGCAGTGTACTTATTGCTTATAATACTAGGCTAAGCAGTCAATAATTCAGATATTTGTGTAAAGCAGAAATCATGGGCATTTAAGCTTCAAATAAATGACTTATACCTGCCGGGCTGTGATAGAAACATCAGCATAAATTACTGATGTAGTAGGGATAGGTGGTGACTCGTGGGAGGGGAAATCAGCTGCTGGTGTTTCATAGGGAGGTACATTAAAAATCAGCCAAGTCAAGATTATCAAAAATGTTGTGTATGGGTCTGTGTAGGGGTCTCTATTTCAACATTTGGGATAGTTCGGGCAACCAGGCATCTGCAGGGGTTCATAATTTAACCTGATACATTTTAATATATATTCTCTCTTTATGGCTTCATCCTGTTATGAGCATACTACATCCAAAAGGGATGGCGGGATAAATTAACAAGTTAGATTATTTCCATGCTCTTCCAAAACAGCTGGGATCAGTGCAGACTCGGCTGGGTCCAGACGCCAGGGGTGAAAGTCCAGGTAACCACATCAAATCTTACGTCATCATCCTTCAGCTGGGCTCATCACTTCCTCTTCACTGCAGTTCTCCTCAGCTTAGCAGCAAGAAAGGGAATGGAAAGAATCCAACTGGAGGGGAAAATAACTAGGGAGCTATTGTGGGAGTCAAAACAGGATGAAAATACATAAAGTCACAATCAAGAAAAACACATGAATCTTGCAATAGGGCTGTTAGAAATAATTATGAACACATGAAAATATATATATGTACTAATACTGCATGAGTCCATAAAAGAGTTAAAGTGCAAATTAATAAGTCCATAATTAAAGCTGTAAAAGTTCAAGGTCATAAAGGTCATCCCGTCTTTGGTAGCAACAGTCAGGAAGTCTTCGCTGGTAAGTCTCGGCATTTATCCAGTTTCTTCTCCGGTAGCAAGATCCTTCCGTTGGGGCTCATCCGTCATCGGGGTTTCATACGGCCGAAAATCTTTCTTCCAGTGATGATATTTCAAATAGCATTAGTCCATAATTATGCAAATAAGTCATTAATAGACATTAAAAGGATGTAAACACGGATTCTCATGTAGCATACAGTTTCCTCTGATAGGCAATTGTCTTTGTGAAGTGATCCATAATTAATAAGGCAAAAATATCTGTACTGTATATATCATTTAACTTGTTTCCAACAATACCTGAGCAATATTACTAACAGGATAAGTACAGCGTTAAAAGATGACATATAAAAGAAAACAAAAACTTATCTGCTTTAATTCAGATAGGCTAAGGTCTAATATATGTATTGGCTAAATTATATTTGTCAGCCTAAGGGAGTTATAGTTACAATGGCATATGATGTTCAAAGGACAGGAGTAATATGCTAAACATAAATATGAATTAGCAAAGAGTCAAACCCAAGCAAAAGGATGGCTAAGATATAGCCTTAAACATATTAACACCTAGGTTATATTGAAACATACTAAAATAAAGAGGATAAACCCTAAAAATTAAAATAAAATAGGATTTATGGGAGAAATGTCCTTCCCATGGGATTCTATCAAATCATGGGTTCAATTTTGTTTCTTTCACTAATATTCTGAATGTCAATCAGCAAAAAGACCTAAACTACAGTATTTTGAATTCCAATCAATAGGACTGGATATTTCCTTCACCAACTTATTAGAAAAGTTCTTAAACAACAGTTAGAACCATTTTTTTTTTTATAAAGCCAAACGCTAATTGCATTGTGTTAAACCAAAAAGTATTTCTGCGTGTATCAGAGAATATGTAAGAAAAAGAAGAAGTAACATTTCTTTTACAAGTTCCAAGAAAAGGCAGAGAGAGAAAGACTGCTAGAAGTTTGTTGTTTTTTTTTCCCGAAACTGTTATGATAAGTAAAGGAACAATAGTTTCCCTTTTATATTGCTACTAACCGTGCAATGGGTTAACAGTACAGTACATGAAGAAAGCAGAAGTTACTTTCGCTTCGGTGTGTTAGCACGACATTAATTAATATTACCATTTGGGATAGAAGCGGATCATAAGAACCCTATGCAATATGTTCCAGTTATTGTAGAGACATGAATAATGAAAAAACAAAGAGAAAATAGCAACTGATAATTTCAAGTTAAAGAAATAGAGCACTACATTTCCCAGTGTCCTTAAACATAGACACATCAACCAGGAAGTAGCTCGGTATGTCTGTGTAACGGAAAAAAGAAGAAGAAGCATAACTCATTTCTTAAACTTTGATCACAGACAAAGAATAAGGTTTGAAATCGTTGTGGTGAGTAGTAAAAAAAAATAAATCTTCTTTCATTATATTGATAATTATAGTGAGCGCTCATAAATGGAAATCCACTCGGATTTCCATAAACACTGAAATTAACACAGGGCACAATACAACAGATAATGACTCATAGTAACATAAAAGACTGTAACGCTGAAAAATAGACAGACGTTAATTGCTAGCAAGTATTAAGGGAGTCCCCCTCTTGTATAATTTATTTCATTTTTGTTCTATTTAGAGTATTAGCATTAGGTGTTCTCTTCGAGTGCACTGTAGTTTTTCCTAACTCTAGAAAACAAATGATCGTTAGTAATGGGAAACGCCCATAATAAAAATCCCAGACCTAGAAAGACAAAGGGTGTGTTTATTTTTACATTGTCAGTTATACTTAATGCCTGTCAGTTATTTGGTTAGACATAATCACCTGTCACGAATCCTTCCTATCTACGTACACTATCTCTATATATCTATTGACTTTCGATATTTGTCTCTCATCCCTTCTTTCCAATACTGTTTTGTATTTATATATAAAAACAATAGTGATCCAAATCATTTCTGTAATTTCGTTCTTCTCTTTCTCAAAAACAATCCTTTATAATCCAGCAAACTTATATGAAATAAATAATTGTTTAATGAAAGCTTATGGTAACATTGAAACGCAGTTAAAAATATATACTTCCTCTTTCAGTCTCATTCACTCTCATCCCCCTCACCCCCCCCCCCCCAATTTTTTTTTTTTTTTTTTGGTTCATGACCACAAAAGAACAGGAAACAAAAACTCACGAGAGCAATGCTTTCGCTGTCTCACAAAGCGCCATATGTTACACAGGTCAGTACACAAGCGACAGCTAGCATAAACGGAAGAATAAAGGAAGCCTGTAGACAGCATGACAAGCTGAAAATATTACAGTAAAACACAGACTCAGAGCTATGCCAAGGCTAGAAGACCCCTCTTGTTAGTAGCAAAGAAATAAACCCATAAAAACAGAACTAATAAGCCAAATCCCATACAAAATAGTGGCCACACATGATAATACTACATCATAAGGGGCTAGGTAACACAAAGCACAATGCAGAGAAGAGGTGTATACTTTCGGCTCAACAATGGTAGGAAATATGGGGGCAAAAGGAGGAACAGGATTGTCTAAGCAACCGCTTAACAGAAGATCCAACGGGAACAGGCAAGAGAAAGAGAAGCTAGGGCTAGGGGCACAAGACAAATAACTCTGGCTAGCACTGGCAGCCAAAGAAGTATAAGACAAGGGGATTCCTAAGGTCAGCAAGAGCAGGGGGCGAAATCAGACATAGCGGGCTCCGAGACAAAAACACTACTTAAGCACAGTTTCCTGGAAAGTGGGGGAAGGTGGGGAACGGGGTGCATTGCTGTTGAATAGTTTCACAGATATCATCTAATGCCTGAGAGATAGTGGCCCATGGGACAGGGGAGTAACGACCAGTATGTGTTGTAAGAGTACGATCTGCCTGCCATTGCATTTGGTGTGCAAAGGGAGGTAGAGAGACAGGGTAAGGGTTAGGAGTATACGCTGGGGAGAGAAAAGGGGCAGTTGCCAGTGGCAGAGAGTGATACAAACGGGAGGACTGAGATGCTAGCAGCAAAAGCGGAGAAGCAGGAGAAGAAGGGGGGTGGGAGACTGCAGGAGCAGGCAACATGGGAGAAATAAACAATATATCCAACTACAAAGTGTACAAACTAATGAGTCTAAAAATAAAACTAATAAGAATACTTACAAAATGATGCAATGTGATCACAGAAGAGCAGGTACCTTCGTAGCAATAACTCAGGTGTGGCCAGAGACCACAGAAACAGCATAACCACCAGTCAAAGCTGGTTCAACAGTCACACCATAACAGTGATAGTTTGATATAGCAGAGGAAATGTCAGGCTTGGCCCAAGACCACAAGAAATAAAGAAAATAATTTAACCAGCAAACGAATCAGTGTCTGTACCAAAAAAGAAAATTTTAAGGAGAGTAAAAAGAAGGCATATAACGGAAGTGTTAGTGGGTGACAACACAGCTGCGCTGAGACTATACCTAAACACCGGCTACACGACCCACCGGTAATTGATTAACTGCTAATTACCTACGTATATATACATCAACTACGCCCTAAACTGACTACACAACCTGACAACTATAATGGATTCTGACTCCTATCCTAACCTATGGACTGACTACCACCCACCAGTCATAAACATATATACACATATCCTAATTCTTAAACAATTCCTAAACTATGGACCGGCTACCACCCACCAGTCAATTCTTAAACAATTCCTAAACTATGGACCGGCTACCACCCACCAGTCAATTTTTAAACAATTCCTAAACTATGGACCGGCTACCACCCACCAGTCATAAACATATATACACATATCCTAATTCTTAAACAATTCATTTTGGACTGACTATCCAACCTGCCAGTCAGAACCCGTAGGACAGCCAAGGATAGTAGCCCGGTCCCAGGCGAATCGATGTGAAATCCTGCACCAGGGTCCGGGATAGTCCAAAGCTGATGCCACAGGGCCTGTGTAATGACAAACAAACAGAATTAGTAAAGAAAAAGAAACAAGAGTCTTAGGGCAGACTACATTCCATTGTGGCGTAAAGAGCAAGCAAAATGCGAAGGATAAGCCAACAAATCTGCAAGAAAAGGATGAAGTTTAGGTATAAACAGTGCATAAGTGACTCATAAAGTAAACCCTAGACCCAGAAGCGAACTTTTGGCCAAAAGTAAAATGGAGAGGCAATCTGACAAGCAGAGTATAGGCCTGCAATCCAGTGAGGTCTCTAAAGGGGCATGTTCCCTGTTTCCTTTTCAACGTTGGGGTTCACCACTGATATAGGCCGCTGTCCAGGCCTACCTCGGTAATGAGACCTCGAACGCTATATACTGGTTTCTATAAGTATATATTTATTTATCCAATCAATAACAGCTTACAGGAATAAATCATTTAGTATATAGCGTAACAGAAGGTGACCTCTAGGCCCAGAGTTCCTCTGATGTCTGTTCTGCCCTCTCCCTTCTAAAGGCCTGGTTTTTATACATTTCTTAGTGGCCAACACCACGTTGGTTTACATCACATGATACATCCTTATTGGTTATTTACTTATGCATTACTGCCTAACTACATTCATTTATTGGCTATTCTTATCTACGTCATGTTATATGTCTACTCTGTTTTCCGTAAAGCCTACCTTTTCCCCGAAATGCCTGTTTCCCCACCATATTAGTATTTCCGAGCACAAGCCCCCCTCCCAACTCTAAACATCTCCGATACTTTCTATTAGATGATTTTTCTTATGAATTCTTCCTTCTGAGAATTCTGTCTTCTGACCACGGTCTGTTTATCTCTTTATGGTATCTGGCTGGGTGGACCTTGGTGTAAAACCACAGCTAGCCCACAGCCTCAGGACCTGTTGCTTTTTCTCTAGCTTTATTTCTTCAGTAACTAATTGAACTCATAAAACAGCGTATTTCTCCATCTTTGCATGCTCTTCAGTTAATGGTGAAATATCTTTCCATAGTTAATCTACTGTTTCTATCATCTGCAGAGATAGATAAGGTAGATGTCAGTTGCAGGGGGTGAGGGCAGTTTTTTCTGTAAAGAGAAAAGTGATCTTTGTCTTCTTTCCATCCCCCTTCACCTGGCCAATGCCAGGACTTATCTCGGGATGTATCCAAGCTTTATTCTCTCTCACTTGTTCACCATCTACATACAGAGCTGCAAAATTAATATCGTAATGTTTAAAATTGAAAGGGTTTTTAGCGTAATTACCACTGAAAGCGTCGTTATCCACAAAGCCCAACACGATGAGCTTTGGTAACTGCCCCAAAAAGAGATTTTCCTGATTAGTCACACGGGCGCCGGCCGGTATGCTAAACACCTTCAACCCCACACGGTCTATCGCATACTTGGCGTTAGCTTTCAGTAGAGCTTCAGCATGTCCCAAGCGCACTCCAGGGGCCACTTTAACTCTCTTTACAAAGAGGGCAGCGTTTAAGATAAGGAGTTTATAATTTTGGTCAGCATCACCGCTCATTAAACAGAAAGAGTTTTTGTTACGTGACAGTTTTATTTTAAGATCTACGCCGTTGATGAGTAGCTTTTCTTGAAAAAATAGATCGCTGTGTAAATGTCCCAACAGTTCCACCTTGTGGCTAGATGCTGTAAAGTGAGCCCTTTCGGTAAAATCCACATTACGTGCACCTATATCTCTAACGTCGTGATGTTCGGCTGTATCCTTATAAAACAGGCCGCTTGTGAACTGTGATTTGAGGGCTCCTTCACCGTAATTGAAGATCAGCTCTATGAGGGCTCTGTAGGGGTAACAGTTATTACTCTGACTAATCAGCTGGTCTCCCAGGGTAACATCCAACTGGCTAAAAATAGATGCAATCGGGTAGTTTACCAGGGCTACTTTGGCGGCTGCGTCAATGTCTGAACCGTCTTCTTTCACAATTTTACAGGTCAGATGCAGGAGAGTGTTGTTTAAATCAATGTAGTCTTCACCGTGCCCCACTATGTAGAAGTCCAAAGGTGCTGTTTCCGATAAAGCTGATAATGGTGGTATTTCCACATAGATGCTTTTTTCGATACTGGTTTGGGTTGGGGATAGCTCAAACAGATCTAGTTCTGATTTAACGCATTCTTCAGAGCCGTTGTGTACAAAAGCCATGGTTTTTTAGAATATATCACGTTTTGTAGAACGGGTCCTTCTCTTCTTGGATCCACTGGATATCTTCTGTGATTTGTTACCTTGAGGTTTCTTTCTTTTAAAAGGTTTTGGAGGTCCTTGCAGAATCTCTTGAGGGTGGGTCCTCTTTCTTTTAACAGCCCGTCTAACCACAGCCAGTCCTGACCCCGCCTGCTCTGCGGAATGGTTTATTTTATTTAGAACGGTTGTTGTGACATGGCCCATGACATTTTTAGCTATGTTTTTTGCGGCTCCTTTCACATGTGGTTTAATTATTTCAAAACCCCTTCTCAAAAGCGGTATTGCTTTTCTAAAGAGACTACGAAATACGCCACCTATACTGGCACCGTACATGACAGGGGCTCCGTGATATCCTGAAAGTCCATAACCGGCTTGTGCTGTGTAATAATTTTTGTATGCTTTGGGGTCTCCGTAATCTTTAGACACCAACATTTTAAAACACTACAGTCTTCCTGGGTCGCAGGTGAAGCTTAAGGATCACCTTCTCGTAATGAAATGAGATGTTCCTGTCTTTATTTCAAATGTGATGGTATCGATGTGCTGCTTGTTCACAGGTACATAGTGCGGTTTATCGTACGTGAGGGTGATAAACTTATCCACTGGCCCTAGAACTGGAACACAGCACAACAGTTGTACAAAATGGTCACCTACTAACTGGTGCTCTACAATATCGGTGTACACGTAGAGGGTATTAAAGCCGGCCTCTATATTTGCTGGGAAATGAGAAAGCCTTGTATTAACATTAGCCTTTACCCCCAAAATGGTTGCCAAATCACCCCTTGCAGAAATAACAGACTTATCCTCTGATTTTACATGAATTCTTCGCGTATTGGGGTCATATATGATTCTCGGCGGTCTCTCAGACTCATAGGCGCTTCTAATGTCATGATTCATGGTTTCCAATAACTTCCCCATGGTCGCATAATATCCATTCTTGATTGTAAATTGGCGTACATTTCCTTCTGCAGAGGTGACAACGTACTTTATGTCTTCCTTAATATTTTCCCAAGTATGTGGGTATTGTATTTCCACCAGACCCGCTTCCCACGGACCCTGTAAGTCCAAAGGCCTAGCTATTTGTATGGTGAAATTAGAGCTGGTATTATGGGGAAACATAGCTGCCGAAGCATTGCTAGGCAATGTGATATAAAAGCCACCGTCATTCATTTTGTTTTTTTCTCTCTCTGTGCTGCTTCAAAAGACAAAATCAGATGTCTTGAATCTCTGAGGCCTTCACACAACTGTTAAATTTATCAGGCCACCCCTTCCATTTCACGAGACAAATTTTGTTCTTACCCCCTCCTTTTACCTTTAGAACCTTTTCGATATGGTATATTCTGTCCTCTAGAGGCTTGACTTTTAGTAATTCTTCAGGATAAAAAGAACCTTGTATAGCTTCGCTATCGTAATCCTGTATCTTGTATATTGTTCTCTGACCCCTGTTTAAAAAACATCTTTTATTATAAATATTTCATCCGTCCATGTTTGTTCGTAACCTTTCTGAAATCTTCCTTTAAGTTTTGATAGCCTTACATGGTCTCCTTTCATTAAGAGATCCTTGGTGGGATCGCATTTGATGTTACTGCCGTAGACTGTTTTCCAAATCTGCAAAGAGTTTGAGGGTTTCACATCTACAGGCCTCGCCTGTATCGTTCTGTGAAAACTATAATTATAGCTGTGCACTATAGCCTGTAGGACGTCTTGATAAGTAAAGGTATTATGGGCTGTAAAATATCTCCACATTTTGGATTTTAAAGTCCTGTTAAATCTTTCCACTACAGCTGCTTTAACATCATTATGGGTCACAAAATGGCTAACACCTTTTTGTTTTAATAAATTCTTCAGAGACTTATTTAAAAATTCTTTACCCTTGTCTGTTTGAAGTTTTTCAGGTGTACGCCCTAAATTAAATATTGTTTCAAAGGCTTCGGTAACTTCATGACCGGTTTTTGTTTTTAAAGAAACGACCCATGCATATTTTGACAGGATATCTATTACTGTTAAGATGTATTTGTAACCGTTGTTATAAGGGGCAAAGGCTGACATGTCGACTAAGTCACTTTGCCACTGTCTGTCAACTTCCGACACAATTGTTTTATTTCTTTTAAAATGGATTCTAGCCGGTCTGTGTAAATTGTATGCGTTTTGACCGGTGACCCAATCCACCACATCTTTTCTCCGGACTGTTATATCACTCTTTTTAGCCGCTTGAAGTAGAGGGTTAATGCCTCCATAGCTTCCTGCCGTGTATGGATCATAATAAATTTGCTTCAATAAAGATTCTTTCATAGCTTTGCCTTTTTAACAGAGCCCTGTTAGGTGACAGCTGCTTTTGTTTTTTTTTTTCAGATTGTTAAGACAACAGTAGGGGGCCGGGACAAGTTCAGACATGTTTAAACACACCTCCACCTCTCTCCCCCCTTGGCTTTATCAGGGGAGGGGTGCTGCAAGGGTCTTATCAGCTGTTACCATGACAATAGGGGAGCTGGCCCATTAACCATTAGCTCAGAATTCCTACTGAAAAGTGTGTTAAAAGCAAATGCAACCTTTTCTCGTTTGTTTCTGCCCCTGCTCTGTTTTAAAAGCAGGAAAGATTTTGTGAATGCCTTTTGTTTTGTGATCTGCTCTATCTGTGAGCTCTTAAACCCTGTCTTTTAACTAAAAACTGTTAAAATAAAGATGCTTCTTTTCTGGCCACATCATTTCCGGGTGGGGGTTTTGACTAAGTCTGTTTCCCCTATTTCCCTACGTGGTCAGAAAAGCGCATTTCCGCCGCGTCATTTACCCTATTTCCGCCTATGTCATCAGAAAAGCGCATTTCCGCCGCGTCATTAACCCTATTTCCGCCTATGTCATCAGAAAAGCGCATTTCCGGTAGGGGCAGGCACTCCCATTTCCGGCGATGTCATCAGAAAGCATATTTCCGGGGTCAAGCCCCCATTTCCGGTGATGTCATCAAAAGTGCATTTCCGGGGCGGGACATGAGGGGGGCGGGGTCATTGGGCAGGGCAGGGCTTGAGGGGTGGGGTCAGGGGTGGGGCTTGAGGGGTGGGGCCATGGTAGGGGGTGGGGCCATGGGCGGGGCTATCACCATTCATTCCTATGGGAGGGGCGGGGCATGGGCGAAGACTAAGGCGGGGCCATGGGTGGGGGCAGGGCCATGGCCGAAGACTAAGGTGGGACAATGGGCGGGGCTTAACCCGGAAGTGAACGCTGATTGGTCGATCCTTATCTCTGACAGCTGTCAATCATTTTGACATGAGGTGTACCCATTATACTACTGCACTTGAAATTTACAATCTTAGACTGAACTATCAAAATATTTAATATTACAGAAATGATTTTGTTTGTAATCCTGAAATGCTCTGCAAGGTGGAGCCCCAGTGTGATATTGGGTAAGAGCTCCGAGCTGTTGTTAATTTCCTCCACCGCCAACAGAAAGGCGAAGAAGTTATAGGTATTTTCTAGAAAATAACTTTAATAACATGAAGAGAATAATTTTATTAGAAGAGATGACCTAGAAATATTTGCAAAAAAAATATTTTTCTCTTGTTCTTTCTTTTTTATTTTGAATGGAGTTCTTTTCAAAATAGTAAACCACTTTGATCCTTTTTTGGCTATATACTCGAGGCTCATAATTAAAACAAAAAAAACACATTTAAAGTGGCCTAAATCAGTACCAGATCATCCAAGTATCGATAGTCAAAACTGGTTTTAGATGTATCTAAAACCAGTTTAGGCCTTTCCCCTGCCTGTAAATGCATAGAGCAAAAAGTGTCATTCTGTAGCCACAGTGCCTGGACTAGGTGAATAGCACCCCCGGTGGACCACAGGTAAATTGCGCTGGCATGCTGCTCGATAAGGAGACAGTCCCCACAGACAAAATATCAAATAAAACAGTCAAGTGGAAACCAGGTAATCAAAATCCTATCCAGGGTTCTTCATTTCTCCACAAATCAGAATGGCAAACAAGAAACAAAAAGGCAAAATTCAAAACAAAAATCTGATCAGGATATACAAAGTCCTTGTGCTATAGCAAGTACAGCAGAGCTTCCTGCAGCTAGGCCTTACTTTGAAGAGAGGGTTAAATTCACTTAGCACAGGGTAATAACCTTCACTGCATTACTTCCACAAAACACACAAATTCATAAAAAGAAAAGTTCAGGAGGCCCTCAGCTCTCTGCTCCTGAGCTGGTGCAGGAGAACTGCCAAGTTTGTCTTCCAATATCATGCAATATTCAAATATTCCCACCCGAGGTCTTCACAAATTTCTCCCTCAGAAAACAGTTCTCAGTTCCTGTATGTTACTGCATTCAAACCAAAAGCAATGCAGTTTTTTAAAAAACCCAAACATTTCTCTAGTGGAACAAACTGTGAAAGCAATAGCAACAGTTCTTTATAACATTCCGGCTAAAACGCCCTGCCCTCATCTTGGCCTTGAGTTGGGCCTCAGCAGTGCTTTGAGCCCATGTAGCAAAAAGGAAAACGAAACAAAAACTCTTTCAAATTAGTCACTGGCAATTCAAGCTCTGGTAATTGTTCATACAAAAACCCAAAACATCATTCACAAACAAAATTGCAGAGCAGAGGTATGCTTTGGAAACTTTCACATGAAACAAACACAGTTTTAGAGCTCAGTGGGCCTTACAAGCAACTCCTATTTCCATTTCTTCCTCTAGAGGCATGGCTTCAGCTCCCTGGTCTGGAGCTAAATGATCTACTTCCATGGGTTCCAGGCTATTCAATTGCTCTGGTCTAGCTGGCTGCTGAGCCCAGGAGAGAGGACCTTTTCCCCTCCTTGGCCTCTCTGATTCTGAAGGGAAAGCAGCTGGCTTTTCAGGGGGAAAGCTGCGCCCTGCTCTCAGTATGCCTGTGCTGTTCTGAGGCTCTCTTGGGCTCTCCCTGTGGATGGTCGCGTAAATGCAGGGTTTTCTCACAGGGGCATTTTGCCTAACCTAATATTCACAGGTTTGGAGATAAACCTTGCAGAGCTGGGCTGAGTTTCCATCTCCTCAGCTTCTGAATGGTCAGAAAGAAACTCATCTTCAGTCAGATCCTCCCTAGTGTAAACAGGGAAACTAGGCTGCTGGGCTTTGCGGGGCTTGGGAACACCTCTCATGGGGTTTCTAGCTGGGACCACGTCAGGCACAGAGTATGACTGGTCACAGTTTTTAGAGGAGGGGAAAGGATGGGAGGTGGGCCGACCTAGACATAGTCGTACAACAGGTATAACCAAACGTTTAAATAGGTTGCCTAGTCGGCACTTATACCTGTTTTGACTTAAAAAAAGTCAAAACATGTAATAGGCCACTGAGCAGATCACGGCTGCCACGATCAGCTCAGTGACCCCGGCAACCTGCCCACCCACCACCACAACGATTGTGGCACGAGAGATGCCTCATCTCCCTTATTGAAATAACGATCTCCTGAAGTGCCGCCAACCACGACACTTCGACATGAGGATTGCGGCATCATGACAGGCGAGATGAGGCATCTTTCCTGCCGTGATCCTCACCCCAGTGTCACGGTTCCCGGCATTTTAGATCGCTATTGAAGCAGGAGAGAAACCCAATCTGTCCTGCCGCGATCCATACCCCCACACCAAACAGATCCGGGTAGGAGGGAGCCCAACCTCTCCTGCCCCAATGAACCCCCAACCCCAATGTGAAACAGGCAGGAGGGAGCACAACCCCTCCTATCCTGGTGACCCCCTACTCTCACTAAGATATGGGCAGTAGAGATCCCAGGCCCTCCAGTCCATGATACACCCCCATGATGCCCCATCCAAACCCCCAATTGGCCCCCTGAACCCCCACAACAGCTGACCCTGCGACACCCATTCCCAACACCCCCTTACCTAAAATAAGTTGGCCAGATGGAAAGGTCCCAAGCCCTTCCACCTGGCAAGCCTGCCATCTGCCAAATGGGGGGCCTTAGGGACTGATTGGCCCAGTTGCCTTAGGCCCCTCCTGTGGACTGGGTCTTAGGAACATGGGCTGGGTTGGCCCCATGTGCCTAAGGCCCCACCCACAGGAGAGGCCTAAGGCAACTGGGCCAATTCTGGTTGGCACAGGCACCTAAGACCCCTCCTGTGGGTGAGGCCTTAGGCGCCTTGCCAAATTAGGCCCTAAGGCATGCCATTCGGCAGATGGTGGGCCTGCTGGGTGGATGGGCATTGGACCCGTCCATCCATCCAATGTTTTTAACGTATGAGGGGTTGTCAGACATGGGGGGGTCGGCAGGTGAGGGTTTTGGGATTCAGTGGGGGCAAAGTAGGGGTTGGGGCAATCGGGGTTACATCGAGGGCAGGATGGCCTGGGCTCCCTCCTGCCTTTATCTTACTGGGTGTCGGAAGGTAGGGTGTTGAGGGGGTTGTGGTTTTGCCAAGGTAGGAGGGCTTGGGCTCCCTCCTGCCCCTCTCATTGCTAGGGGGTGGATCACACCAGGAGAGATGGCTCATCTCTCTTGCCATAATGGTGATTGCCCACCCCCCAAATCACAGCACTTCGGAGTGAGGATCACTGCAGGGGAGGTGCCATGGTTCGGGGAGGTGAGCAATTGCATCAGGAGAGATGAGCCATCTCTCCTGCTGCATTCATTGCAGCAGCTGTGACTCAGTTCTGTGGCCCCTTTTTCAGCACTTATACCTGTTTTGACTTGGTCTAAGTCAAAATGTATAAATGCCGACTAGGCAACCTGCCTAAACCTTTGGGTATACCTGCTGTATGGCTATGTCTAGGTTGGCCCACTTCCTGCCACCTCCCACCCTTTCCCTGCCTCTAAAAATACCTCTTTTCACTCTATGCATTTAGAGATACGTCTAAAACCAGCTTGGGTTATGGGTACTTGAATGATCATGCTTTATGATCGTCCAAGTACCCATTTAGGCCACTTTCTAGACATTTTTTTATTTTGATTATGAGCCCCTTATTGTATGGCTGGTAAGAATCCACCTGCTATAGTTTCTCATCCGTTTAGGTACTAATCGATGGGCAAAAATATTCACCAACTTTGAATGGAGACATTGAACCTTGAAATGTAATTTTAAACTCTAGAATAACTCATGAGACTCCTTTTAAAAACTGTGATAGCAGGTTCTACTGCAGGGAACCACGCTGAATGGCGCGCACTGCTCCTGACATTTATTGAGTTCCTATAAATGTCACAAGCTGCACGGGCCATTCAGCGTGGCTCTCTGCGCTAGAAACTACACTGAAAGATTGGAGAGACTGGGACTCTTCTCCCTGGAAAAGCGGAGACTCAGAGGAGACAAGATAGAGACCTACAAAATCATGAAGGGCATAGAGAGGGTTGAGAGGGACAGATTCTTCAAACTTTCAAAACATAAAAGAACAAGAGGGCATTCGGAAAAGTTGGAAGGAGACAGATTCAGAACGAATGCTAGAAAGTTTTTCTTTACCCAGCGTGTGGTGGACACCTGGAATGCGCTTCCAGAGGACGTAATAGGACAGAGTACGGTACTGGAGTTAAAGAAAGGATTGGACAATTTCCTACTGGAAAAAGAGATAGAGGGGTATAGATAGAGTGCTACTGCACAGGTCCTGGACCTGTTGTGCCGCCGCGTGAGCAGACTGCTGGGCACGATGGACCTCGGGTCTGACCCAGTGGAGGCATTGCTTATGTTCTTATGCCATATGTTGTTTCATTACCATTGATGAGGGACATATTTAATGAAGCTATAGCTATGTCACTGCATGTGCTATACCAGTGTGTCACCTTCCCTGTTTCCAAGATCCCCCAATTCTCTAACTGTCCCTAGTTAGAGAATCCCATCTGTCTGATTACAATGACAGGCAGCTCTGCCCCCTTTCTTTGGCAAGGTATCCCTTGCCATCAGTTGATGACACAAGAATCCTCACATGAAACCACAGCTTCTGGGAGTTGTGCAGTCTCAGCTGATCAAAGGAATATACCCTTGCTGTGAACAGTTCTGGTAGCTGCAGCAGAGGCCATATACATCCCTGACATCAGCAGGAAGGATACCTGCTCCCTCATTGTGTCAGGCCCTCCCTCATACCACAAATACCTCACCTGAAATACTCCACACCAACTTCAAACCACCAATCACTGCACCAAGATACTCAGGGGTGTTGGGGGTATAGTGTTAGCAGGATCAGGATGAGGTGTTGAGATATCAGGTGGGTATTGTGAGGTGAATCTGCAGTGTCAGGGGTTTCAGGGGGTCCCAGCAGCAGAAGAGAATGAGCATTCCTCCTGCTGATCTGGGAATGGAAGAGGTGAGGGGGTTGATGGTATCAGGCAGGCGGGAGTGGCAATCAATCCTGCCAATCTCAGGGATGACTGTTGAGGAAGAGGTGGTATGGCCCAGGTAGCTGAGTTGATTGCAGCAGGAGTATTTTCAGTGTGATCAGCGGAGGCAGCCAGCATACTGTGACAAACCCAAGGCCGTTTTGGGTTTTGCCCATAACAAACCCAAATCCGTCCCAAGGATCAGGAGAAAATACACTGAGTCTAGGTATAGGAGAGCTGACCAGTTGGCCGGCTAATTAATAGATCAAGCTGACTACTGCTCAGACAATGAAGTGAAGTCAGAAAAGGCAGGGCAGGTAAAGGTTAGGCAGAAAAAGGTTAGGCTGGAAAGCTGTACCCAGTGCAAACCTGTCCCTGACACTGTCAGAAGTTTGATTACCTTTTGAGCAACCTGTACCTAGGAGAATTAGGACTAGGAAGAATCCTATCTGTAAAAATAGGGAACAGGCTGGTGTGTGGAAAACCCTTCCCCCACCTACTCAGAGGGGCGAGTGTCTCTCCATAGGATAAAACGTGGCTCCTCAGAACAGGAAGAGGAGGGAGGCAAACCGGAAAGAGGAAACCTGGGGAGAGTCAGTCACTCACTCTCACTCCACCAGGAGGAGTCTGATATTACGGACTGGCCTATTATAGAGGCAGAGGAGTTGTCTCCTACCTGGAATCCTTGGGAGCAGCTGGAGGAGAAAGCCATGGAGGTGCAGGAAAGCTGGGTAGGAACTGAGACCCATCCAATAGCCATGGAAACACAGTGAGCATAAAGAGTTGGGTTTTGCTGTTTATATCTCTGAGCTGCCAGCTAAACTGTAGTCCTTCTTTGAAGTACATTAGGATATCTCCTTGCAAGCTAAACTTGGAGGCTACATTTAAAGTAGTGAAGTGTGGGTTAACAGCAAGCGTGTGAATGGTTTCCTAGTTTGATATGAAGCTGAGTAATTACTTTGCCTTCCCTCTCAGCTGTGCATAGTAACTGCAGCAACGTTTCCAAGGGAAAATATGCATGGTATAGTACAGTAAAACCATGTGAAATTTATACCTGCTGCACTGCGCAGTCTGTTATAAGTTTGTTCTTCTGTTCATTGAGAAACCAAGTATTGCTGACCTTATTTTTGTATGAACTGTGTGTAAAGCCTGCAAAGTCAAAGTATTACTGCTCTGGTGAAGAGGACTGTGTTACTTACCTTGTTAAAGTCCAGAAGCAGGGGACTATATTCAATTCAGTGCTGATCAAACTTGAACATCCTGATTGTGTTGTTTGAACCTTTTTTTGTTATAATTCCATGGAATATAAGTTTATCCTGAGCTGCAAGGCTGAAGCCTGAATTTTGGTTGATTTTGCCAGTGGCTGAAATAAAGCAATGTTGTTTTGTCATTTTTGACTTAGACTCTTTACCTTGCATGCTCATGAGGCAGATACCGTGCCTGAATTAAGACCTGAAGGATCCCTTAGTAGTAAGGAACACGCTGAAACTGAGGTTTTTGGTCATGTCCCTATGTGCTTGCTGCGCCTTACAGGAGCACAGGTGTGATAACACCCAGAAACCAGAGTTTGGCACGAGTAGTCCTGCCAGTTCAGCAGATTGGAGACTTCTGTGGCACAATTGCTTCACCCATTGCAATGTGTACTTTCACATTTGAAATGTGGTTCAGCATGATTCTTACTATTATATACTGGGTATTATAAATACTAAAAGTAAGCACTCACAAATTATTATTTTTAAAAAAGTGGTGTAAAACAAAAAACTACTCAAAACAATTTAAATTACATAAAATAAAGTGATGAATGTGTTCAGACCAACAGAAACACACCGGTCACAGAGGCAAGGGACCAATGAACTGGAGAACTGTCATAGCACACATCGTTCTCCTTACCACCATCAAAATCAAAATAGCATAAGATTGAATATATGCTCAAAATTGGTACTTGAGCTGTAATGTCCACAACTAGCAAAATAATAATAAATAAAGTACTTATCTGAATGCGGCTAGGTTAAGGGTATTCCAAACAGTATGAAACAGACCTGAATTCTAAGTCCATCCTAAACTGTCTGTCCCAGATCACACGTTAGTGTCTATGCTGATGAGTATCACCCAGTGGAGATGATGTCCAAGATGCAGGCTTTATTGAAGATACAAACTTTTAATCCACATGATAAAATGACTAGGATCCAAAGAATGGGTTCTTAGTTCCCATTCTTTGGGTCCTAGACATTTTATCATGTGGATTAAAAGATTGTATCTTCAATAAAGCCTGCATCTTGGACATCATCTCCACAGTTGTTTTTGTCTTCGTCTGTTCCTTGGATCTGTGGAGTACCCAGGGTCAATTTTTGGTTTGCAAATATCATCCAGTGAAATCAAATGGTGAAATCAAGAAGTGTTCTTCCTAAACAATCCATGTTGTATTAACACTCATGAATTAAAATAGCAAAGTCTCTACTCCCCTTTTTTTGGGGGGAGAGGTGCAATTGGGATTTGAATCTGTGACCTCTAGAGAACAGGGTATATACTCTAACTGGTGAGCCAAGACAGGAACCTTGTTTGAGTGTGGTGCAGCTGGGATTTGAACATGCAATCTCTGGAGCATGGGGCAGATGCTCTGACTGGTGAGCATGACTCATACAATGCAGAGTATGTGTGTGTGTGTGTTTGCATAGTAGTGTTTACAAATGGTGAGATCAGCCCACCACTAACTCCCCCTTTTACCAAGCCAGAATAGCAGTTTTTATGGTCAAACAGGCTGCTGACACTGCTCCCCATACTCATAGAGTGTCAACTGAAGTGCAGAGCATTAAACACAGTCTAGCACTAAAAACCGCTAGCACAGGTTGGCAAAAGGGGGTCACTTTCATGTGTGACAGAGTACATCTACAGTAGAACAGCATTAAGATTAGTGACATGCTGATTTCTGCATTAATAAACAGCATACACACACACACACACACACAAACCCCTCTTTTACAAAACCACGCTATCAGTTTTTAGCACCGAGAGCCCCACTGAATTCTGCGTGCTGCTCTTGACACTCATAGGAACTCTATGAGCATCAGAAGCAGCGCAGGGCATTCAGCACAGCTCCCACATGCTAAAAACTTCTAGCGCGGGGGACCATTGGAATGCATTAAAAACTATTCTACTTAGGACATGGAGAACAGTAGTGTCCATAAGAAGAATGCAGTCACACACTCTCAGTCACAGAGTCAGCAATAATATATGGTGCAGTTTTATCATAATTTTTATCAGAGGTCCTTGGGGATATCAGATTGCCTACAAACAACATAGTTTGAAAGGGTTATTTCCTCATATTACCCCATGGTACCTCCTCCTCCTCTTGTTCTTTTACTTTTTCTATTTACTTTTTTATTTTTTCTATTAATTATTCATGATTCTATGATAGAGTATACTTAGCTTTCAGCCTTGCTATATATCCCCTCAACACCAACGCGTTTCGGTCTCTTTTTTCAAGGCGAAATGGGGAAACTGAAAACCAAGAATAAAAACAGTTGATGTAACCTAATTATACATAAACCTATAAAGTCTTTTATTTAAAAAGATTACAGAATTTTGATGGGATTAACACTACCCCCACCACTTCTAGAACAAAAATTCCTTACCTACTACATAGGGCACACCTAATACAGCCGACGATTCTCAGTACAAAGGATACTGCAGCCCCCTGACTCAGGACTTAAGTACTCCCACACCTATGACATCACTTCCGGGTTCCTAACTCATTCAAACAACCCATAAAAGATTTAAAGGGGCCTCTAATAATAACATTTTTCATAGAATACTATGAATCAACTTGCACTAACCAGTCAGAAGATTCATTAAGGCCTCGAGGTGACATGGAATCTAATTTAAACATCCATTTAAGCTCACACAGGTTTAACCTACGATCTATGTTACCTCCCTCCCACCCTACTATAATGTGATCCAAAACCCCCCATTTATGGTCTTTTAGGGTATGTCCGCAACTTTTCCAGTGGCGGACCAAAGGGGATGATTCATTTTGGGTATGGACTCTTGATTTATGTTCAGTTAAGCGGGCACGTATCGGGCGAGTGGTACGGCCCACATACAACTTGGGGCAGGGGCACTGTCACACCTGCCCAGCTCCTGTTCACGGCAGCGAGCTGGAACCCTGTGACTGTTCCTGTCCATATGTGTACCCTTTTAACCAGGGTACCCTTCAGGCCTTCTTAGGCGTCTGCCTAAGGTATAATATCAGATTCCCTGACATTAACAAAAGAAACAGGCAAGGGAAAAGAAACTCACACACCTCAAAATCCAGGATAGCAGAATACTCAAACAAAGATTTTATTATGTTCACTGGTTGCATTGAACAAAAAGGAAAAATGCTTCAGCTTAGCAGACCTCAAAACAAGCACTCAAAACTATGAGGCACAACACAAGCTGTTCAAACAGAGTAAAACTTTCAAAGAAATCCAGTGTCCAGGTTTTTGGTTGTATCTTATTTTAACCTATAGTTCCACAGCCTCTGAACTTTGTTAGCACATCTATAAACAGTCCTGTTCACCAGAGCAATTTGGATTTAGAAACTTTCACTGAGCTGCTTCAGCTCCAGCAGCTGTGTCATTTCACAGGCATGAAACATTCAGAACAGAAACAAACTTTAACCCAAAATTGTGCAACAAGAATCCTGGCCAGCATGTCACCTGGTTTTCACAGCCTAACGTGGCTTATCACATACTGTAGCTCTGTAAAACGTATTCTCTTCTTTAGCACAGAATTCACAAGGTCCGTGCAGGCTCTCAGCACAGCTCCCTGCTGTGACTTGCAAGTAATTAATTATACACAGCTGTGAGGAAGAACGCTCTCGGCTCAGCTTGGTTGCTAGCAGAGAGAACAAAAAAAATGCCAAACATTTGCTAGCTTTACAACTAAAGCTCTCAAGCTGCAATTAACAGATCATTATCAACAGGGAGAAAAATACAACTCCCCTTCAAACTATCACTGGCATAACTGGTAGCTTCACTACTGTGGACATAGGCAATTCACATCCCCTTACTGCTTATCAATGTCCATGGACACCTCCTCCGGTTCTACCAGACTCTCCTGCATTTCCATGGGTTCCTTCCTAATTCCCTGGGTCAGCAGTAAGCTCTTCTGTGTCCCACATTTGCCAGTCTCCAGCTTCCTCAGCATTCCGTTGAGGAGGAGAGGGTTCTCCACCGAGCACACCCTGAAGCCTCCTCGGCTCTTCCTCCTGACTCTCCCTCAGCTGCTCTGTTTTAACCCCCTCTAATTCGCCCCTCCCTGCTCTGCAGAATGGAAAGGGAGAGAAAACTCTCTGCAGCTGAGGCTGTCTCAGTGACAGCTTCCTGTGCTGAGACTGGCCTTATGGGAGCTGTAGTTTCTTAGCTCCTGGGATAGTCCCAGTGAAGTCAGCGCTTATAACATCAGCAGGGCCAACCTGATCTGCTCTCCTGCAACGGGGTTTCCTGCTCTTCTTCCCTAACACTGTGTCAAAGCTAGTAAGAGAGCTAGATTTGTCACAATCCCCCACCCTTAAACGCTGACTCTCACTTGACCCTTGTGGAGTCCCTGTGTTCTCAGTAATTCGAGACAATATGTCAACATTCGTGTTCAGTTTCCCTGGCCGATGGATTACTTGGAACCTGAACACTTGGAGTGCCAAATATCAGCGTGTCAGCCTAGCATTATTGTTACGCATGGTATTTAACCATTTCAAAGCGGCATGATCCGTAACTAATGTGAATTCCCTGTCCTGTAAATAATGGTCAAGTGTTTGTACTGCCCACTTTACGGCCAAGCATTCTTGTTCCATATTTCTGTTCATTCGGGTGAAGTTTCCTACTTAGTTAAAGTACCGGATGCTCTACCCCTTTATATTCCTGACTCAACATAGCCCCCAACCCCGTACCTGATGCATCTGTCTGAAGAATCAGAGGTTGAGTAAAGTCAATGTCTCTTAACAATGGCTGTGTACATAAATTCTCCTTGAGAGCTTCAAACGCCCGACTAGCAAGGACCCCCCAACTTAAAGTGTCTGGGCTACACTTCTTTAACATATCCGTCAGAGGTCCCGCCCAGGAAGAGAAATGGGGGATGAACTTCCTATAGTACCCAATCAACCCCAAAAATGCTGCTTTTGGGGTTGGGCCGTGGATACATTTTGATACACTGTACCTTATCCATTACGGGCCTTATTTGCCTCTTTCCCACAATGTACCCCAAGTATCTGACCCCTCATTGGCCGATGAAACATTTCGTGAGCCCCGCTTCCCTCAAGGACCTTAGAACTGCTGCTAAATGCTATAGATGTTGCTCCCAAGAGACAGAATGTATCACAATGTCATCAATGTAAGCATCCGCATAGCTATGATGGTCTCTGAGTACCTCGCGGACTAAGCGTTAAAAGAATCTGCCGCGCCATGTAATCCAAAAGGCATATGCCTAAACTGGAACAAACCCCGTGGGGTACTAAATGCCGTTTTAGGTCTGGCTGTCTCTGTGAGTGGAATTTGCCAGTACCCTTTCATCAGATCTAGAGTTGTCAGAAACTGAGCCTGTCCCAACCTATCCAACTCATCCACCCTAGGCATCGGAAAGGCATCAAATTGGGACACCTTGTTTACCTGCAGAAAATCAATACAGAAACGGGGTGTCCCATCTGCCTTAGGGACAATGACAATTGGACTATACCATGGACTCTGGGATTGTTCTATTACGCCTAATGACAACATTTCCTGTACCAAGTCCTCCACAAGCCTTTTTTTTTTCTTCGGACAGCCTGTACGGACGTACCCGTACTACTTTCCCCGGAGTGGTTACTATATTATGGGACACTAACCCTGTTTTCCCAGGTAGAGTGGAGAATACCTCACCAAATTGTTATATCAACTCTTGTACTTGCTGAACTTGCTCCTGCGAAAGAGACGTCCCTACATTAACTTCCTCCTGCATATGAAACTCCGCCACCTGGGGACCCAGCTCATCCTCCTGCCATCGATGTGCCAGCAATGTTAACATTTCCCGATCTCTCCAGGGTTTCAATAAATTAATGTGATATGTCTGTATACGACCTTTCACCCTTGACCTTGTAAACTACTTCCCCTACCTTTTCTGTAATAGTGTAAGGGCCCTTCCACTGAGCTAAAAACTTGTGTGAGTCATTCGGGACTAGTACCAGCACCTGATCTCCCTCCTGTAACTGGCGAGATTTGGCCTTTTTGTCATAATATGTTTTTTGACGTTGCTGGCTCCATTCTAAATTTTCTTTCCCCAGCTCCAAGGCACGCTGTAACCTCTCCTTAAGTTGGGATAAATAGGAAATGATACTGCTCTCTGCCTCCTCTGGAAAGTCCCACTTATCCTTTAGCATATCTAACACCCCTCTAGGTGGGCGCCCAAACAACATTTCGTAGGGACTGATACCTAATGAATCTTGTACCTTCTCTCTAGCCACAAAGAGAGCGAAGGGCACAAACAGATCCCAATTGGTTGGTTCCCCCTCAATACCTTTTTTAAGTATTTGTTTGAGCGTCTGATTGAAACGCTCCACCATCCCATTGGCTTGAGGGTGGTAGGCGGAAGTCTTAATGTGGCGAATGCCAAAACCTTCCCAGAACATTCTCATTTCTGAAGACATGAAGTTACTTCCCTGATCAGTCAGCATTTCCTGGGGAAACCCCACTAAACAGAATAGACCCAGTAACTCCTTCATAATATTAGCAGATGTAGTCTTTTTCAATGGAAATGCCCAGGGAAATTGGGTCGCTACATCCATCACTACCAATATGAAACTATTTCCCCTTGGAGTTCTTTCCAAAGGTCCCACTATATCCATTGCCAAGCGTCTCAGAGGTTCCTCTATCACTGGTATAGGTATAAGAGGTGCTCTTGCTGGTTTCGCTAATGAAAGTTTTTGGCATGTAGGGCAGGATTGACAAAACTCGGTCACTTCCTTCCTTACTCCTGGCCAAAAAAATTGGCGACCTACCTGTCTAAAGGTGGATTCTGCTCTTTTATGCCCTGATAGGGGATGATCATGGATAAGCTTTCTAAACCCCTGGGAAACTACTAATTGTTGCTCCCTTTCCCCTGATGCGTTCCCCGGAATCTGTCTATACAGCAGTCCCTGCTTTATTATCCATTGAATATTGCCTTCCTGTCTGCCACTCGCTCACTGCCATACTTCACCCAAGGTAGGGTCAGCTTTTTGCTCTGCCCTGAATGTGGGAAAGGTCTCCATCACCTCCTTAGGCAACCAGGAAACCTCTTTGGCCCCAACGGCCTGCGCCATGGCTCGACCCCTTCCCTGCTGCTGTCTCCTATTTTGGGCTCATGTTTTATGTTTCTGACTTTGCCCTGCTTCTCCAAAGGCTTCCCCCGCAAAGGGAAATATCCTCCCTATACTAGCCTCAGGCTCAGAACTATGAAGTCCTTGTGACCTTGTATTCACTAGACATTGTCTTCCTCTCATGGCTTCCTCAAACCCTTGCCAGTCCCGGCCTAGTATGACCTCAAAAGGTGCCTTAGGAACTACTGCCAGAGGTGTATTGTATACTTTTTCTTTGTACCTAATAGTGGTAGGTCTCAGTGGATATTGTTTGCTGTCCCCATGAACACATCTAATTTTAACGGAACCAAGGGGCTGCCCTCTCCCTTCTCTGGGAAAAACTTTCTCCCAGAATCGACGAGCCATCATAGACTGATCAGCTCCCGTATCAAGTAGGGCTTCTAGCTCTTGGCCTCCTACAGATATCAGTAGAAAATACTTTCCTTCTACCGGTTCTTTCCCTCTCCCCCTGCCATACGCTACTGTGCAACCCCCTTCTTCCTTACAATCTCGCAGCTAGTGTCTTTTTCCCCCACCCTTAAAACAATAGATGGGGGCAGAAGTAAAGGGTTTTTTGGTGTGTGTGCCTGATGTACTTGGGGTGGGGTTAGGATTAAGTCCAGGGCCCTGATAAGTAGGAGCCTGAGGTCTATCTAGTGGTCCTGGTCCTCCTTTCTCTCCAGGACCCTGAGCATCAAGATAAGCCTCTGCCACTGTCAATGATTGGTTTAATTCCTGGCAACCCTGCCTCTGGATCCAATTTTTCACATTCAGGGGCATAGCTTCCAAGAATTGTTCCCTCAAAAGTTCTGTTAATAAAGCCCTAGGGTCTCCCACGAATGGTTGTAACCACTTCTCTGCTAACTTGGTGAGGTGCTGTAACAGAGCCTTAGGCCTTTCCCTGTCCTGTAACTGGGTTGACCTGAATGCCTGTCTATAGTGTTCTCTAGTGTATCCTAGAAAGTCCAGAATATGCACCTTAATGGCTGGGTAATTATTAGCCTGTTCCGGCGCAATTGTTTGGAAGGCTGCCATAGACTTTCCAGCCAAACAAGGTAACAGGCGTACCGCCCACTGGTCCACTGGCCAACCTGCCGCTGTAGCAATCCTTTCAAAGGAACTTAAAAAGTCATCTGGGGCATCCTCAGCAGTTATCTTACTTAAGTTCATCAAATATAATGTATTTTGTCCTACCATAGGTAGCGCTGATATCACCCCAGGACCTGCAGCCACAGCAAGACTCCCAGTTGTAGCTTGGACCAGTTGTGCCATAACCTTGCTTTTCTCTCCCATAGCTGACAACAGTTCTCCATGCTGTCGCTGAGTAGCCTCCTAGCTAGCGTTCCACCTCTCTTGGCTGGTGTTCCGCCACTTATTTTTGTCAAATGGGATGATCAGTGAATATAATATTCTTATATGAATATAAGAATAAAAAAACATCACCGTAATCCCAGGCAACGACCAGCAATGACCAGCCTTCACAATTGGGAATCCCTGCAATTGATAGGTGAGTGGACACGGGAGACTATCCCTTTAGACGTCTTGGATTCTAATGTTAGAGGCAGAGTTCTTATATATGATGAAAAACTGCTGGTAAAAACTGTATAGTAAAAACAGCTGGTCCTGCAGTAACCAGCAGTTCTTTATTACGATTCAGGCACACCCGGTCCTGTACTTTTGATGTCGTTTGGATAGCACTGAGGTCAAGGAGGTGTTAAACCAGTTTCCCATCTGGTTTTACTGTCCTTTTGATGTTGTCTTGGCAACACCCAGGTCCAGGAAGTCAGGATGTCAGATAAGCAAGGAGGTGTTGCAGAAATCAGCTTCCCATCTGGTTTTACTGTCCTTTTGATGTCGTTTGGACAGCACTTAGGTCAAGGAGGTGTTAAATCAGCTTCCCATCTGGTTTTACTGTCCTTTTGATGTTGTCTTGGCAACACCCAGGTCAGATAAGCAGACTTGAGGAGACATATTACGTAGTATGTTGAGTTTCAGTTACCCCCTGGCCATAGGCATAACAGTCCACCCCTGGATCCTCAAGTCTGCACCTCCAAATAAGAAATCGTCCGCATAAAGGGAGAGAGTGTCCGTTTGTATTCACAATAGGTAAACCCACAATTGAGAAATGTTAACATAAGGATAGAGTAAGGAATGAAGAAACACCTTTTATATGAATATAGTTCATAGATGATATGTTTGTTTTATTTTGTTCATCTATTTGTTGCCCATGATAAGTGGGAAACCCTAATTGGGGTCCCAATGTCAAAGGCATCACCGTAAAAGGACACATTGTTTCATTTCAAAATTACACCATTTTCTATCTAAGGGTACAGAATGTGATGTGGTTTTAAAAACAAAACACAGTTATCATTGACGACATGTAACATTAACTGATCATATCGTAGTGTTAGTTTATGATTATGTACAGTATTTGGCACCCATTCACCTTCCCATCTAAATACATCTGCTACTCTGGAGCCAAAATATGTTTGTTTGCCAGCCAGTATTTCAGAAACAATAGTATTTACTATACCTCAGGTTCTACATTTATGTAAAGGTAAAATGGGAAAATTAATTTTCCATTCATAAATTATTTCCTTATGTTCTAAACCTGGTATTCTTGCATTCCCTAATATTTCTTGCTAATTAGGCATTTTACTTGAAAGTATCACATATAGGGAATCATGGAAATTAATAATCTTATTAATATTATATTTGTGCTCTTACTCATGGCTTACATACATTTAGGGTAGCTTCATATTCACCATCGATCACTGCAGTTATCTGGTATCCCGTTTTTCTTAGCAGCTTCAATAGGCTTAGCCAGTTTCTTAAGTTCAATGTTTTTTTTATTAGTTTTAATAATAAACAATATTACAGATATTTGCCAGAGTCTATGTAATATAATGAGCCATTCTAAAGCATAATAAAAATAAAATTAAAGAACAAGAAAAAACATGAGATGACAATCAAATACTAGAATTCTGGATTTTACAGAGATCTTACACAGTATACATCACAAAAATATCAGTTCAAATACATATCGAGTTCATGTATGTTTGAGCATATTGTCACAGTAGTCTGACAGTGGGTGCCATACATCATCATATCTAGTGACACCATCATGTTTAATAGCAAAGCTACGTTCATATCTCATGATTAGGCAAACATTATGCCACCATAATGCATATGATAGTGTGTCTGGATTTTTCCAATTCGTGAATATAAGCTTTAATGCAATCATGATTAAGCTTTTAAGTAATTTAGCCTTTGTACCTGTGAGAATATCCTTTAGACCATAAGCACCATATATCACAACTGCAATGGTTATCTGTTCATTGATATCTAATACCTCAGCTATAGTTTTCCATATTCTCAACCAGAAGGTATGTATGGCAGGACATGAAAAGATCATGTGATCTAATTTACCAGGATCAGATTTGCAAGACCAACAGCAAGTGACATCCGAATTAGGTAACTTAGCCAATTTACAGGGTGTCCAAAAGGCCCGATGCATCAGAAAATAAGTAGACTGAATAATAGATGCAGAGTGAAGCGTTGTAAAAGTATCTTTCCATATGTTCGACCATGTTTTCGTCTGTATAGCGACACCAGTATCTTGTGCCCAAACATCACATAACCCTAAAGCATTATTGAACTTAAGATTAATAAGTAATGCATACCATGCAGCTGTATGACCCTTACGTTTGAGTTGCATCAGTTCATATAATTTCAAAATAGAAGGTGTGTTTTGTGTAAGGGTATTCAACTCATAACCCGCAGCAATAGCATGTCGTAATTGTAACCATCTGTAATGTTGTGTGTGTGTTAAGGAATATTGTTTGCATAAAGTTTCAAAGGGAATCCATGAACTATCGCAATATAAATGTGCTATAAATGCAATGCCAGCTCTTTTCCAAGAGGCCCAATTTATTGTTTTATTCTGAATGGTGATTTTAGGATTATTCCAAAGATAAATATGTGTTGTATCACTGTATTTTGTTTTTAACAGTGTATCCAGGTTCTTGAGTGCAGATTTAGTAGAAGATACAGGATCCCTTAGAATGTCAGTGACATTTTGCGTAAACGTGGAATGAAAAATATTCTCCTTGGTATCTGTCTCAGTTTCTAAAATGACCCAGGCTGGTAAATCTCCATCTGTAGGTTCTAAGATCCATTGAGAACCCTGTTTAAGTAACATGGCTGTGTGGTAGTCATGAAAGCTGGGGAAACGAACCCCACCATCAAGCTTGTCTCTTTTTAGCTTTTGTAGACTGATGCGTGGAGTAGCATTATTCCACAAAAATTTGGTAAGCAAAGATTCAATCATTTTGTAGGTGGATTTTTTTAAATAGACCGGTATCATACTCAAAGTATAATTTATCACTGGTGATATCATCATTTTTATAGTTTCAAGTCTCCCCCACCAAGATAACCTGAGAGGTGACCAACGGGACGTCATTTTGGTGATAGTGTCCAGTAAATGGTCTGTATTGAGTTGGATTATTTCATCAACAGTTGGGGCAAACATAACGCCCAGGTATTTTAGTTGTCTTCCAGCCCATTTTAGTCCCAGATTTTGAATTGTTGTGCACGCCTCTGGAGCGTTCAAAGCCATTACTTCAGTTTTGGTAAGATTTAGTTTGTAACCAGATATTAATGAAAAGCAATCTATTACTTGTAAAGCAGAAGTGATAGAGTCCACAGTAATGTATAAAAGCACATCATCTGCGTATGCAGATACTTTGATTTCCTTTGAGCCGATACTGATGCCTTTGATATTAGAAGCAGCCCTTAAGTTTATAAGTAAGGGTTCTAAAGCTAAATTAAACAAAAGCGGGGATAAAGGGCACCCCTGTCGCGTACCTCTTTTTGGATTAAATGAAGTTGAGAATAATCCATTAATGTATATTCTAGTGAGAGGAGAGAAATATAGAACACGGATCATGTTAATAAATTGGGAAGGAAAACCAAACCAATCAAGGACACGAAATAAATAAGGCCATTCTATCCTATCAAACGCCTTTTCCGCATCCAGACTTACAGCAGCCATGGGAACATCTATTTCATTTGCTTTGACTATGACATTGAGGAAAGTGCGTGTATTATCGCTTGAAAATCTATTGGACATGAAGCCATTTTGATCCATATTAATAACGTTAGGTAGTACTAGTTGAAGTCTAGTAGCCAGCAACTTGGCATATATTTTTGCATCAGAGTTAATCATTGATAGTGGTCTATAGTTAGTAACTTTCAGAGGATCTTTATTCGGTTTAGGAAGGACTATGATAGTGGCTTCCGTAAATGATCCAGTGATATCATGTATATCAATGAGATAGTTGAAGTAATCAATCATGTGAGGGATCAGTTGTTCCTGGAAAACAAGATAAAATTCATTCGTTAATCCATCTGGACCCGGGGTTTTAGATTTCGCCATGGACTTGATCACTCCACTCAGTTCTGAAGCAGAGATGGGTTCACTTAATTTCAAATTATCCACTTCGTTCGTAGTATTATGTGGGAGGTTAACTAAATATTCCTCAATTTCTCCTTCAGACTCCAGTTCTGACGTGTAAAGCTTACTGTAGAAGTTTTGAAAAGTTGATAGAATATCCACAGGATCAGTCAGTAGGACGTTATCATCAGTTTGAAGAGCAGTGATATTTGTTTTATCTCTTTTGCCTTTTAAATAATTGGCAAGGTTGTGTCCACATTTGTTAGTGGTCGCATAATAAGCAGCATGTTGTGAATAAATTTGATTAGCAGAAACCCTGCTCAGGGAGACATTGTAAGAAAACCGTTTAGCCCTTAACTGTCCCAACTTTGCAAGATTAGTGGGATCAGCACAATGTTCTCTCTCCAGTGTTTTGATTTCAGCTTCAGTATCAAGTAGTTCATGTAGTACTGCTTTTTTTTTAGCAGAGGCATACGATATAATCATACCTCTTACAAAGGCTTTGAATGCATCCCAAATGAAGGGCCACCTGGTGTCAGAAGGAGAGTTATTAGTGAAGTATTCATTGATTGCAGATCTAATGTGTCGTATAAAATCCTCCTCTTGTAATAAAGAATTATTAAGTCTCCACTGTCCTGATAGGTTATTTTTCCCAAAAGCATTCAACTGCAATTGAACCATGGCATGATCTGACACACTAATTTCATTTATAATGGAAGACTTAACAAATCGCACTAAGGATTGACTAATCAGGAAAAAATCCAGTCTGGAATACGAATTATGCGGTGTGGAATAAAATGTATAATCAGTATCGTCCAGATGAGTAATTCTCCAAGCGTCTACTAATTTGAATTGAGAAATAATATCATGAAGGGCATACCAGTTTTTGGATTTTTTGTAAGAAATAGTAGATTTTCTATCTTTTAATGGATCTTGTATAATATTAAAGTCTCCTCCAATTATGCAATGTCTGTCTCTGTTGTCATTTAATATCTCAGCAATATCTTTAAAAAAATTGTTATCATCTACATTGGGACCATATACATTGAGTAACATTAGCTTTGTGTCAGCTATTTCTAAGCATACCTTTATCCATCTTCCTTGTGAGTCTGTGACATGAGATTGAATATTAATGTCTTGCCTTTTCCTGATGAACAGCAGCACACCATTCTTTTTCCCCATTGCAGGAGAGTATAATACCGGGAAAGCCCAGGGTAGAGAGCATTTTTTAGCCTCCGATTCCGTTAGGTGTGATTCCTGTAAACATACAATATCAGCTTGATGTTTAGAGATATAGTTAAATATCTTTTTCTTCTTTATTGGGTTATTGAGACCTTTGACGTTAAGTGTTAAACAGTGACGAGGCATTATTATTGTGGGTAATGAATTCTCATATTGAGAGTAGCATCATACAGCATACAATACTTTTCAGACATGTGAGTAAGAGCATATGCATTGTCATCTAACTTCATAGAGAAATAAGTACAGAGAAGAAAACAGAACAACAACTCATTAAACATGGATGGCAGTTAAACACGGGATAGTGAGCACGTGGCATGAGCTCAAACGCAATCCCCGGCCAAGTAAAACAGCAAATTTATAATAACAACACAGTCAACCACATTTAGCTAAGATATCATAGAGATGCAAAATAAGGTGATATATATTTATCAATATTCAATTTCTGAGCAGCTGCATATATAAGCAGTGTATAAAATGTAATATACTCATCAAGTGTTATCAATACTGCTCGGTGACAATTTTTCAAGATATTCTGCCAATTCATCCGGTCTTGTGAAATCCTTAGTACAGTTATTTAAAGTAACTCTCATTTTTGCTGGATAAAGCATCCCAAATTTGGCTCCCAGTTGTTTCAGTTTAGGACGATACTCCAACAGTTTTTTCCTTGATTTAGCAGTTTGCTTGCAGAGATCTGGTACAAACAGGAGAGTATGACTTTCAAATTTTACAGGAGCCTGCAATTTAGCTTGTTGCATAATTTCAAGCACTTGCGTGTATCTAAGTAACTTCACAATCACTGGTCTTGGGTATTTATCAGGTTGCACTGGCTGTTGAGTGGGAATACGATGTGCTCTCTCTATTTCAAATGCCTGTTTAAAGTTCAATGATAGAAGTTTAGGGAGCATTTCTTCCAGAAATTTTATCATATCTCTTCCCTCCCGTGCCTCCGGCAATCCTAATATACGGAAATTGCTTCGACGAGATCGATTTCCATAGTCTTCCAGATCATTCTCTAGCTGGGAAATGCGCTTTATCTGGCGCTGGATAGTTTTAATATTTTCTGCATTAACTGCAATTTTTGTCTCAGCTGTGTCCATCCGATTGTTTAAATCAGCGATTTCTGATTTGAATGTTGAAATTTCGACGAGAATCTCGTCTGTCACAGTCTTGTTGTCTGCCATTAGAGAGCGTAGAGCACGCAGTTCCTCCAGCAGAGAGGCCGCGGTGATGTCGTCAATTTTGAGCGGCGGTTTTGAGGGGGAAACCGGCTCCAAACTCCGGCGCTTTCCAGTCTTCCCTGAAGCCATATCTTTTGTTTTTATGCCGGTGAGCAATCAAAATTAATTAATGTGGCTGAGTGCGCTGTTTTTGATTCTTTTTAAGAACTCGTGCCGGAGCGTCGCGTTCAAGCGGCCATTACTCACGCGGCACGCTAGCGCCCCCCAGGCTTAGCCAGTTTCAATAGGCTTGCTATGCCACTCACATGCCTTCACTCACGTAAGAGTCAAGTGCACCACCCCCAGAGACCAGCCCTAATGTGAAGTGGCAGGATATAGGCTCACTTCTATTCCCAAGTCGGTGCCACATAATAGCGTCATGGCACGGCACTGTATGTCTGTTTGCGTGTCATCATCTTCTCGATCTGGTGAAATTTTCTCTTAACCCAGCATGTTAGCCAAATCATAAGAATAATAGAGCAGAGCTGACCAATTCTATCACAAAGGGATGAAAGTCTATATGGAATAACATTTCCCAGTACGTGATTTTCCAAGGAAAATATTTCATCATGACTGTTTAGCTTCAATGCTTTAGTTACAATAAACACCCCTAGTGATAAAAGAGAAGATAAGAAAAATAAGAAAAACCACTTTATGTACAGAATGTGATAACATGTGACACAATACTGGTGTATAAGGTAGTATTTGTTTGAGATAAGAGAAACAACACTACGGCACTTAAAGGTATTCTGTAGGACATTCAGAAAATACACCTTTTTATGTTCTGGACATAATTATTATGTCACTTAAGAGAGACCATAAACACGTACTGATGGTAATACCAAAATAACTTATGTCAGAAATGTGCACTGCACTGTTTATACCTGGTAAGTTAAATAAAGAGAGACCATTTTTTATTTTATTTAGCAAATATCAAATACCAATGAGCACCATTTTACCAGGTATAAAGCTTTCTAATTTTTTCTCTTCAGATATCCTCTTATAATATAACCCCTAACTAAATTATAATTGGGCTGTATGAACCATAGCATAAAATCATTGTGAGCATGGTTTTCATAAGAAACTTTCTTGTATGTGGGGGAATCTTTTTTGAAAAGGGATATGGTACCATTTGGACTAATAGAAGGGGTGGGAAAACTCTGGAAATGGCCAATGTGCAATGTTTATTGGGGTACCCCATAAGCTAAAACAGACAACACATAACAGAAACAGACAAACACAGAGCTCCGGCATGCTTTCTTCCATCGGCAATGATTCAGGGTTGAATTTAATCTGTAAATAAGCACACTATTAATCAAAAGAGTCATAAACAAATTTGGTATCCATTGGATTCCTACTATCAGGTCACAGTGCTGGAAGTATTAAATATGGCACAGTGAAATTGGTTCTAATGACCATGTCTGGATGCTAAGCTTCTAAAAGAAAGAGAGATAGAAACTTAAGTTAATTGCTCTATAGTTTTGCTGGTCTCCTTTCTATCTTTTTCCATTTCCAAGCTCTGTCACACAATCATAAGAGAATGCAAGCAGGGACGTTTTAATCTATAAAACATACAAGAGAGGTTTACGTGCAGGTACAGTGGTTCACAATGTTAGTGTTTGAGGTAAAAGACATATTTGCAAAATCACTTGGAGTGCAAATTCCTTATACTATTTAACAAAACTTTATACATTATAAAGGTCACTTAGCATTATTTCTACTCTTTTATTGTCCAACCTACCCCATATGTCACCCCAGATGTGAAATATGTTGCCTCCAGAATCCGAAAAGGCCCAAGTTTGTTTTTTTTTCTTTGGGGAGAAGGGAAGTTTACAATCTTCTGTTTAACTTTCTCTATCACCTCTCGGTATCCTTTTGCCTACTTAGTCAATATAGTGTGATAGTTCTACTCCTGCATGTAAGGTATAATTCTGATATAATCTTGTGATAGAAGGTGGGACTATGTAAGTATTTTTGTGGTAGTCTGGTAGATGTATATTGCCTCCCTTGCCAAGTGAATGCAAATTGTTCTGGACATTGCTCCACTATAGGAATAGTAAAAAATGCATTGGTTCAAGTTTACAATTTTAGTGGAGATCGGTACTACTATTGGTTTGGATAATTTCCCCACCACTACTGATCTCATAGGAATGTCTGGCAATTTACCAAAACTATAGATTCCACCGGAAAGCTGTAATGTTAACCCTTTTAGGATATCTAGCCCTATTATATTTTATATTCCCAAATTGGTAATTGTCCAATTTTAAAATTGGAAAAAAATTTTTTTTTCTTCCCGCTTGTATAATTTTACCCCCAATCCTGATATTTATATTCCTCCACCCCAGTGTCCACTACAGCTTGTACCTTTTGCTCCCCAGATTTCCACTAAATATTTATCTCTACATGCGGACGCTGTACTAATTTGGTCCAGGCAAACACTAAGGCTTGGCATTCACATCATTGATCCTCCCAACACTTTCCCCCTTTTTAAATCAGGATAAAGAATGGAAGCAGTTTCCTCAGGGGGAGCCGTTGGCACCAAAATATCCTCCCTCTCTCCTTTGTTCACTTGTGCTTGAGACATAGATTTCTTTCCCAGTCCTCTACTTTTGTACTTTTTCCATAACGACCCTGTATCTTTCCCATCTATTTCTTCCCTCTTTACACCATCTTTTATTAATGCCAAAAACATATTCCTCCGAGACACCCGATTAGCCCTGTTTGAATTGGATTGTCCTTTTCTCTTTTTATTAAACATATTTTGAGGTCCCCAGTCCCCCCGATCTCCTAACTGTCGGACCGCTTCTAAGGCTTCCAAAATAGTCCTGTCTATTTGATTGATCAACAAAGTTATCATTACTTGTTTGTAAGCCGGTGCAGCATACTTGATAATTTTATTTTTCATGGACACTGTAAAAGGTAATGACATATATGTGTCAGCGTGACCTATTACTAAGACTACCTTCATAGCCTCCTCCTTAATTCTCATTTGAGCATCTTTTAATGTATACCAAATTTTATCATTTGAGGGCCAATCAGATTCAAGTGGATATCGCCTCGTGACACCCCTACTAATTATCTCTAATAAAGACCATTGGGCATATTTTGCAGGATAAGGATCCTCCCGCAATGCATTTTGTACTGCTATTTCTTGACTAATTTGAACAAATTTAGGGGCATCTGTGGCATCCAACATAATCCCTGCTGCGCCCAGCTCCTGCACCCAAATTACCCATTCTATTAGTGGTTCCCCAGGCTGCTGTGTAAAGCGTGCCATCGTATCCATGACTTCCTGTGGAGTAACATCCTCCATAACATTATTTCTAGTCAGTTTTTCTCCTGTCTGCAGATTTCCCTGTAATCTTTGTCTCCTCATAGGCTTTGCTTCTAAACTTTCTGCCTGTTCTCCTTCAACACATATATCCTCCTCACTGTTATTAGAATTTGAATCCCAAATATCCCCATCCCGTTTGTTTGGATTCCAATCATCCGGCAGATGATAAATTAAGATTTTAACTTTTCTGTAACTCACTTTCTGCCTCCGTTTCTTGTATTTATATCGTGCACATTGTACAGCTGCCTTTTCTGTTACATTTTGATTAGTGTCTACCTTATCCATTAACAACTTATTCTGACATTGTAGCATTTTAATTGCATGCTGTTGATTACACCTTTCCTTTTCCAGCTCTCCTAATTTCAATTGTAATTCATGTTTAGCTTCATGAAAATTCCTTCAGTCTGACAAAACCATCCTTCCTTGTCTAGAAATTCCTTCTTGCTCTTCTCCTTTTGAGATTTTCACCTTTTGTAAGGAGGCATATAATTCATGTGGATCCCTACTTCCAAAAGTACAGGATTCACATAACCCTGCTTCTACAGACCACTCAGTGGCCATTAATTTACCTATACTGTCATTCCAATCCGGAATGGAGGGATTGGGAGCCTGCTTGTTTTCTGGGTAGCTTTTCTGACCACATTGATCACCCCACTTCTGGTACCAATATGTTCCGCCACTTATTTTTGTCAAATGGGATGATCAGTGACACTCAGAAAAGCACACAGACAATATAAGAGCATAAACAATAACCCTTTAATATATATATATATATATATATATATATATATATATATATATATATATATATATATATATATATATATATAAATATGAATATAAGAATAAAAAAACATCACCGTAATCCCAGGTAACGACCAGCCTTCACAATTGGGAATCCCTGCAATTGATAGGTGGGTGGACATGGGAGACTATCCCTTTAGACGTCTTGGATTCTAATGTTAGGGGCAGAATTCCGTTCTTATATAGGATGAAAAACTGCTGAGTTCATAGTAAATACAGCTGGTCCTGCAGTAACCTGCAGTTCTTTATTACGATTCAGGCACACCCGGTCCTGTCCTTTTGATGTCGTTTGTACAGCACTCAGGTCAAAGAGGTGTTAAACCAGTTTCCCATCTGCTATCTTTACAACTAAAGCTCTCAAGCTGCAATTAACAGATCATTATCAGCAGGGAGAGAAATACAACTCCCCTTCAAACTATCACTGGCATAACTGGTAGCTTCACTACTGTGGACACAGGCAATTCACATCCCCTTACTGCTTATCAATGTCCATGGACACCTCCTCCGGTTCTACCAGACTCTCCTGCATTTCCATGGGTTCCTTCCTCATTCCCTGGGTCAGCAGTAAGCTCTTCTGTGTCCCACATTTGCCAGTCTCCAGCTTCCTCAGCATTCCGTTGAGGAGGAGAGGGTTCTCCACCGAGCACACCCTGAAGCCTCCTCGGCTCCTCCTCCTGACTCTCCCTCAGCTGCTCTGTTTTAACCCCCTCCCTGCTCTGCAGAATGGAAAGGGAGAGAAAACTCTCTGAAGCTGTGCCTGTCTCAGTGACAGCTTCCTGTGCTGAGACTGGCCTTCTGGGAGCTGTAGTTTCTTAGCTCCTGGGATACTCCCAGTGAAGACAGCGCTTATAACATCAGCAGGGCCAACCTGATCTGCTCTCCTGCAATGGGGTTTCCTGCTCTTCTTCCCTAACTCTGTGTCAAAGCTAGTAAGAGAGCTAGATTTGTCACAGCACTGAACTACATAAATTACATGATCAGAGTTACAAGTAGTCTTGTGCCTGGTTTCAAAAACTTCCCCAGTGCCCGGATGGGTCCACTTTCCCCTGGCAAGGTGTACATACACCATTGACACTGGCCATATGGAAGATGACAACCATGACTCCTAAGAGTGATTTCTTGCAGCTTGTTGTGATTAATATATTCTCCTATGTTTCTCCTTCGTTTATAGGAGAATATAGGGTGATCTTCCAAAGTTGGAATAGCCAGTTTCGCAATGTGCCAGTGCTTCATAATAACTTGGGTCACAAGGTGGGCGAGGGTAGAGTAGTCCTGAACAAAGGCCACCGTCTCCAGAGGATTAGTATCTTTTGTGTGGTCCTGCAACAACCACTCATGGTGGGCATGCTTCGCTCTTTTATACGCATTTTTTACTACCTCATAGGGGTATCCTCGCTGATAGAAGCGGGATTTCATATTCCTGGCTTGAGCTCGGAAGTCATCTAAAGAATCACAGATCCTTCTCAGCCTAAGAAATTGGCTAATTGGTAAACTTCTTTTTAGCCCTTCAGGATGAAAACTGTGGAAGCGTAGTAAGCTGTTCCAATCTGTCCCTTAACGATTTAGGGTAGTTGATAAATGAGTGGCCCTTTTTCTCACTAAAATATCCAGAAATGGAATCTCATCATGTTGTATAGTGGCGGTAAATTTGATATTATTATCCAATATATTTAATTTTTCCACAAACTGGACAAGATCTTCCTCAGTTGAAGTCCATATACAGAAAATATTGTCTAAAAGTCTCTTTCAGATTTTTACATGCTGAAATCCACGCATTGGATAGATATGGCGCTCCTCCAACTCTGCCATAAACAGTGCGGCCAATGAGGGAGCCAGCGATGCCCTCATTGCAATCCCATGTTTCTGGAGGTAGAAATCATTTTGAAACCAGAAATAGCTTTTGGTTAACACAAGAGTGGCCATTTCCATTAAAACATCCAAGGATAGTTGAGGACGTATAGTCTGTTCCATGAAAATTTGTCTTAAAAGTGCCACAGGGATCATGGTATACAGGGCTGTAACGTCCAATGTCACCAATATCCAATGGGGTTCAAATACTTCTATTTCAGCAATTATTCTTAGCATGTGAGTGGTGTCTTTAATAAATGATCGGATAGATGAAACTTTCTGCCTCAGAAAGATGTCTAAAAATTTTGATAAAGGCTCCAAAAGGGAATTCCGCATGGATACAATGGGGCGTCCGGGTTTTTTAAAAAAAATTTTGTGTATTTTCGGAAGAAAATAGATTATAGGTGTGACATGAAATTTTGGATTCAGGAAAGCAGTTTCTCTAGGGGTGATCATTCTAGATTTGTATGCTTTAAACACCAATGTAAAATGGTGACTTTTAATTCACCGGCAGGATCACTTGGTAGTCGTTGATAGAAACATGTATCATCTAACTGACGGTGGGCCTCACGTAGGTATTGATCCTTAGACCACACCACAATGGCTCCACCGTTATCCGCTCTGGTGAACATCATTGAAGTATCGTTCCGTAATTGCTGCAAAGCACACCATTCAGTATAGAATATATTATATTGCAGTGGAATATGAGCTATGTCACGCTCCATTTCTTCAACATCTGCAAGCGCTAAATCCCGGAATGTAATCAAGTTGGGATGAAGAGGAGATGGACACCAACCCGACTTATTGGATATCAAAGTCCCATCATTGTGAATTTGATAATCCTGGAAAAACATTTTTAGATGAAGTTTACGTAATAAACTTTACACCGATAGTCGAGTATTAAAGACATCATATTTGATGGTGGGGACAAAGCCCAGCCCAAGATTTAATACTGTCTTCTGTATCGGGCTCATCACTAAAGTTGTTAAATTTATTATGGCTGATTGGTTCGTAGTTGTGACCTGGTCTGGCGGCCCTGGGCATATCCCTGCTGTCCTTGGGATCCTACCCGCCTCGATCCGTGGGTCTTTTGTCTGCCTCTGGGCCCTCGCTGTTGAAAACCCCCATGACCACGTTGTCCACTCGTAGCTGGATGTCCTCCACTATGACTGCTAGTGGAACTTGAATCCGTGGACGTACGATCTTCTTCAAAAGGTTGTTTGTGAACAATATTACCTTTGAATAGCCATAAATACACTTGATTGGTGGCGTAATCTCTCTCATCCCTTCTATACTTCTTGATTTTAGATTGCTTAATTGATTCTCTATAATTCTCAATTTTTAAATTATGATCACTCTCTAGAGTAGTAAAATCTGATTCATTTGCACAAGACTATTGAATCATTTGTTTCAGATCCTCAATAGTTTTTTTCAATTCTGCTTCCAGAGATGTAATTTGCTCAATAATAAGCAACATAAGATCCATACTGCACTTATATCAGCAGCAGTGGGAGAACAACTGCTTTTACACCTAAGCAGCATTGGGACCAACCGCAACTACCAAGAGCCCATAGACCAGATCATGACAGGAGTGTGAGCTCCACACCTCCTGCAGTCCGCTAGGAAGATCAACTGCTTTAACACCTAAGTAGCAGCAAGACCAGCTGCCTATAATAGGAGCCCTTGCCCCGATCCAGCCAGGCATGTGAGCTCCTCCCCCTATATCCCGTTTAAGAGATCAATCTACCTGCTTTAAATATCAGCAGCAGTAGAAAAACAACTGCTTTTACATACAAGCAGCAGCGAGACCTACCGCAACCACCAAGAACCCACAGACCCGATCCTGCCAGGAGTGTGAACTCCTCCCCCTGCAGTCCATTGGAGAGATCAATCTGCCTGCTTTTAAATATCAGCAGCAGTGGAGATCAACTGCTATTACACCTAAGCAGCAACGAGACCAGCCACAACCACCGAGAGCACACAGACCCGATACTACCAAGAGTGTTAACTATTCCCCCCCTGCAATCCGCTAAGAAGATCGACTGTCGGCTCCGGGCGGCTTTCCCACAGAGGAGAGAATCCTGCATTCACCGTGGGCCTCATCTGGGGCAGCCTCCTTGGAGCGGCTGGGGCACGGGCAGTGTGTCTGGGAGGGAATGCATGGATGGGAGAACATCTCAGGGGAGGAGACATAGGCATCCTGGGACTGTCGGCCAAGTCTCTTCCCTGAAGAAGCCCTTTCTGGAAACGTCAATCGCTCCTCCTAAACTTACTTGCTCCACTTCATCACTTCATCATGCTTCTATTCTTTTCTCTCCTCTCTTCTACCTTCCAAAGTATTTAGATCAATGCTGTCTTGTTAAAATGTTTATTTTATTTTTATTTTTCCTCTAACTCTACTTTTCACTTCTCTATTACCCTCCAGGTACTTTAGTTAGATTGTGAGCCTTCGGGACAGTAAGGGAATTTTTCAAGTACCTTTCTTATTTCTAATCTTAATGTATATTTTCTGTAAACCGCTTAGAACCTAACGGATGTAGCGGTATATAAGAAATAAATTACATTACATTACTTATTCAAAATGGCACACCATTTCTCTTGGAACTGGACTTCATTAGGAAAAAGTGTGGGACCTTTCTGTATTCTTAGCCCCTGCGGAATCATCGAGGTTGATACATATTGAGCCAATGTATTGGCATGTAATTCCGCTCTCACAAGTTTTTTATGCTGAATCTCCAGCTCGAACCATGATGGCGATCCCATAGTGGGAATACTGCCCTCAATAAGAGTTGGTCTATTAAGAAGTTCAGTCCGCTTCTCTTCTGAAAATGTAAATACTTGTTTGTTTACTTGCATTTGAGCCATCTGTAACAATCTTTCTATCTGTGATTACTCAAACAGTCACACACTCTCAGTCACAGTCAGCAATAATATATGGTGCAGTTTTATAATAATTTTTATCAGAAGTCCTTGGGGATATCAGATTGCCTTACAAACAACATAGTTTGAAAGGGTTATTTCCTCATATTACCCCGTGGTACCTCCTCCTCCTCTTGTTCTTTTACTTTTTCTATTTACTTTTTTCTTTTTTCTATTAATTATTCATGATTCTATGATAGAGTATACTTAGCTTTCAGCCTTGCTATATATCCCCTCAACGCAGGACGATTAGCATGTGCTAATGTCTGTATTTACCACACACTGTTTATTTACTTGGCTATCAGCGTGCATCACTGACATTAACACGGCTATCAGTACGCCATAACCTTAACACAGCTCTATTGCATACATGCCCCCTATATGCACTATTTAGCCATGTGCTAATTTGACCATTATTGTGTGCTATATTTTTAGCGTACCTTAGTAAAAGAAGGAGTTAGTTAAATCAATGTAAAATACAACAGTTGTACAGATAGGCTTATATATATAACCCACACCAACTTTTAAGCCCAATTCCCATTTTACTCTTTTCCTAGAAAAATCAATTGTCTAGAATATAACACAGGATGCAACATTTAAAATAAATCTTTAAACAATCAAACTTTAAACTGCTTTTAAAACTTAAACTAGTCTTCAGAAATGTACAGGTCTTTGAGAGTTTATTCCAGTAACTTGGGGCAGCCCAAGATAAAACACAAAGCCCCCATTCTGACCAGCCTAAAATCTGTACTTGATAGCAAAACCAGATTTCCTATGCTACTAGAACTCCACTTCCTCTGTGGTTCATAGGTCTTCAGAGTGACCCCCAAATAAGGGTCCCAATTCCTGAATGACCTTAAAAGCCAGGTTTAAAACTTTGAACAAAAATCATTTTCACCAACAACATATTCAAACATAGGGCTTTAGAGTGGGAATGGCATACCAAATCAGGAAGATATAGGATGCTAGGGATTTTTAAAAAAGGGATGGTTAACAAAACTAAGAATGTTAACATACCCCTGTATCGCTCCATGGTGCAACCTCATCTGGAGTATTGCATTCAATTCTGGTCTCCTTATCTCAAGAAATATATAGATGTGCTAGAAAAGGTTCAAAGAAGAGCAATCAAGATGGCAAAGGAGATGGAACTCCTATCATATGAGGAAAGACTAAAACAGTTAGGGCTCTTCAGCTTGGAAATGAGATTGCTGAGGGGAGGTATGATTGAAATCTACAAAATCCTGAGTGGAGTAGAATGGGTACAAGTGGATCGATTTTTCACTCCATCAAAAATGACAAAGACTAGGGGACACTCAATGAAGTTACAGGGAAATACCAATAGGAGGAATTTTTTTCACTCAGAGAATAGTTAAGCTCTGGAATGCATTACCAGAGGATGTAGTAAGAGCTGATAGCGTAGCTGGTTTTAAGAAAGGTTTGGACAAGTTCCTGGAGGAAAAGCCCATAGTCTGTTATTGAGAAAGAAATGAGGTAAACTACTGTTTGCCCTGTATCAGTAGCATAGAATATTGCTACTCCTTGAGTTTTGGCCAGGTACTAGTGACCTGGATTGGCCACTGTGAGAATGGGATATTGGGCTTGATGGACCATTGGTCTGACCCAGTAAGGCTATTCTTATGTTCTTATGAGACATAGCAAAAGCCCTATTCCCATCTTCCAGAGGCCATAGGTTCAAATCCCAGCACATATTTTAATTGTGGCATTCTACCTTGCAGGTGCACCTTGATGATCTCACAATGAGGTCAGCATTGTGCAGCTGCACACCTCCATTTGCAATGAAGTAGAATCCATGCTAAGGTCTGTATCTGGGTTTTTTTCAGTTTTTAAGCTTTTGCAAATGAAGTTATGTATGCAATTTATATATTTTTCATATGCTTTTCTTGCTTTCAGTAATGAGCTGATTGGAGCACTGTTTAGTCAGAATACATTACATTACATTACATTACATTAGGGATTTCTATTCCGCCTGTGCCTTGCGGTTCTAGGCGGATTACAATATAGAAGATGTCTGGGCAATTCCAGTAGAATTACATTACAGGATAAGAGTAGATTTCAGGAACAGTAGAATTATGATACAACAATTTAACAGAATGGTACATAACACAGAGGATAATACATGTCACAGAAGATAATACATTCACAGGAGATATTATATATCGATTGAATCAAGTTAGATCAGGTGTAGTGTAGAAGGGTTACAGTACCTTAGAATAAAGGGTAGCTTTTTAGCAAGAAACATAAAGCTGTGTTTTTCATGTGCTGTGCTTCAGTTAAGAACATAACAACCTTAGACACAGTAGAAAAATGGATGATGGATCACAAACTAAAACTAAATTCTGAAAAAACAAAATTCCTTTTGCTCGAAAAAGCCCAAACTCCTACCATCACTGAACTGAAAATCAAAAATACCAAATACCCAATACAACCCGAACTAAAACTCCTAGGAGTTACGATAGACAGATGTTGCACAATGCAGCCCCAAATCAACAAAACAACCCAGAAAGCTTTTCTAACCATGAGAAATCTCCGTAAAATCAGAAAATTCTTTGACCAAGCACAATTTAGACTAATCGTCCAATCCCTAATCGTAGGTCTGCTGGATTATTACAACTCCCTATATCTTCCTTGTCCAGCCACTATGATAAAACAACTCCAGACCATACAAAACACCGCCCTCAGATTGATCTACTCACTCAAAAAATATGATCACATAACAACTGCCTTCTTAGACTCTCACTGGCTACCCATACAAGCACGAATCCAATTCAAATTCTACTGCCTGATATTCAAAGCATTACACGGCTCTTCCCCCTCCTATCTAAATAACCGCTTAAACCAAATCTCCACCTCAAGACACAGAAGAACCTCGAACCCTTTCGCCTTCCCCCCACTCAAAGGCACACAACGCAAGAAAATGTTTGACAACCTTCTAGCAACACAAGCAGCAAAAATCAACCATTCCATCTCCAATCTTATGACAATATCAGACAACTTCAAAACATTCAGAAAAGAAATCAAAACCCTGCTTTTCAAAAAATTCATCCAAATATCTTAACCCCTCCTCTTTTACCTCCAGAAGATTCACCTACCTTCAGATAACCTTCCCCCAAATTACCCACCTTAACACCTTCCAATTAAACAAATACCATAAATAGATTGTAACCTACCCTCTCTAACTGAATTCCATATGTATTTTTCATATAGTTCTTCACTGTCAGTTTAATTTCCATCCTATAAATTCACATATAATTTTTCTTTTTTCAACCATCTTTATTTTCTCTTCTTTATTAATTTCCAGGTACTTTAGTTAGATTGTGAGCCTTCGGGACAGTAAGGGAATTTTTTAAGTACCTTCTTACTTCTCATTTATAATCTTAATATATATTTTCTTCAAACCGCTTAGAACCTAACGGATGTAGCGGTATATAAGAAATAAATTACATTACATTACATTACATAAGAACATATGAATTGCCACTGCTGGGTCAGACCAATGGTCCATTGTGCCCAGAAATCCTCTCATGCGGCGGCCCCCTGGTCAAAGACCAGTGCTCTAAAATGAGTCCAGCCTCACCTGTGTACGTCCCAGTTTAGCAGGAACTTGTCCAGCTTAGTCCTGAAACCCTGGAGGGTGTTTTCCCCTACAACAGACTCTGGAAGAGCATTCCATCTCTCTACCACTCTCTGGGTGAAGAAGAACTTCCTTACGTTTGTACAGAATCTATCCCCTTTCAACTTTAGAGAGTGCCCTCTCATTCTCCCTACCTTGGAGAGTGTTCCTATTTCCAGGACCCATATTTTGTCTATCTTTGCCCTTCTTTGCTACGATGACAACTAAAAAGGCTAAAGCATATTCCCTACCTGCCAGCAAAAGACTTAAATCTGCACCGCCCTCGCCGGAGATGACAGGCGGAAAAGATGACCACGAGGCTGACGAGGATCCCATACTGGCCGAATTACGGAGCCTCAAAATGATGATAAAAACCACATTGATATATCTAAAGACATGAGAGTAGAGCTTGAATCTATTCACTCTCAAATCGCTACATCACAACAGCTCTTTGAACAACTTACGCTTTTTTGTTCCCTTTTTACAGCTTTCTGGTTTTTTTGGGGGGAAATATATTTTTTTAGTACGTGATCAACTTATTCAATTTTACCTAGACCCCTTTGAACGTGATCTCTGTTCCCTTATAGTTTCCTTTTCATGACAGATGTACTTGGTTAACCTTCCTGAATATCAGCATAATAATTTAGTCCCGATATAGATTGTTTTCTAATGTACTGCCTTTGATCATTTTCTCCTTTATACTATTAACCCTGGCTTTATGATATTATCTGTCTTTGAATTGTACTTGTTTTTTTCTATTTGATGTGGACTCCTCCGTCTTCTTAATGATTATGTACCTTCAATGGTTTTCCTACATCTTATTTCATGTTTTTTCTGGCACAGGATTAACTACTATACTTTGTCTCTGCTACTTTCTCGTGCTCTTACAACTAATACATCTCTATTGATATTGTACTGACAATCTACCTTTTATGAGAACCTCTATGCGTCTTCAACCATCTCTTCCTCTTCGTCCAATGAAGATTACTATCTTAATCTTTCTCACCCCTCATTGTCACAAACTCAAGCATCGAGTCTTGGTGCTCCTATAGAGGAGGCGGAGATTTTGGATGCAATTAAATCATTATCTTCTCATAAGTCACCCGGGCCTGATGGATACCCAATAGAACTCTACAAAATGCTCTCCACTGAACTTGTGCCTAAGCTGAAACAACTTTATGACTATCTCTTCTCTTGTCCCGAAGATCAGGGATGTTTTTCAGAAGCTCATATCATAGTACTGCCCAAAGCAGGTAGGGACGAAACTAATGTAGCAAATTATAGACCTATTTTGCTTCTAAATACAGACTGCAAAATTCTAGCTAAAATCCTGGCTTCTAGATTGGACAAAATATTAGGGTTTCTTGTCCATCCTGACCAGGTAGGATTTATGAAAAATCGCTTAATTGGTGATAATGCACGTACTTTTAACTCGGCAATAGATGTTGCTCACTCTTCAACTTCCCCGATGGTAGCAATTTCTCTCAACGCTGAAAAGGCTTTTGACATGGTGGAATGGACTCATTTGTTTAACACTCTTAAATGATTTGGATGTGGTTCTGATTTTGTGGAATGGGTCCAATTGCTCTATACCAAATCTTTCTCTAGATTATGAATCAATGATTCTCTCTCTACACCCGTCCATCTCCATAGAGGAACACATCAGGGATGTCCATTGCCCTCCCTTCTTTTCAATTTGGTACTTGAGCCTCTTCTATTTTCAACACCCAGATATAAGAACATAAGAACATAAGAAGTTGCCTCCGCTGAGGCAGACCAGAGGTCCATCTTGCCCAGCGGTCCGCACCCGCAGCGGTCCATCAGGCCTAATTGCCTGAACAGTGTCCCTGACTAATTATGTAACTGCCTCTAATCTAGTCCTATCCCTATAGCCTACCTCTACTCCTATATGTACCCCTCAATCCCTTTGTCCTCCAAGTACCTATCCAATCTTTCTTTGAAGCCTTGCAGCGTGCTCCTGCTTATCTCATCCTCCGGTAGTGTTTCCATGTATCCACCACCCTCTGGGTGAAAAAGAACTTCCTGGCGTTTTTTCTAAACCTTCCCCCTTTCAATTTCTCTGAGCGCCCTCTTGTACTTGTGGTTCCCCATAGTTTAAAAAATCTGTCCCTGTCTACTCTTTCTATGCCCTTCATGATCTTGAAGGTTTCTATCATGTCCCCTCTAAGTCTCCGCTTTTCCAGGGAGAAAAGCCCCAGCTTCTTCAGTCTGTCAGTATACGAGAGGTCCTCCATACCCTTTATTATCTTAGTTGCTCTTCTCTGGACTCTCTCAAGTACCGCCATGTCCTTCTTGAGGTACGGCGACCAGTCCTGGACATAGTACTCCAGGTGCGGGCGCACCATTGCACGGTACAGTGGCAGGATGACTTCCTTCGTCCTGGACATGATACCCTTCTTAATGATGCCCAAAATTTTGTTTGCCTTCCTTGAGGCTGTGGCGCACTGCGCCAATGCCTTCAATGTTGTGTCTACCATCACTCCCAGGTATCTTTCAAGGTTACTCACCCCTAGCGGTGATCCCCCCATTTTGTATGTGAACATCGAGTTCTTATTCCCTACATGCATGACCTTGCATTTTCCTATGTTGAAGCTCATTTGCCACTTTTTGGCCCACTCTTCCAGTGCTGTCAGGTCTTTTATGAGATCTTCGCAGTCCTCTGTGTTTGAAACCGTGCTGTATAGTTTGGTGTCATCCGCAAATTTGATAACCTCACATTTTGTTCCTGCCTCCAGGTCGTTAATAAATATATTGAACAGGAGTGGTCCCAGCACCGACCTCTGCGGAACTCCGCTCATGACCCATTGCCAGTCTGAGTAATGGCCCTTTACTCCAACCCTCTGTTTCCTATCCGCCAGCCTGTTTTTGATCCATCGGTGGACCTCCCCTTGCACCCCGTGGTTCCATAACTTCCTTAGAAGTCTTTCGTGTAGTACCTTGTCGAAGGCTTTTTGGAAGTCAAGGTAAATGATGTCTATAGATTCCCCTTTATCCACCTGGCTGTTTACCCCCTCAAAGAAGTATAATAAGTTTGTGAGGCATGACCTGCCCTTACAGAAGCCATGCTGGCTCGGCTTTAGCTGCCCAGTGTTTTCGATGTGTTCCCAGATGCTGTCCTTAATCAGCGCTTCCATCATCTTTCCCGTTACCAAGGTCAAGCTCACCGGCCTGTAGTTTCCTGGGTCTCCCCTTGAGCCTTTCTTGAAGATGGGCGTGACATTTGCTATTTTCCAGTCTTCCGGAATCTCTCCAGTTTTTAAGGATAGGTTGCATATTTGTCGAAGTGGCTCAGCTATTTTGTTCCTTAGTTCCTTGAATACCCTTACTTATATTCCTATCTAACCCTGCATCTTCAATTCCTATTTTACTCCAAACAGTATCCAAATTCTCGAATGGCTCAGGATATCGCATTAATTGGGACAAATCAGAAATTATACCTTTATATGATAACACTTCGGTTTCAGACTGTGGATCTACCACTTTTCGTTGGGCACATACATCTCTGAAATATCTTGGAATCCTTTTTCACCAAGACAGGAATGTTATGATATCTCTTAATCTTTCTGCCGTAACTACTAAAGTTGATGCTTTACTGTGACATTGGTCCCCTTTGTCTCTCTCCTGGTGGGGGTGTATGGAGGTAATAAAAATGACCATTGCCCCGATCGTTAACTATTATCTCTCTACTCTTATCATATTAGCTCCGAGGAAGTTCTATAAGTCCATCAAAAGCAAGCTATCTGACTACCTCTGGTGTAAAAAACTCCTCGAATCGCTTTGAAAATACTCAAATCTTCCAAAGAGGATGGTGGGATGGGTTTTCATGATTTCTTTCTTTATCATGTTGCCGCTTTCCTTTGGTATGGTTCCTTTTGGATACGAGATTCGAACACAGATGAACAACACTCTGCTTGGTTCTTGATAGAACATCTGATACATCCTATTCCAATCTCCTGCTTACCATATATTCCTATACATATGTTGCCCACTAACTCCGTCACGATTAGTGCCACTATTCACACAATCAATCACTTTGACTCTATCTCTCATAGGAATCGCTGGCATACCACATCCTCTCCTCTTTGGTATAACTGTCATTTCCAAATTGATGCTCGTCCTATCCACTGGCGCACTCGGATGGATAAGGGGATCTGTACATTGAATCAAGTTATTGAAAATGGCTCACTTTTATCCTTTTCTCAGCTCATGGACAAATTTGCCCTCCTTCCATCTGAATGTTTTCGATGGCTTCAGCTCTCCCACTGTCTAACCAAATGTTCACCCTCTATTTTGGACTATCCCAAGACTTCTGCCTTTTTAGTGTTGTCTCGATTGGGAGTGGTTTTGGGCCACACTATGTCCCTTTTTTATAAGGAATCACGATCCCATTTATATCCTAGATTAGAGAATGACACGGTTGCGGTTACCCGTGGCTAGCCACATTTAGCCGCGGGTAACAAGCCAAAATGGGGAAAGAAAAATAGCAGTCACTGCGTGGACGGGGACAAGGCCATTCACCACCCCGTTAAGCGGTGAATGGTCTTGTCTCCGTAGTGAGGCATCAAGGATCACGCGTTCCCTGCAGTCCCTGCCTGCTTGATCGATCGTAGCATTTAGCCAGCACCCTCCCTTCACCTCACCTTAGTTTGCAGGCTTTCTTTTTCGGCGACCCACACGCGTGGCTGCTCAGTGTTCAATCTTCTGCTCTGATGCAACCGGAAACAGGAAGTTGCAGCAGAGCAGAAGATTGAACACTGAGCAGCCGCGCGTGCACGGCTCTTTGAAAGCGTGCAGGTCGCTGAAAAAGAAAGCCTGCAAACTAAGGTAAGGTGAAGGGAAGGAGATGGCTAAACGCTACGATCGAACAGGCAGGCGGGGGGGGGGCTGCGGGGACTGCGCGATCGCACGTGTTCCTGGCTCACACTGGAAGGAGGGAGTGAAAGGGAAAAGGATTACGGACCAAGGAAATGAAGAGGGAAAGAAAAACCCACAGCAGGAAAGAAAGGGGAGGACAGGCAAGAGAGCCAGATGCTGGAAGCAGGGGGGGGAGAAAGAGGGAAAGAAGCTAGATGGGGTTGAAAAGAAGAGACACACTGGTATGGAAGAGGAAGATAGGGGAAATCTGGACACAGGAAGGTAACAGAAAGAGGGGAAATTATGTGCATGGGGCATAGGGACAGAGACATAAAGGGGACATGCCAGGGGATGGTATATGGACACAGGGGAGGTGCAATGGCAGATACATAGGGGAGATATTAGAAATGGGGAAAATAGGAGCACAGAAGCGAGATGGTTTGTGGGGATGGGACAGAGTCCGAGCTCACAGGCTACAGTGGCTTGTACAAATTACATTGTAACGTGCCACAAAAAATAAGAGGGAGGAAGGTAGATAGATAGGCCACACGAGAGGAGCTGAAGGGTGGTAGAAAGGAACAGATGGTAAAGGAGGGAGGGAAGGGTGGTGGTGGAAAGGAATAGAACAGACATTGAAGGAGGGTGGAGAGGAACAGACCCTGAAGGGAAATGTGGAAGACAGAGTGGGGAGAAGATGCTGGAAGGGAAGAAGACAGATGCCAGACTATGTAGGAGCGGAGGAAAGAAGATGGGTGCTAGACCATTTGGGGGGGTGAAGAGACAGGCACAGTAACAGCAAATGGAAGACGCAGAGAGAAGACACATACAGTAGATGGAAGGAATTGAATGGGAAGATGTGGAAAGCAGAAACCAGACAACAAAGGTAGAAAAAAAAAATTCTATTTATTTATTTATTTTTGCTTTAGGATTTTTTGCTTTAGTTGTGTTGATAAAAATTTATAAACAAAGCCCTGCCAGCTGAACATCTCTTTCTCTAGTTCAGCAGCAGGAACTTTGATTTATAAGAAAGGAATAAGCTAAATATTACAGTATTAAGGCTTATATGGATGCTGCAGGGACGGTGACGGGGTGGTGAATGGGATGGCAGTGGCAGTGACGGGGCGGTGAAAGGGGAGGACGGTTATGGGGCAGTGAAGGGAACGGCAGTGACGGGGCCGTGCAGAGGATGATGGGCCAGGGACGGGGCGGTGACGGGGACAGATTTTTTCCCCGTGTCATTCTCTATCCTAGATCCAGGAAATCTACGGACATTTGGTCTTCAGACATGACATGGAATGGCAATGACAAAGACTGGGAACATTATTTTAGTAAAATTGTTCACCCCATGGCTTCTTCCAGTATGTCTCAATCTTTGTACTTTCTGTCATATAAAGCTTTTTGGACTCCTAATAAAATGTTTCGTGCCGGACTGAGGGACTTTCTGCTGGCATTGTCATTCGGATATGGATGATCTTCGACACATGATCTTTGCTTGCCCCGTCCTAACCACCTTTTGGTCTCAGGTCTGACATACCATCATACTAATTCTCCCGATTAAATCCGATTTTAATATTGATATTCTCATTTTTAGAGCTTTAGCTATCGCTGATACCCTTACTCTCAATCAGAAATCTTTACTTAACATTTTAATTGCCATAACGATACAAATGATTTTACATAATTGGAAATCTGCGGACACACTCATTACATTTTGGTGGAACACAATACTCATGATACACTTATATGAAGCTAAAACAGCAGAATTCTCTAATAGACAAACAGTTATATCCAAGATTTGGGATCCTATAAAGAATTTCTCTCCATAACTATTGACATTCCCATTGCTTACTTGCATTGAATATCCTAATTCACAATTCTGACATTCCTGATGCTCTATACCCTAATTATCTAATTATTTCACTTTTCGGTTTGAGATGCCCAACCTGCTATTGATTAGTACTGGTTCTATCACAGACAAATGATCTCTTCTTCTTCTATCCTCTCCTCCCTCTCCAGATTACCATGCAGTCCTGAATGGGACTACCATGTACAATTTATCTGATTCACTGTTGTACTTAAGAACATAAGAACATAAGAAACGCCTTCACCAGATCAGACCAAGGTCCATCTAGTCCGGCGATCCGCACACGCCGAGGCCCATTTAGGTGCTCCTTTTTGGAGACCCGGTTTTCACGTATCCCTCAATATGATCTGCAAAAAGGTGTGCATCCAACATGCGTTTGAAACCCAGCACAGTATTTTCTGCCACCACCTCCTCCGGGAGAGCATTCCAAGCACCCACCACTCTTTGTGTGAAACAGAACTTTCTGACATTTGTCCTGAACCTGCTGCCATTCAGTTTTAAGCTATGACCTCTTGTCCGTGTCACATCTGAAAATGTCAGTACTGCTGCTTCCTGGTCAATTTGATCAAATCCCTTTAATATTTTAAAAGTCTCTATTAGATCCCCACGCAGTCTTCTCTTTTCGAGGGTGAACAGTCCCAGTTTTCCGAGGCATTCCATGTAGCTTAAATTCTCCATGCCTTTGACTAGTTTCACAGCTCGCCTCTGTACCCTCTCCAACAGAATTTTGTCCTTCTTAAAGTATGGAGACCAGTGTTGGACGCAGTATTCTAAGTGTGGTCTGATCATTGTTCTGTAAAGTGGCATTATAACATCTTGCGACCTACTCGTGATCCCCTTCTTAATCATGCCTAACATCCTATTTGCTTTCTTCACCGCCGCCGCACATTGAGCCGATGGTTTTAGGGTTCTGTCTATCAGCACCCCCAAATCCCTTTCTTGTTCGCATTTGGCTAATGTCACCCCCGACATCTTGTATTCATGTTCTTTGTTTTTCTTTCCCAGATGCATCACCTTGCATTTGTCTATGTTAAAACTCATCTGCCACTTTATCGCCCACGTTTCCAGCTGATTTAGATCTTTCTGAAGATCCTCACAGTCCTTTTGAGAGCCAACCACCCGACATAGTTTTGTATCATCTGCAAACTTGATTATATTACAGGTTGTTTCTTCTTCCAGGTCATTTATAAAAATATTGAACAAAATGGGACCAAGGACCGAGCCCTGGGGCACGCTGCTGGTCACCTTTTCCCATTCCGAGAATTTCCCATTTATGGTTACCCTCTGCGTTCTGTTCTCTAACCAATTTCCGATCCATCCGTGCACTTCTCCTCATATTCCATGACTTAATAGTTTACTCATGAGCCTTGCATGCGGAACCTTGTCAAACGCTTTTTGGAAGACCAATTTAATTATGTCCACTGGATCTCCACTATCTATTTGCTTGTTAACCTTCTCAAAAAATTGAAGTAAATTTGTCAAACATGACCTCCCTTTCCTGAAGCCATGTTGACTATCTCTCATTAGGTTGTGCTTATCCAATTGTTGTACAATGCAGTCCTTAATTAGTGTTTCGATTATCTTCCCAGGAACCGTTTGATTTTCTATTTTGTTCTATTGGATGGTCCTATTTGGGTCCTCTCATATATCTGTTATTGCTCTCTTCTCTTTGATAAAATTCTAATAAAAATATTTTAAATCAGAAAGACAGCGGCCAATGAGAGAGAGAAACAAAGAAAGACAGACACATCTATTCTAGCACCCGTTAATGTAACGGGCTTAAAGGCTAGTTGATATACAATAATTTATTTTGTGTGTTTTTGCACATTTTTTTGCACAGTTCACTATGGGGCTCATAATAATAAAAAAGTTCAAAAAGTGGCCTAAATCGGTACTTGGATGATCAAAAAGACAGATCGTCCAAGTACCGATAATCAAAGCTGTTTTTAGATGTATCTAAAACCAGCATAGGCCTTTATCCTCCCTCTAAGGCACGGATTCTGCATAGGACACTGGTCCGGGAGTCCTATACAGAATCGGGCCTACACCTACCCAATGTTAACCCGATTCTGTAACCGACGTCCATGTTGCAGATGCCGGTTACAGAATCAGGTTTAACATTCCCAACCCCCTCCCCGCCCCCGAAGATCGCCGGCAGGAGGGTGCCCAACTCCTCCTACCAGACCCCCCAATACCCCCCTAAGATCGCTGGCAGGAAGGTGCTCAATCCTTCCTGCTGACAGAACCCGCCCCCCGACGATCACCGGTAGGAAGGTGCTCAGCCTTTCCTGCCAACAAAACATGCCCCCCCCGACAATCGTGGCAGGAGGGTGACCAACCTCTCCTGCCGGCCCCCCCTAACGAACCCCCTCACACCAGAAACCCCCCTTAGACTTACATTTTCAAGTTGGACTGGACGGCTCCTCGCACATCTGGCCAGCAGGCCCACCTCCATCCAAATGAGGCGGGCCCACCCCTCCCCAGCCCAATCCATAGGATCCTAGGGCCTGATTGGTCCAGGCGCCTAAGGCCCCTCCTGCTATATATAAAAAGTGCCTCCCGATTGGCTGATTAGTCAGCTGTAGGACGCCTAAAGCTGCCTACAATCCGGGAGCACTTTGCAGAATCAGGGCCTAAATGCCTAGAGCAAAAAGAGGCATTTTTATAGGAGGGGAAAGGGCAGGAGGTGGGCTGACCTAGACTTAGTTGTACAGCAAGTATAACCAAAAGTTTAACCAGTTTGCCCAGTCGGAACTTGTACGTTTTGACTTAGACCAAGTCAAAACAGTTATAAGTTCCGAATAGGGGCCACTGAGCTGATAGGGGCTGCTGCAATCATCTCAGCAGCCCTGGCAACCTGCCTGCCCCCACCACAATGATTGCAGTAGGAGAGATGCCTAATCTCTCCTGCTACAATCATGATCCTCCCAAACTGCCGTGAACTGCGGCAGGGGGATGCCCAATCTCTCCTGCCAGCACCCTAACCCTCCAGACAATACCGGCAGGAAGGAGCCCAAGCCCTCCTGCTGAGGCACAAGCCCCTGAACCCCCAAACCCTGATAATACTGGCAGGAGGGAGCCCAAGCCCTTCTGCTGAGGTGCAAGCCCCAGAACCCCCAAACCCTGACAATACTGGCAAGAGGGAGCCCAAGCCCTCCTTTAGAGGTGCAGGTCTCCAAATCCCCCCAACAATACCGGCAGGAGGGAGCCCAATCCCTCCTGCTGGAATGCGACCCCCACCCCTTTCAAATACGGGCAGGAGGGATCCTAGGCCTTCAAGCCCATGGCACACCCCCACAACTCCCCATAAACCCCCAAACCCCCAAACAGCCCCTAAGCCTGGATCAATCAGGCCCTAGGCCTGCCATTCAGAGGATGGCAGGCCTGCCAGCCAGATGGGATTGGTACCTCTTTGGCAGGCCATCCTTAAAGTAACTTGAGGGGGTGTTGGGTGTCAGGGATGTTGGGGTTAGGGGGCCCATTTGGGGTAATCAGGGGTTTGAGGACTGATTGGGGGGTCACGGAAGTGCACCATTGGCAAGAGGGCCTGGGATCCCTCCTGCCCATATTTGAGGGTGTGGGGGTTGCCTTTTGGCAGGAGGGCTTGGGCTCCATCCTTACGGTATTGTTGGTGGGATTTGGGGACCTGCGCCTTGGCAGTAAGTCTTGGGCTCCCTCTTGCCAGTATTGTTGGGGTTCGGGGGCTTGAACCTAGGCAGGAGGGCTTGGGCTCCCTCCTGCCGGTATTGTTGGGAATTCGGTGGTGGGGTGGATCACGATTGCATTTAGGGGCTTAAGACAAAAGGGGACTTAGACTTTTTTTATTATGCCCCTCCATGGATCCAGGGATGTTACACATTTGAATAACCCTGCTGGGTTATACTTTTCTCAGCTCAATATTACAGGTTTGCCCTGACTTTTGAGTTGTGTCAACTGAGGACCCATCACACAATTAAATTTAAATTTAATTTATTTTGAAAATTTTTTTAATAAATTAATATTTTTTGGTTGTGTTCTCCTAGTATACTTGTTGGCTATATGAGGAATCCTTTTGTCTCACTATATTTCTTTTTCCTTGTTATTGGGTTAGTTTTTTGCTCATACTATGTTGAGCATGAAATACAGATTGAGAATCATGCAAAATAATCTTGTAATTGTAAATAAACCAATCCCTTTAAGAGTTTATTAAAAACAAGGGATGATAGCAATGTCTGTAATTTGATATAGATATAATCAGTTCTTTCTCATTTTGATTCCGGAACTTGGAGGCAGCAGATATGGCTGTGTGAGCTCAAGGAAGCCATTTCCTATGAGCGATCTGCATGAGGCAGGAGCATGGGAAGATTGCTCCTGCCCCAAAAACCCACTAGACCAGTGTTCTTCAACCACCAGTCCATGGACCAGTGCCGGTCCACAGAAATTTCCTGCCAGTCCACAGGGCCGGCATGTGCATCAGGCCCAAAACTGTATTCTTCAACTGCCGGTCTGTGGTGCGATCGATGCGTTGTTAATAAGATTATATTGTGTGTATGTATGAAAAATGAATGGAAAAAATAGTGTTACAATTAGGACTATGGGGGCAGTCTGGGGTGGAGATTGGGTAGAGATGGGCAGGGTCTGGCCCACGACTTAGCCCAGTGTTCTTCAACCGCATGTGCGGACTGATGCCGGTCCACAAAATAATTCTTTTATTTCTGCCGGTCCATAGGTGTAAAAAGGTTGAAGAATACTGCACTAGACCACCAGGTAAGGCTTAAGGGGGGACTTACAGGGCTTAAAATAGCTGGGGGAAGGGTAAGCGTGGGTTAGGGGCAGAACTGGCCTGAATATTATTCATGGTATTTTAATATTTGCAGGCTGACTCTGCCCCTAACCCACGTGGATATGGAGTGAGAGAAATCCTGAAAACCTGACTTGTGAGAGCTGAGGTTGGTCATTTCTGGTTTAAGTTGTCTACTGTATCCTCTTCCATAAATGTCAATACATGCCACTGGAAGCTAGGGTTCTTTAGCTTGGAAGAGAGATGGCTGAGGGGATATTAGACAAAGGTGACCCAGATGACATTGTATATCTGGATTTTCAGAAGGCATTTGACAAGGTCCTGCATGAACGACTACTTTGAAAAATTGCAAGCCATGGGATTGAGGGTGAAATACTCATGTGGATCAAAAACTGGTTGGCAGATAGAAAACAGAGAGTAAATGGGGTAAATGGGGGTAAATGGACAATACTTGGACTGGAAAAGTGTTACCAGTGGAGTGCTGCAGGATTCAGTGCTTGGGCCTGTGCTCCTCAACAAATTGGAACAATGAGTGAAGTCATTAAACTTGCAGACGATACGAAGTTATTCAAAGTAGTGAAGATGCAGGAGGATTGCAAAGACCTGCAACAGGACATAAACATGCTCAAGAAAAGGGCCGCAGCATGGAAAATGAAGTTTAATGTGGACAAGTATAAGGTTCAAGTTTCAATTTTATTTGATTAATTTGATTAATAGCTTATTCAAAATTCTAAGTGATGTATAAATCAATAAAATTACAAATTTCTGGGGGAAACAAAACAAACAAAGAGAAACTAACCTGACAAAACATATTGAACAAAAGAAAAGGATGGGACAAGAAATAAAAGTTGTTGATAGTAAATAAAATGTATGGGAAAAAAAACAATAAGAGGGGTGAAAGCAATGTGCTTCAAAAAAAAGTTGTGAAATAGGATTCAATTGAGGCTCCTAATCAAGCTTTCTAGCTATCAAATGCATCGTTAAAAAGAAAGCTTTTTAACTTGCTCTTAAATCTGTCTAGATTGCATTCTTCCCTAAAATAAATAGGGAGGGAATTCCATGTTTGGGGGGGGGGGGGTTGTGATAGAAAAGATGAATTGCTGCCATGTGTTAATGTTTTTGAGTGAGGGAACAATTAATAGATGTTGGTCGTTTGATTTCAATAATCTTGTTGAGGCATAGGGAATCAATAATTTATGAATGAAGGTGGGAGTTTTATAAAGAAGAGATTTGAGAGTTAGCAGACTTAATTTATATGTTATACGGTGAGCAACTGGGAGTCAATGCATTTTCTTAAGGAGAGGTGTCAAATGGTCGAATTTCTTAGCTTTCATTATAAGATTAATAGAAGCATTTTAGATAATCATATAAACGTCTGGTTTCATTTTGGGCTATTCCCTTAAATAGATCATTACAATAATTGATTTTTGAAATAACCAGAGAATGAATTAATGTGTTAAGTGACTTTGGACATAAGAGTTTTGAAACTGAATGAATTTTATATAGTCTGAAGAAAGTTGATTTAACAATACTACTAATGTGGTCGTGATAAGTTAGTTTATAATCAAAAATAACCCCTAGGATCTTAATGCTACTGATCGACTGTAAAGTGGAACCCTCGATAGTAATTGGAAAATTGAGCTTAGGACCATCTTTCCAGGGAAAGAGCATAACATTTGATTTATTAACATTGAGAGCTAATCTGTTAGCATCAAGCCACTGGTGAATCTGTTCGAGTTTCTTATTGATTACTATTGTTTCAAGAGGGTTATTGGAGTCTAATGGATGTAAAAGTTGAATATCATCTGTATAAGGGAACACGTTAAAATCAATGGATTGGCAGAGAGTCATCAAGGGTGCAAGAAAAATATTAAACAAAAGTGATGAGAGAATGGACACTTGGGAAATACCATGTGTTGATGAGAAACTTTCTGAGGTTGCATTGTTAAGACACAATTGAGGATCGATTAGAAAAATAGGATCTAAACCAAGAGAGGACCTGATCCGTGATGCCAATAGACTGCAGTCTATCTAGAAGAAGGTTATGGTCAATTGTGTCGAAAGCAGATGAAAGATCAATAGAAATTAGGAGAACAGATTTATGATAATCCAGATAGTAAAGTATGGAGGTAGACATGCCAATCAATGAGTGTTCCATAGAGTGATGCTGCCTAAAGCCTATTTGATTTGGGTGTATAATATTGGGCTTTTTTCTATGAACACTGATATTTGTTTGAATATCACCTTCTCAGTCAACTTTGCTAGGAAGGGGATCTTTGTGATTGGTCTGTAATTTGATTTATCCTCAGGACTGGTTTTATGATCCCTAATAATGGGATGAATAATTGTTTCCTTCCAGACTTTGGGCATAATGCTTTGCTGAAGACTTTCATTAATTAAGGCGAGGATGAATGGACTGAAAATTGCAAAATATCATTTAAGAATGAAGGAGGGATTGTTTCAGCTTTGGAACCCTTAATATTAATGGTCTTAATAAGGGATTCAATCTCCCTAAGATTTGATAGTTTGAATTGTGAGCATTTTGAGGATAGTGACATTAGCTCAGTTTGCTCTTGATCTAGAATTGATTGCTGATTTAAGGTAAGATTTTTCCTGATATTATTAACTTTGTCTATAAAATAATTTGCAAGTTCCTGGGCAGGTTGTTGTTTATCTGACTTTGCCTTTTGGTTGTGGAAGTTACTGATTTTAATATAGAGTAAAGTGCAGAAGAGTTTTTGGCTTTCTCAATTTGGCTTGAATAATATTTCATTTTTGTCTGATTTATTTTTGATTTATACAGTCTTGAATGTTCTTTGAATTTATCAAGATTGGTCTGGGTTTTTTCACTTCTCCACTTACATTCTAAAGATCGAAGCTGTTTTTTTGATAAGTACAAGTTCTGCCGTAAACCAGGGGTTAGAAAGTTTTCATGCTGAGATTGATCTGAGCTGAGTTGGCGTTTATTCAACTAATAACAGTTTTGTAGATACATTCCATTGGGATAGGAAATCTTCCAAAGAACTGGTCTTTAAGTCTGAGAATTCTGATTTAAAGGTTGAGGTAATCGATTCTAAAAAGAGATTGCTAAAGTCTCTAAATTTAATAGTCTGATTTATTGAATGAACCTTAATATGAGAAATAGTAAAGGTTATTGAGACAAGATAATGATCTGACAAAGGGACTGGCAAAAAGGGACCTATCAAGTAATTGACAGTTGAAGAACTAGGAATTAGAACCATATCTATTGTATGTCCTGCTTGGTGTGTTGGAAATGTTAATAGTGGACATAAATCAAGGTGGTTAATGTGGGAAAGAATTTCTGTAGTGTAATTATTGCTAAAGTCGTCAAAGTGGATATTAAAATCTCCAAGGACCAGGAGATTTGTAGTAGAAGAACCAAAACCAAAAAGAAGTGACTGTAGTGGGGTAAGATTTTCCCGATTGATTGGTGGGGGCACATAAAGTAGAAGATGCATGTTGGTAACAAAAATCTTGTACACGAATACAGGATGTCTGGTGCAGTACTTGGAGAGACCCCCCAGGAAAGAGACTTGGCAGTACTGGTCGACAAGTCGATGAAGTCATCTGCCCAATGTGCGGTGGTGACGAAAAGGGGATCATGAATAGATCAGAGAAGGTCATCATGCCACTGTACCAGGCCATGGTGTGACCCCCACCTGGAATACTGCATCCAGCACTGGTCACCGTACTTGAAGAAGGACACAGTACTACTCGAAAGGGTCCAGAGAATAGCGACTATAATGGTTAATGGGCTGTAGGAGTTGTGCAGCGAGAGATTAGAGAAACTGGACTTCTTCTCCCTTGAAAAGAGGAGGGGACAAGATTGAAACATTCAAGATAATGAAGGGAATACACTTAGTAGATAAAGACATACTTTAGAAGGCTGCCTGACACTTGCCCTTACCTCACAACCTCAGAAGTTACCACCATAGCCCACTCCAGTCAATCCTGATCTGTTTTGCCCTTTTTAGGACACAGATTATATAAGATTGCCCTGCACTGACCTTGCATGTTAAATTATAGAGTAGCTTTCTAAGCAACATTCCTGCCAGTCAAAACACATCTGCATTCCTGACTACTTGATTCACTTGTTTTCTGTTCCTTTATGTTGTACTGTCACTGGTGTTCTCTGCAACCCTTATAGCTCCACCGTCCTACCTCTCTACCATACCTTAAGAACATAAGAATAGCCTTACTGGTTCAGAACACTGGTCCATCAAGCCCAGTAGCCCATTTTCATGATGGTTAATGCATATCCCCTAGTACCTGGTAAAAATCCAAAGAGTAGCAACATTCCATGCTTCATTTTAATTATGTATTCATTCATTCAATTTTCTATGAATTTCTCCCTGAGGAGCCCAAAATGGTTTACATATATGTATTCAAGTATTTAAGATTCAGGTATTTAAGCATTTTTTCCTGTCTGTGCCATTGGGCTCACAATCTATCTAAAAAAACCTGGGACAATGGGAAACCAATCACCTCTTCTACAAAGCCATGCTAGCGGCTGCCGCGTGGCAACAGCCCTGAAGCTCTTTAAGGGCTCCTTTTACTAAACCGCGTTAGGGCTTTAACGCATGGAATAGCACACACTAAATTGCCCCGCGCGCTAGACCTTAACACCAGCTTTGAGCTGGCATTAGTTCTAGAAGCGTAGCACGTGGTAATTTCCTGCGTGCGCTAAAAATGCTAGCGCACCTTAGTAAAAGGAGCCCTAAATCTCTATGTGTTTCGGGGCCGTTACTACTCAGCAGCCACTAGCACAGCTTTGTAGAAGACAGGGCAAGTGACTAGAAAATAATTTACTCAATGAAAATGCTTGTCATCTAATTTATTTTACAACATTTGACTTGAAGGAAATGAAAATTAAGAGATTTTCTCATATTAATGTACAAAATAAAAAAATCATATACATTGGTACCTTGGAATCTGAACTTAATTCATTCTAAAACTCTGTTCAACTTCCAAAATGTTTGAGTTCCAAGACAATTTTTCCCTTTGAAAAGAATAGAAACTGGGTTAATCTGTTCCTTGGTCCCACAAACTCTGCAAGATCGGGCCTACCTGGCAGAAACAGCAAGATCAGGATCCCCAGCAGCAGAGGCAGCAAGATCGGGACCCCCCAGCAGCAGAGGCAGCAAGATCAGGACCCCCAACAGCAGAGGCAGCAAGATCAGGATCCCCAGCGGCAAGACAGTAAGATCGGCAATGGCAGCTGCAAGTGGTGTTCAGCCCAAAGCTTCCCATCCAGGCGGAAACAGGAAGCAGTGTCAGAGGGGAAGCTTTCGGCTTAGCACTGCTTGCAGTTCGGATTCCAAAGCAACATTCAGATTCCAGGGCAAAAAAGAAGAAAAAAAAGTTTAGATTCCAAATCATACAAGTTCTGGGGCATTCAAATTCCGAGGTACCACTGTATAAATAAACAAGATTTTAGGATCAATGATACTGAAATCCATTGGTTACCAATTGACCTCATGGAAGTCTATGGTTTGAAATTCTGAGATCCTTTATCCTTCAAGTCAAATATTGTAAAGTAAATTAGATGAGTTAATCAAAATGCAAAATACTGGGAAAAATATTATCAAAACACAGCTTCAAGCTTAAATTCAAATAATTCATAAGCAATTAAGCTAAATATTCTTAATCTTTTTTAAAATTGGTTTACTTTTTAATATATACATCATACAATCATTATTACTAAAATACCTACATTTAAATACATTAACCATGTTAACAAATAAGAATAAAGTGCATGAATGCCCATTCCTTTCTCATGACCCACCACCTTCAATTAGTATATGCTGACATGCAAATTACAACAAAAAGCTTTAATGCACTTTCTGATAAATTGTTTTCCCTATATTAAGTATGTGATAGCATTTAATGAAGTTTGGTCAAAAGGGCCCCTTCATTTTTCTTAGGTCCTTCTTGTTGTTCCTTTCAGGCCTCAGCAGAATAATATAGCATTTAGGGAAAAAGATACAACCCAACAGTCCAGTGCTGGAGGTCAGAATAGCAAATATCTCCACTGCCACAATGTACTTGCCCTTGGAGCTCAGGTATGTTGGGATGAAGGTGATCCAGACGCTGCAGAAGATCAACATGCTGAAGGTGATGTACTTTGCCTCATTGAAGCTGTCAGGTAGATTTCTTGCCAGGAAAGCTATGATGAAGCTGATACTAGCCAGAAATCCCAGGTAACCCAGAACACAGTAAAATGCAATTACTGACCCTTCATTACATTCAATTAGTATTGTTCCAATTTCTGATCTCATATTAAGATATGCAAATGGGGGAGCAGTGGACAACCAGGCAAGACATAGAACTATTTGAATAAGGGAGCAGGAAAGGACTATAAAATTAGAAACCCTGGAACCCATCCATTTATGGAGTTTGCTTCCAGGTTTGGTAGCTTGGAAGGCTATGATCACAGTAATGGTTTTTGCCAGTATAGAGGAGAGAGCAATAGAGAAAGTGATTCCAAATGTAGTCTGTTGGAGAATGCAGGTGACATTCTCAGGATACCCAATGAATAACAATGAACAGAGGAAGCAGAGTATAAGGGAAATGAGGAGAATATAGCTGATGTGTCGGTTGTTGGCTCTCACTATGGGAGTGTCTCTGTAATAAATAAAGATTCCCAAGATGACAGTAGTGATGAAAAAGAAGAACATGCTGATTGAAGTTAAAACAATCCCTAGAGGCTCTTCAAAAGATAGGAAATTTATCACTTTTGGGATACAGGCATCTCTTTTCTGATTTGACCATTGATCATCTGGGCATGATATACAGGTGTCCATATCTGAGAAAGAAGATTATCATCTCATTATCTCACATATATCATGAGGTCTATTTACTAAAGTGCACTTAAATATCATGAGTCCTATAATCTTCACAACTCAGCCAAGACAGAGCAGTCTAATTCATATTAACTGTATGGAGAGTGAAGGACTGTGAATTGCATATTGAATTAGCACCTGGTACTTTAACTATAATGTATGCAAATAAAACGGCTGCATGTAAGAGCAGGTAATATATGTACTCATGCTACCCACAAGCAGATTCCACAGACCGTTGCACAAAAAATGCAACCATTCCCCCCAATCCGAATCCTGAAACATTCCCATTCAACTGGTGAAAACCTAACCTTCTCTCGCTCATACTGATCAACCAGCCTTTAATGGTTGTGTCACTGGGGAGTTAGGCAGGGGGAATGAGCAATCCTCAGACATTTTTTTGTTTGCTTTTCAAGCTCAAATTGAAAATAGTGGCTCTGATCCATGGTACTACAATCTACCAAATAAGGATGATACAACTTTATTTGACAATTTGACCCTAGAGATAGTTTTGAAAGACTGACAACATGAGGAAATGTGGATCATTATTGCCCCACTTGTAATGCATGCGAAGCACCCATAATAAGTGCTGGGGGTGTGATTTCAGGCTTGGGTTTTTGGCCCTTCATCAGGGATTTATGGGTCAAATATATTAAGAGGAACAAATTTCCCAAACCTTATTGGGATGGTGGGAAATGTGGGCAGGTGAGTGGTATGGTAGTGTCCTGTCAGGGGTGCGAATTCAAAACAACAGCATATTCCACTCTTTATACAGCTATCTTCAGACATTCAGTTTATCCTTAGAACTTATTCTCTGTAGTTAATCACCTTAATCCAAGACAGGTCCAAACAACTGTAAGCTGTGCACAATGTGGCTGTCACTTCTATTCAGTTCTTGCAGCCATCCCTGTGGGTTTTAATTAATTATTTTTTTTCTTTTTAATATAGTTTCTCTTATTGTAAACCATTTAGATATCTTTGATTGACATATATCAAGAAACTAATAAATTTGAAAGTGTATTCAAGCAACCTTGTGTAATGCTGCAAGCAGGGAACCAGTTTAGACAAGTCCGCATCTCTCAGGAAGAGCCAAGTGATAAAAGAACAGCCTACACTTGTTGCCAGTTCCACAATCCTAGCAATGGAAGGCAAAGAGGTGGAAAGGAGAGCAGCAGCATTGACAAGAAACAGGAAATGAAGCCAAAAGCCAGCCACATTTGGAGAGCAGAAGCACAGCCCCCCCAAGGAAACCAGATCATATAGCTACAAGATTCTGTATTTGAATTCCCTGAAACTGAAATGCAGGAAAGGGTTCCTAGGGAAGACAAGGCCATAGTCAAGAGATTAAATGAATGTTTTGCATTTGGCTTCAAAGAGAAAGATGGGCAGATACCAGTACCAGAAATGGTAGTCAATGCTGATAAATCAGAAAATCTGAAACTCTGGAAGATATAATGGGTCAGTTTGACAAACTGAACATTAGCAAAGTGCCTGTATTGGATGGTATACATCCCAGAGTGCTGATAGAATAGAAAAATGGACATGCAGAGCCATTCTTAGTGTTTTGTCTTTAAAATCCAGCATTGTACTCGAAGACTGGAGGATGACCAACGTGACGCCAATTTTTAAAAATGGTTCCAGAAGTGTTCTGAAAAATTATAGATCAATGAGTCTGATGTTGGTGCCAGACAAATTGGTAGAAACTAGTATAAAGAACAAAATGACAGAACTTGTACATAAGCATGGATTAATGATAGAAAACCAACATGAATTTAGTCAAGAGAAATCTTGTCTCACCAATCTATGGCATTTCTTTAATGGGGTAAATGAACTTGTGGATAAAGGTAAGACATTGTGCATCTAGTTTTTCAAAAGGCATGTTAATTTTTGAACCTAACTTACCTCACTTTTGTAAACAGGTTTTACAGTAATGGGAGAAAATGTTTAGATTATAAGCCTTCTTGGGACAGGGCAAGTTTCATTTCATTTTGTTAAAAATGTATAAACCTGTCTATTTCAAAGTAATATACAATACCTGCAATGTCTACACAATCTGAGTGTAAGTCCTGCTTCAGCTACAAATACAGAAGTTGAGTGTTTAACACATCATCTTAAAAATTCTACTATATAATTTTTTTTTAACATTTAGGTGATGGTGTGGCTCTAAATGATATTTATAAGACAAGATTGATGCATTTTTTTATTTCAGGCTATCTCTGTGCTTGGGCTAAGCTGAAGGTCTAGGTTTTCATAGAAAGATAGAAACATTACCTCAGTTAAAGGCCAATCCAGTCTGCCTTACCCCCCAACAGCCATTATCTTCTCTTCTCCATAAGAGATCCCACATGCCTGCTCCTTGCTATTTTGAATTCAGACACAGTCTTCATCTCCACCACTTCCACTGGGAGGCTATTTCACGTATCTAAAGAAGCATTTTCTTAAATTTCTCCTGAGACTATCACTACTTAGCTTCATCCTATGCTCTTTCCATCTGGTATCCTACCCTATGGTGTTCTGTTTTTAAAGAGACAAAGGGCAGTTCTTGAATTATCACCATGACTGCTTGGCCAGCTGGTGGGAAGAGAGGAATCTTATCAAGTATTTTCCCCATTCTGTACAGAAATAAAAGTCCTATCCAGCCTATGTTCTCCTTTTTTGTATCTCTATCCTATCAATCATTGAATTTCCCACAGCTTATCATATGTATGAAATTATGGGCTCCTTTTACTAAGCTGCACTAGCAGTTTTAGTGCGCACTACAGATTAGCGCATGCTAACTCCGCGCTACACTCCAAAAACTAATGCCAGCTCAATGGTGGCGTTGGCATCTTGCACGCGTGGCAATTTAGCATGCTAGAACCGCTAGCACAGCAAGGTAAAAGGAGCCCTATATGTCTTTGTCTTGAGTTTGTACTTGATACCCCTATATTTATTTAAATTTTTATTATGTGCACAGCTTAGATATAATAATAAAAAATAATAAATAAACTTTATTCTTGTATACCGCCATACCATTTAGTTCTAGGCAGTTCACATTCAACAGAGACTGAATAGTTCAGTGACAATACTTTCTTAGAGAATACAGAGAATAATTGACCTTTAATTTACAAATTTTTCCAAAAGATATGTTTTCATAGATTTTCGAAAGGTGTAATAAGACTTGAAACTTAATTACAGTTTTTAGAGAGTTACATCCCCCTAATTTCAAGAACAATGATCATAATAGATACCCTATATTTATTTGTATCCCCTGTTTTCCATGATTTCACCTACCAGTTTGGTTGGAGATCTCTCCATCTGCACACGGAATACAGTCATAGCAGCAGATGGGTTCCTCTTCCTTGGTTAATTTCCTGTAACCAGGATGGCAACTTGGATTACATCTGAACTGTGGAGGTTTCTGAAGATTGAGAAAGCATGTTATGTAATGTCATTCAATAATGGATGGTTGTTTCTGAAATGGAATGTTCCTTTATTTATTTTTAAATTGTCATCATGTGTAACAGCATATTTCATGCTTAGAAAGGTTCTTGTAAAAATACTCAAAAAGTGTTGGTTCATATCAGTGCTTAGACAGATTAGACCAGCCTCAGATCAGATGTGACCACTTTCATGGAGTTAGATTGATAAAGACTAATTAAGTTATATAATAATATTTAGAGCTTACTAATTATGTTATATAACTAATTAGGTTATATAATAATATTTAGAGCTCACTAACCTAAAAAAGGCAGAACAGCCAATAAATTTCAAAATGGGAAAAAACAACATCATGCTCCATCACATCCCTCTTACTTCCTGAAAAAGAACACCTTCTCGTTTCTGTTGGGGGAGTGGCCAAGTGGTTCTAGCAGCTGCCGTAGCACCCTGAGGTTGTAAGTTCAATTGTCACAGCAGCTTCTTGTGACTCTAGGAAAGTTGTTTAATACTTAATTGCACCAAGTATAAATTAAAACATGTTAAACACTTTGCAGCCAACATAAGAACATAAGAATTGCCGCTGCTGGGTCAGATCAATGGTACATCTTGCCCAGCAGTCCGCTCCCATAGCAGCCCCTAGGTCAAAGACCAGTGCCCTAACTGAGACCAGCCCTACCTGTGTACGATCTGGTTCAGCAGGAACTTGTATAACTTTGTCTTTGAATCCCTGGAGGAAGTTTTTCCTAATAACAGCCTCTGGAAGAGCGTTCCAGTTTTCCACCACTCTCTGGGTGAAGAAAAACTTCCTTACATTTGTACGGAATCTATCCCCTTTCAACTTTAGAGAGTGCCCTCTCATATTCTCTAACTTAGAAAGGGTGAACAACCTGTCTCTATCTACTAAGTCTATACCCTTCAGTATCTTGAATGTTTCAATCATGTTCCCTCTCAGTCTCCTCTTTTCAAGGGAGAAGAGGCCCAGTTTCTCTAATCTCTCACTGTACGGCAACTCCTTCAGCCCCTTAACCATTTTAGTCGCTCTTTTCTGGACCCATTTAATCGCTCTTCTCTGGACCGTGTCCTTCTTCATGTACAGGTACCAGTGCTGAACACAATATTCCAGGTGAGGGTGTACCATGGCCTGGTACAGCAGCATGATAACCTTCTCCAATCTGTTCATGATCCCCTCCTGAATCTGCTACATATGTGCCTACTCTGCAAAGTGCCTTTAATTAAAATCCCATGCCCCTGCTGCTTTCATACATTCAAAATTCTTGCTAACCTCCTTCCAGTCTGCTATTGTACTTGCCAAACCCCAATTGAACAAACTTCTTGCCCCAACTCTCACCATTTCTGCCACCCTGAAATCCCTCCTCAGATGCTTCCACATACAATGCCCCATTCCTTTACTTTCTGTCCGGACTATGACTGAGTACTTCCATGACAAGGTTAACCAATGAATCTTGAGTTCCCTACTAAGTCACATCCATCTCCACTTCATTTTCAAGCCTTTATCCTTTTTCACCTATCTGTTGCATCCGATTCTTTTGATCATCATCTATTCCTTGTTACACTGTACTTCACTTGGATTTGGGTTCTTTTTTTTTTCCAATTCTTATTCATTTTATAACTTACATCAAGTACACCAATATTGATATTAACATTGTAACATATATAATTCACTTGAGACTTTATAATTTAACTTTATCAAATTAAATTTATCCCTTTCCCTTCTTTCATTCATAAAATCATTTTCTTCAATAATAAAATCCCCCCTCCCCCCGCCCAATTTTTCATTTGTACTAAACAGGGAAGAAAAATATATACTTATTCTTTACAATATTCTGATAATGGCCTCCACACATCCTGAAATTTATTAAAATTCCCTTTTTGAATGGTTAATGTTCTTTCCATTTTATAAATATGGCATACTGAATTCCACCAAAAATTAAAGTTCAGTCTATTCCAACTTTTCCAATTATATGTTATTTGTTGTATGGCAACCCCGGTCAAAATGAGCAATAGTTTATTATTATTAAAGGATATTTGGTTCTTGGCTCTCATTGCCATGCCAAATAATAGTGTGTCATATGTTAATGCCACATGATTTTTCTAGTAAGCAATTTATCTGGCCCCAAATTGATTTCCAAAATTCCATAATAAATGGACAATAGAATAATAAATGGTCTAAAGTCTCTGCTTCAAGATGACAATGCCAGCATCTATCAGACTTAGAGCTATCCAATTTTTTTAAACGAACAGGGATCCAGAAGGCTCTATGCAACAGGAAAAACCATGTTTGTCTCATAGATGCAGACATTGTACATCTCATCCTCAAAGACCAAATGCGTGGCCACTGAGATGCACAGAGATTTGGATTCTGTCTTGGCTTTCATCTTATCCTTCCCATCACATTTTATATGTCTACTCTGGTAGATCCTCTCCATTGCAATCCCACTATAAGTCAGTGTCTTGGAATCTCCTCTGTTCTCTTTCTATACAGGTACAAGATCTTTTTATTCAAAATCTTTGGGACTAGACATATTTTAGATTTTAGAATTTTTTAGATTTTGGAATGGCAATACCACCAAACTTTTTATTTCAATATAAGGCAAACTTTAAACTCTTCAAACATTTCAGACATAAACTTGTTCCAAATTATCGCTGACTTTTACTAAACCACAAAGAAAAAGCAGTATTTCAAGCCACACCCCCTTCCTTTATATTTCAAATGAGCCTGGAGTTGATTTTTTCAAGTAAGTAGGCAGATGTGTCTGTAAGAGCTAATTAGTATCAATTAACCCCAATTGACTAAATGCTATATGTACACACCTGGGATCAGCACTCCAATTTAAATGACCTTTACAGAATCTGGAAGCTAACATTTTCCCCATAAAGCCAAAATACACCATTCTTTTGACCATTTTATGACAAGTTTCATTAAACCTGTTTAGATCAGGAGCTCTCATCACTTAAATCTGACCTGGGTGAATGAACTCTCCCACACGATGGCCTTCTCATCAATGGTGAAATCCTGCCCTGGGGGAGCGTGGGGGTTATAATGTCCAACAACTTCATATTTCAATGTCATATTAGGAAGAAAGATCACATTCATAATATTGTATCCAGTGGCGAGATCTCCATTTTCATCCAGGTACATCACTTCCCTTAAACCATTTTTAAAATGGAGGTTCCTCAGATAACGATGGAGCTAAGAAGTGAGAGGTGCATTTTAAGTAGTGCCAAGATAAACAGGTAATTCCAAGCATACACAAACATTTGTCTATAACTATAAGAAGAACTAATTTTAAAGCCATTTCTGGAGGTAAATCACTCTCTATCTCCTCCCACTGAGAGATAGGCACAACTTTAAAGTATGGGTCAACTCCCTGAAGAGCTTAAAAAATTATTTTATAACAGCCATATAAACTTATCTGATTCCATTCTAGAAGTGCAGTATACAGTATAAAAATCCAGTAAATAATGTAATTAGCCAATGAATGGGGAGAAGGAAGGCACAAAGAAAAGAAATATACATTATCTTTTCAATTCATTCTTCTATCTTCAATGCCAGATCTACAGGAAGTTGAGACTTTAAGAGCAAAGACCACACCATTGCACTCATCTTTAAAACAAAAAAAAAAATGATTTGAAAGAGGCACCAAATGGCAGATATTTTTCCTTTCATAAACATCAAAGTCTTGATTTTTGAACCTGAGAATTGGGTTGTTTTTATAATACAGATTTTATAAATGGGCTGAAGATGGCTTTGAATTTAGCTCCAGTGGTTGAAATGTAAAAACAGTGCCTTGTGGATTTCTTTGGTATTTGTCCCAGAAATACCAAAGAAAGATGAGAACCAAACATTTTATATCACATTCATTGTTGGTTTAATCATGAATTAATATGAATTTGACTGTTGGGCAGACTGGATAGACCAATTTTTTCTGCAGTCATCTACTATGTTACTATCAAGGACATAATCAAAAACCTTAGACATTTAAAAAATGACATGTTTTATTGTCTAGATTGTTTTTCCTGTTTTATAGTGATGTTTGTCTTTGATCCTACTTATCTGTTATATGTAATTTTATATTTTTGTATGTGAGTGTTATGACCAGTCAGGCTCCGTGCCTGCTAAGGTCCTTGTGGGTGCCAGAAAGAAAGGGGGTCCCCAGGGCCTGGCCCCACCACTATTTAGACCTCCCTGAGCGTGCTAGCAATCCAGAGCCAGGGGTTAGGAAAACTTTACACAGGCCTTCACAGAAATACAGCAAAGCAGAGTGACTATTACCCAGATCACCACTGGAGGAGCCAAGGAGAGGATCAGCTGGGTACAGACTCAGGTAGAGCAAGGCGTGTCTTCCCCTTGATAAGCCAGCAATCCTGAACAAGCTGTTAGGAAGGGTAGGGAGAAGGCTCCTCTTTGCCCAGCCCTGCTCCATTTTAGGCTGAAGGCTTTTTGTGTTTTGTGCTATGAATGTTTGAATGATAAAGTATATTTTCCAGGAACTGAATTTTGTTCTCTGAACTGTACTTACCTGAAATCTGCTAGGAGCAGACTTAGGAATAGAGTCTTTGGTGGAGAGCAGCTCTGTGAGGAAGTAAAACACATGGAGAACTGTTTACATCAAGAAGGAAAATCCTGAATGCTACCAGAGTTTCCTTCTGGCCATTTTTTTTTTGTTGTTGTTGTATGCATTTTCTGATATGTTGGAAATCTGAGCCATTCTGAACTTTAACTAGACGAGTAAATTTTATTTTGTTACCATCCTGGAACTTTGTTGATGGTTTTTGTCTAGTTCCTGTAAACCCTGCAGTGTGACTTCATTCAGTCACAAGTCAGTGTAATTTTGATCTGTGGCCACTGGAGGCACTGCAGAGTCCCATTCTAAGGTTTTGGTGCTGCATTGTGGGGAAGGGTGGGAGTTGTGGCAGGCAGGTGATTGGGCAGGCAGTTGTTCGGGGCAGGCAGGCAATCTGGGGCAGCAGGAGAGTTGGGGCTGTAGGAGGCTTTCAGGGCTGGTTTATTTTTATTTTTTGCTTTTTTGCTGCTTTTTTCATCAGGGCAGAGCAGGCAGGAGAAGAGCATCAGGACGGCAGGCAGGAAAGATTTGGGGCAGAGAGCAGGGCTGGAGAGTTGGAAAGACGTTTTCGACTGGTCCCCAGCTGTTGCTACTTTGGATGGTCGGCCAGCCCACTCGGATCGTGAAAAAAGTGTTGTGAATCACGTCCCTGCCTACTTTGCATGCGGTTCTCATTTGCATGCACGGATTCGAATCAGATCACAGCAGAGGTTAATGAATGGGGCCCTAGGGAAATATGGTCACAAAGGGATCGCAAACTGATCGGTACACAGTCGGTTTGCTTTGTGAATCTAACCTTAAATGCTAAAAAACTTACTCAAATTGAACAGATGTGCACTGGAGGGATTGATTACTATCCCCCACACTTCACCATTGATCACTAAATGCTTCCCAACGCACAAACATGTGAAAATGAATCAGTATACACCTGTGTCTAGAACAGCAACACCTGGTATGGGAAAGCTTGGTAAAGCATCACACAGAGTTCTTAAGTAGTCAAGTGGGTAGGCTAGTGAACCATAGAGAGGAAGAGCCAAGACCTTAAATTACTTTAACCAGTACATTTTTGGTGGAAAATGTGAGGCCACCAAAACCCACTAAAACCCCACAATAGTACTGCCATATGCATACCACCTGCAGCCAAAGGGGCTTGTAGAGAGGTGGGTATAATTGATTTGAGGAGAGTTTACAGGGCTCATCATAAATTACTTGGGGGTTATGGTGAGATGTATGTGTGGCACCCTTTATGTGAAGTTCAAAGCAGAAGCCTCACTTATCTTGGAATGTGTGAGTGGCCAGTCCATTACAATGGTAGTCACTCCCATGTTCAAATAGTATAAATTTGGAAGTTTCCAACTTGGATGCTTTTGTGGAAAAAAAAAAAAAAAAAGAGATATAAATTTGGTCAAACTGGTCACTTAGATATTAAAGTACATGAATAAAAATATTTGGATGTCTAGCAGTCCAGCTTTCAAAAATGGCAGTTCTTATACTTACAACTTTTGATGTTTTACAGGAAATGTCCAAATTTGGATTTAAAGGGCTATTTTGGATAGGATTTTTATGTTACACATATAGTAAAGTACTGGATTCAATACCTGGATCTTAATAAAAATAATTGCTGAGAGTTATTCTATAAATGGTTCTTAGAGTCAGGATGAACTTAATCCAGAAAAAAAACTCCACAGAAACTACAAATAGAGACTCAGAATACTTTTGAGATTCCATTATCTATGAATTGAATTGGGAGCCACAGCTATCATTAGGCATGGCCATTTGCACCATCTGAAATGTGGTACAAATATAGACACTTAGGGCTCTTTTTACTAAGGTGCGCTAGCGTTTTTAGCGCACGCACAAGATTAGCATGCGCTAACCGAAAAATTACCACCTGCTTAAAAGGAGGCGGTAGCAACTAGTACATGCGGAATTATAGCATGCGCTATTCCACACGTTAAGACCCTAATGCACCTTTGTAAAAGGAGCCCTTAAATTAAGCAGGGATTCCACCTTATTCTATAATTATGTGTGCCACCTTGAGGAATTCTACTGATCAACCCATAAATCATCCTTCCATTCCCCCTTTTTGGACTGATGTAAAATTTAAGCACAAATTCCACACCTAAATCTATACATGAAGATTTTAATTAATGCCAATTAGCACCAAGAGTTGCTTGTTTGAGGGGGTTACATTCCATGATTTTTTCAGATGTGCAGGGGCTTTCAGGTTTTGTTGCCATCTTGTGTATATTCCAGATCAAGCCCCCACCCCATCATAGGGTTTAAATTTATTTAAGCACTGAATATTCTTAGATAGCACCACACAAGTAATTTAAATGAATATGAACTTTTCCTGCTTTGAATATTTGTGGTTGGTTGATCATGATTGTTGAGTGTATGTATCAAAATCATGGAGGGAAGAGGGTGTTTAAGAATGAAGGATCACTTTCACTACTCCTGTGAAAGCTCCCCTCTCACTCTGTCCCAAAGTGTATCACTCTTTTTCTTTTGAATAAAGAATTCCAGTAACAAATACTAAAATTACCTTCCATGGCAATATGTACAAAACTTCCCTATTTTTTCTAGTCCATGTGGTGCCATTTCCTGAGTCAGACATGATCATGTAATGTAGTGCGTGTGCCACGGCATACACAGCATTGTATACACTGTAGCTGCTCTTAAAGTTTGTGCTGAAACAGTGAGGGAAAGAAAGGATCTTATTGGTAGAGTTGCAGTCTCTTCTGATCTTCTTTGGGCATCTGCTGTGACACAGGTCATTCCACCAACGTATAGCCCTGAAATCCCCTGCCAGCCAGAAAGGTTTCATCTCACGGATAAATTTAAAAAAATTTGACATAACTTTCTCATATGTTTTGAATATAAAGAACTTGTTGTTTATTTGAAAGTGTTGTTGATTTATTTTTACTATTTCTACCTCAGTTATGATGATAAAAACCTGGCCACTTTTCACATTTATTTGAATATCCATTACATGTTGTAGTTCAAATACAACATTTTTTTTAAAGTAGTAAATATTCACAGTAGATAATTGTTTAATTGCTCTATTAATTTTATTTAATTCAAATTCTGTGATTTTTATCTGGTGAGGAAAGGTTTGATGTAATGCGATGCAGCCACCATTCTGTTCAATCCCTTCTTTCAGGTTCTGGAGAGCTCTCATACTGCTTTCATCATCGGTTGAAAAGATACTGACCCATTTCCAGCCAAAATACTGCAGTAGCTTGCCTATCCCAGCAGAGAGATGCAGCTCATTGGGGACAGTCCGGTAAAAATAAGGATACTGAACAGGGTCACTCATATAAATATTCTGTGAGATATAACTGACCTGTCAGGAAAATATAAAATAATGAATATATAATCCTTTTTCATCACTCTGAGAGAACAGTTTGTGTCTAAGCTCCTGTTGGGCTCTCCTTTATAGAATTAGTTGTCATTTTATAAAGGGATGTATTTCTGTACCTCCCTTTGGAGAGATTTAGTCATTTACATATAGACAGCCTCACTTTAGGCAGACCCTCTTCCACCCACTCTCCACACAAATCAGGGACACTCCTAAGAGGGTGGTACATAAATGTATTTAACACTCTCTCAGGAGTGTCCCTGAACTCACAAAGATGCCAAGGATGAACATTCCAAAGAGTGAAATTTATTTTACCAAGGAGTGAGATTGAAGGCTTCAGAGTATGAATCTAGAATGATTTTAGTATTGATTTGCAAGTTAATCAAGACAAATTTAAATGGTATAGGCTTCTCTCTGGAGCCTCTTGAAGATTATAGACAAAGTAGGGAGCTTTCTGAGTACATTTATTGAGCTGAACATTTTCTTCAACCCAGTCATTAAAAAGTATGTACATTTGTTTTAGAGTGAATGTACTTGGTGAAGGTGCTTGAAGTAAAGGGGAAAAGGGACATTTCAAGAGGAAGCAGTATGTAAGAAGATAGGCTGAGATTTCTTCCTACTGGTTGTACCACTTGGTTTACTTTTCAAGGTTTCTTTCTCTTGAAAACAAGATTAGTGCATGGGTAGATGATGTTAAATGTGATCAAGTGCAAAGTGATGTATGTGGGAAAGAGGAACCCAAACTATAGCTACATGATATTGGGTTCCACATTAGGAGTCACCACCCAAGAATCTAGATATCATCATTGAGGATACATTGAAACCCGCAGCTGCTAATAATACAAAAAAAGATCTGTGGTGTATCTCCTGCTTATAAAGAGCTTTCTTGATGAGGACACACTCAAAACCTACCAACCAGTCTCTTAACACGCCTTTCCTGACAAAACTTATAAAATGGACAGTCTGCATTCAACTCAATAACTGGTTAAAGGAACATAATTATCTAGACCAAAATGTCAATCTGGCTTCAGACCTGGGTACAGAACAGAGATAGTTCTTGTGTCCCTTCTTGATAATCTGCACACGGACCATTACAGGAAATTAGCCTTCAACACTGAGGATCATAATATCATACTTACAAGACTGGCAGAAAAAGGTATTTGTGGCACAATACTTATAGTACATGGCTCAAAACATATTTGTCAAAGAGATAACAATGAGTTTTATTCAGCAACTGCATGTCATTACCTTGGGCAGTGAACTGTTGGGTGCCACAGGGGTCCATACTTTCTCCCATCTTATTTATTATCTACCTTAAGCCTCCGGCTGAACTTCTTCAGTCAATGGACTCAAAATTCTATGTCCATGCCAATGATGTGCAACTTCTCATACCCATTGAATGAGATATACCCACAGCTTTGACTAAACTGACTGCCTGTCTAACCACAAGTCTGATTCAATTGAGGCATCATTCCATGGGTATAAATACTGATTTGATTGAGTGGAATGAGGTTAAATATGAATTGCTTAGAGATGGTTATGGGAGCTATAAAGTTACTCTGTCATCTTGCTTGGGCTTCCTAGCACCTCCAGTGCTGCTCTTTGTGACCTTAGTAAGTCACATAATCCTCCCATGCAGTTAGTTTGAAATCCTAAAGCCACAAAATGTGGTATACAAGTCCCCATTCCCCTCTCAACATGAACTGTACAAGGTCTGTTCAAAATGTTCCAGGATATTTGGTATTGCATACCAACAGGCTAGGCGGCATTGAGAAGTTTGAAACCTCATGAGTAACCTCCTTTTCCCCATTTGTTGATATCTGATTTTGTCTCCAAGCTATGACAATTTTTGTGAGTGTGTTTTCGTGATTGACTGTTTTTCATCATATTCAACCTAAATGAGCAGCACTATAGTAGGAAGTTCTGTTTTAAATTGGGTAAGACCACTGCAGAAACATATGAAATGTTGAAAGTGACTTATGGGAAACATGTCATGAGTTGTGGAAGGTGTTTTGAATGGTATTCAAAAGTAGTTTGAATCATTTGAAGATGATTCACAAACTAAAAGGCCATCAACATCAACTGATGATGATCATCATGTTGATCAGGTGAGTATTTTTCTGTGCATTACTCAATGATTAACTGTTAGAGAATTGGCAGAGGAATGCTTCTCCATTGGTTCATGCCATAACATTCTATCAGAGAAGTTGGGGATGTATAGTGTTATGGCAAACTTTATTCCACAGTTGATGACGACCACAAAAATTACAATGACAGCTCTTCCCAATCTACCTTAATTTCCTGACTTTGCCCCAGCTGACTTCTTGTTTCCTAAACTTAAATCCATACTGAAAGGAAAGTGATTTGACACCATTGAAGACATATTATAAAGCTAAATTTGATGCAGCAACTTTTGTTGATTCCTGAAGATCTGTTTAATGACTATTTCTAGAAGTAGAAATGACATTGGAAAAAGTGTATATGTATGGAAGGGGAGAACTTTGAAGATGACCAAATAGAATAAGATCTAGTCTCCACCCGACCAGACCCTTCTCCTTAGATCACTGTGACTTAAATGAAAGTTGTTGGTCAGACTTGCATACCTTTGTTCCGTTCACTTAGCATGTGAACGAGTCTCTAGCTTTCTTCTATATAGCAACAGGGGACAGCTATTGCCCAGACTGGCAATACATTTGCTAATTCTTCTCCTTCCCCTCCTTCCATAGTTCATAGATACTCCAGTAAGCTCCTGAAAGGATTTCCTACTTGTGGCTGTTCTACATATTTCTTGCTGGACCAGCTCCAGGAAGAAAAGGACAAGGCTCCTCCCTTTACTTTCCTCCTTAAAGCTCAAATCTAGTTTGGCCACTTTCTCAGCACAGACTTCTTTATATTCAAATTTGATTAGCACATTTTTGGCGGGCAGGCATTTCATATGTTCTTCCTGCAACTGCAAAGGTAAGAACATTATGGCAGCATGACACAGATGAATTCATTTTGAAGATTTATTGCATGCAAATGATGGATTATAGAGAGTAAGGGGTAGAATGTAAAGTAAGATTAAGAATCTCTCTTACCTGTGGGTAATGATATATCTGGAATATGTTGTAGAATCCATATGTTTCCTCCTCTGTAAAGCCTTCAATTATGGCAGCTACTGGGTGAGATGATTTACACTTGAAATTTACTATTGTGCTCTGTCCTGCCAAAATTGTGAAGGCTGAAAGAATAATTTTCCTTATATACCATAAAGTCTCTTTAATATGGAGCCCCAGCGTGATGTTGGGTAAGAGCTCTGAGCTGTTGTTAATTTCCTTCACCGCAAACAAAAATGCCAAGAAGTTATAGGCATGATATGGATAATAACTGTAATGACATTAATATCATAATTTCATAACAGTGTACATGAAATATTTGCAAACATGCACAAATTTTGTGTATTTATTTTTTAATAGAATATCAGAATACAAAAAAATAGCACAAAACTATGTGCTCTTTTACCATGTAATGTGAAAAAGAAGCTTGCAGTAGCCCTGATATAGGTCTTTCTGGTGTGTTCAAGCCAATTTTAATGCTGCCAGGAAAATGCAGCTTTTTCTATTTTTTGATAATAGCCATGAGCTAATTTCCCCACTAAAGCAAGGCCATTAGATTGTTAATAGTTTCCTTCTTTAATTGCACTCTTCCCTCTCTATTGTTTTCTCCATATATGGTTCTCCCCTATGCTTTAAAAGACTGAATTGTAGTTCTGTTCCCTCTTACCTTGTGTATTAGTCGGTCTGTAAGACTATTTGTCTAATCCATTATTCTAAATTTTAAATTTTTGGCTAAATATATGTTTATATTTTTATCAATTTTGTTCCTCGCTTAGGGCTCCTTTTACAAAGGTGTGTTAAGGCCTTAAAGCACGGAATAGCACAACTAAATTGCTGTACGTGCTAGACCTTAACGCCAGCATTGAGCTGGGGTAGTTCTAGAAGTGTAGCACAGGTTTAGTGCACGCTGAAATCCTGCGTGTGCTAAAAACGCTAGCGCACCTTATTAAAAGGAGCCCTTAGTAAAACTAAATAAGCGATTTATCAAACTAAAATAAAACTTGAAATTGAAACTTGAGCCCTTCCAGCACCTCTTTTGCACATATGAGCTCATACACTATTCCTGAGCTAATCAGTTAGCAATGCACAAGTGCTGATGAATTAGCAAAGGTATGTCCAACCTCTGTTCCCTACAAGTATATCTTATAAAACATAAGAACAACCATACTGGGTCAGACCAGTGCTGTCCTGTTTCCAAAAGTGGCAAAATCCAGGTCACAAGTATGTTATGTTAAGTTAGGGTATGTTAATCAGATTCTTTGTTCCACCTCTACCTATTCAGTTCAAGGTCAGATTACATTACAAGAGGTTGGTTCAGTTACCCAAGCAATTACAATGGACCGATTGACACAGCCATTCAATAGAGTTGGAAGTACAGGTAGATCAGTATGACTACTAATACAATATGTTGTAGATACAAATACCTAATTGCAAGTTACACATAAAAAGGAGCCTGAGAAGTTTCACTTCATGTACAACATCGAGAGTACTTTATGTACTGTGGTTTCTTGCCCATTATTAATTTAGGTGGGTAAAATATGAAGGCTTTTAAAAATGAGGCTTTTTGAGCATTGAATTCACCTGCAAAAACAGGCCAAGAACTCTCCTGTAGCTCACATTGTTCCATTTCCAACATTCTTTTAATAACTTATGATTCACAGTTTTGGAGACAACTCAGAATAGTCCAAGGGGGAATGGCTTTCATAGGGTCTTGATACAGAAGGAGAGGCATTGGATTTTTTTATATAGCCAGTGTGTTTCCAAATGGCTAGAATCATGAGTGCAGCTTTGGAGCCCCCTTTTGCACTGTAGGCATTAACTTCCAGCTTAGGGGATATTTTGGAAACATGCATTCCTAGTGTTAGGCAAGTTGAGTGTTTGTAAAGGTGTTTATAGTTATTTATTTAGGTGATCCAGAGTGTATATGAAGGGGGTTTTGTGATCATGCATGTTTTTGTGGGGTGGGAGCAGCTTTAAAGTGGTTTCTTAGATAGTCAATGCTACTGATGTTTGGTGGAGTCATTATATATATGATCAAATTCTCTAATATATTTTTCCATTAAACCCTGGTTACTTAATATGTCATTATCTGATTACATACAAGCGAGTGCTGTTAATTATCAAGGTTGTGGCCTCTCCTTGATCCAGGAACCTTCTTGAACCATGAATTGTTTTGAGTTAGTTGAAATAGAGTGAGTTTTGATTTAGGCAATTTTATTCTTGTTAGATATTGGTATAGGTGGTTAAATATTCAATCATGTTATGGATTTTTCTAGGGTAATTGGTGGCATGAATCTCCTGAAGAAGGTTGTGTCAACCGAAAAGCTTGTTGGTCAGCATTGAGAGTAACATTTTCCCGGCATTGGAGTCTTTGCAGACAGATAACTGTTGCCTTAAGTCATTTACCAATGTTTGGAGTTGAAAAGGGGATATTGCTTGGATTATTTTTTAATTTTCTGCATACTCTGCATTTACAAGTTGATGGTGACTATTAATAACAGCATGTAAATAGGTAAAAAGAGTCACTTAGGGCTCCTATTTACTAAGCTGCGTTAGCTGTTCTAGCGCTACTACTCGGACTAGAACTAATGCCAGCATCAATGCTGGCATTAAGGGACTAGCACGCGCACAACAATTTAGCAGTGCACTATTCTGTGCATTAAAGCCCTAACGCTGGCTTAGTAAAAAGGAGCCCTTAATTAAAGGCTTACATCATAAGATCAGGACCTGGGAATAACTGTGCAATATAGGAGGCTGTATGATCAAGTTTTTAATAATATTTTTTTTAGATTATTAAATACAAAAACAATAAGTGGGACAATATCTAATGAAATAAATACAAAATATAGTCATGAGAAGTATATAAGAGTATCATAATATCTTCCATAAGGATATTAATTACAGAATTTAAGCAAAAGTTCCCATAATTCAGGGTCAAAATCATAAATTACCACACTTAACTGCTAACATTTTTATACATATTAGAGCATATAAACACACCAAATTCCATCAATTGTTGTATTCCAATTTAGAAGAGTCTTTCCAGTGGAAAAGGATTGATTTAATACTTATCATAACTAGATTCTTCAGAAACTGGTCTTTATAAGTATCCAACACAACAACTGCATCTGTAGTGCCAAATAATAATTAATCTATATGACAAAAGAATTGATAATGAAACGTATTTTAGAAATGGATAATCAAACTGTATTCCAGTAATATAAGGACACATTTAAAAAAACATGTGTTCCAGAGTATCAACTTCCAAATTGCAAGACCAACAATAATTCCTTTGATTGTTATCAATTTTAGTCAATTTCAGTGAAAAAAGAGATTGCATTATGCTTATTGAGTGTAAAGAGGATGTAATTCACATCCAAATCTTTTCCCAGTGTGCTTCACCTGGTTAAAACACCAACTTAAATTCCCAAGTGCTTTTCAGACCAAAAGGATGCTTACAAGTGGCCAATTTTAAACATTGATACCATTCAGAGGCTGCTCCTCTACTACTATTTAAAGAAGAGCATAAGGAAATAGAGTCTGAAGTCTTTCCTGCTACACGGGTGGGGTGGGGGGTGACATGTGGCTGGGATTTCAGGCCAGTGGGAGAGTATGGACATCTCTCATACTGCAGGGGGGTGTCACTACCATTCTAGGGGGGTGTTCACTGCCACTGCAGGGTAGGGATGTTGTGATGCAGCAGGAGAGAATGGGCATTACTCTCGCTGCTTCACAACACTTTCTAGCAGTCTCTGACCCTGACTAGCACTGCAGGACAAGTCATTTATTGTTGTTGCCAAAACCTAATGCGGCTTTTAGAAAATGGCTCAGCATTTTTTAAGAATCCACCGGAGGGCTCTCATCAATGATGAAGAACCCATTTGCATGTCATCATCAGAGATTGCTAGACAGCTTGCTATTGACAGAGATAATCCATTTTGATTATCCACCACTAAAATGCCACCGTCTAAACAGTTAGTAAACAGTTTAGTAACTATGTTAAAGTTTTGAGAATATGGGCCTCAGTGCCGTAACAATGGTCGGATGTACCCCCTCACTTCTTCTGCACCCCACACTACTTCCCTGTGTCCCTGTCAAATGTGTGCCTACTCTTTTCCCCATACCTCTTTAACTCTTTGCCAGCACAAGCAGCACCTCCAACCTCCTGCCCACATTGGTCTTGGCTCTCCCTCTGATGTCACTTACTTTGTATCAGTATTACCACAGACCATCTTACATCTAATCAGCTAGTGCTGCTTCAGTTGCACTGCATTTTCAGTGGCATTAACCAGTCAAGTAGTGATGAAAATCCAGAAGTAGTTAGCTGAATAGAACTTAACTAGGCAGGAGCCTCTCATGATGTGTAACTTCTTCTCTAGGGTCCCCAAACATCTCTGAACAAATCCCCCTTCCTTCCCTTCCCACCTACTTACCCAGGACATTAACTCTGAACCATTTCAATATGTATATAAAAGTGTTCAAATATATTGTAAAGCAGTAATACTAATGTCTATATTAATAACCAAGTTTACATTGCCTAACTGCTTCACTCTACATCAGGGGTGTCAAACTCAATCACATAAGGGGCCGAAATCTGAAAAAAGGCTAAGATACTAGAGGTCCTTCTATTAAGATACGCTAACTGATTTTGCGCACGCTAAATGTGCACCTTAATAAAAGGACCCCTAAGTGACTAAGGCTTAGTCTTACCAGACATATAAGGTTACAACATTTCCAACCCCACACCGGCTCCGTGGTGTAAACAAAATAAATATTGTAATCACAAAACAGAAAATAAAATTATTTTTTCTACCTTTTGTTGGTCCCAGGCTCTTGTTGTCTTCTGATAACTCGCTTGCCAGGGTCTCCTGCCAATTTGTCATTTTCTTTTTTCTCCCTGCTAACCATCCATCTTCCATCTCTGTCCTCCCCTTCCATTTCCCTTCCTCCCTCGGAGATGTTTGGCATCTTTCTTTTTTTCATATCCATATCTGCACCTGCAGCAATGGACCTTACCATCCCCAGATCCACCATCTGTCGTTTTCTCAACTACCCTTTCATCCAGCATCTCTCCCTCTTTCCCCACCACCCCAGGGTCCATTATCTCTCTGTTTCTCTTCCAACTACCCTGTTCTAAGCCACTTCCGAGAAACTGTATACCTCTCCTTTCCATCTTTCCCTTCATCCCCCATCTGGTCTGGACATCCACTCTTCTTCCATTCCCTCCTCCAGTGATCTGGCATCTCCTTCCCTCTCCTCTTCCTTCCCTTCTCTCTCCCACACCCAAACCCACACCCCCATGGTCTGGCATTTCACTCTCTCCTATCTCTTTCCCCCCACTTCCATCAGCATCTGCCCCCTTTCTTTTCCCTCTTATCTAAATCCATCCAGTATCCTTCCTCCTTGTTTTCCCCTCTTCCCTGCATACCCAATTCCATCACCAGACGCACACAGATGGATCAAGATTGGCTGGCAGGTAGGAAACAGAGGGTAGGAGTGAAGGGCCACTACTCGGACTGGAGAAGGATCACGATGTGGTGTTTCCGCCAGGGGTTGGTGCTCAGGCCGCTGCTGTTCAATGTATTTTATAAATGATCAAGAAATAGGGACGAAGTGCAAAGTAATAAAATTCGCAGACGACACCAAACTATTTAGTGGGGCTAGGACTAAAGAGGACTGCAAAGATTTACATAGGGACCTGAACAAACTAGGGGACAGTGGGCAACGAGATGGCAGATGAAGTTAAATGTAGAGAAATGTAAAGTCTTGCATGTAGGAAACAGAAACCCGAAGTACAGGTATACGATGGGAGGGCTGTTATTGGGGTGAGAGTACCCAAGAAAGGGACGTTGGGGGTAATAGTGGACAAGACAATGAAGCCGTCAGCACAGTGCACAGCAGCCACTAAGAAGGCGAATAGAATGCTAGGTATAACCAGAATGAAAGAAGTTATCCTGACGTTGTATCGGGAGATATGTGCGCCCGCATCTGGAATACTGCGTCCAATATTGGTCGCCTTACCTTAAGAAGGATATGGCGATACTCGAGGGTTCAG